>NC_092086.1:101240260-101586260 GCF_045679555.1 Salvelinus alpinus
GAAGCTCGCATCCGTTACAAGACCATGGTGCTTGCCTACGGAGCTGTGAGGGGAACGGCACCTCCGTACCTTCAGGCTCTGATCAGGCCCTACACCCAAACAAGGGCACTGCGTTCATCCACCTCTGGCCTGCTCGCCTCCCTACCTCTGAGGAAGTACAGTTCCCGCTCAGCCCAGTCAAAACTGTTCGCTGCTCTGGCACCCCAATGGTGGAACAAACTCCCTCACGACGCCAGGTCAGCGGAGTCAATCACCACCTTCCGGAGACACCTGAAACCCCACCTCTTTAAGGAATACCTAGGATAGGATAAAGTAATCCTTCTAACCCCCCCCCCCCCCTTAAAAGAGTTAGATGCAGTATTGTAAAGTGGTTGTTCCACTGGATATCATGAGGTGAATGCACCAATTTGTAAGTCGCTCTGGATAAGAGCGTCTGCTAAATGACTTAAATGTAATGTAAATGTAAATATGAATAATCCTCAGGGCAGTAAATCCAGAGGGATGAAACGTGTAACTGAATGGTGTTTGGATAGTGAGGTATCCCCACACACTTCCACTGCCTCGGAGGCAGTCGTGTTACTGCACCAGGGGCAACAGATAGTGAGATATGGGGGTCATTCTACTGATTACCCAGGTGAAAGCACAGGGGCCCTGTGATTTATGAAGAGCACTTAAACCCTTTGTGTCGTGTACATCACATCTTTGATAGATTAGAAGTGTGACATTAAAATGGAAATTACTTCGTTGAGGCTTGACAAGGGATTGTGGGCAACCCCTGACCTCCCAGTGAGACCACAGGCTGACCGCGCAATCCCTCAGAGAGAGAGAGTGAGAGAGAGAGAAAGAGAGAGAAAGATGAGAGTTAGAGAGCGAGAGCGAGAGCGAGAGCGAGAGCGAGAGCGAGAGCGAGAGAAAAAAGACAGAAGGAGAAAGAGAGAGATGAGAGAGAGGAGAGTTAGAGAGAGAGAAAGAGCGAGAGAGAGGAGATGTGGTAAGATATGAGGTGAGAGAGTGTAAATAATGTAGAATAATACCTGTTTGAGATCGATTAGATCAAGACCAATAGGTAACTCTTTATTTGGGTAGTCCATCTGTAGATGCTCTACAGACTTTCTACAGACTATAACATCTACTAACATCTACTCAGTAACATCTACTAACCCTAACCCTAGCCCTCACCTCAACCCTTATCCTAATCCTAAACTTAACCCTTAACCTAACCCTAACCCTAACCCTAACCCTAACCCTAACCCTAACCCTAACCCTATCCCTAACCCTAACCCTAACCGTAACCTTAGCAAGCAGTTGCTTATCAACAGATAGTTTGTTGATCGAGTGCATTCGGGAAGCATTCAGGCCCCTTGACTTTTTCCACATTTTGTTAAGTTAAAGCCTTATTCTAAAATTGATTAAATAGTTTTCCCCCCTCATCAATCTACACACAATGCCTCATAATGACAAAGCAAAAACAGGTATTTAGACATTTTTGCAAATTTAAAGAACTGAAATATGACATTTACATACGTTTTCAGACCCTTTACTCAGTACTTTGTTGAAGAACCTTTGGCAGCGATTACAGCCTCGAGTCTTCCTGGGTATGACTCTACAAGCTTGGCACACCTGTATTTGGGGAGTTTCTCCCATTCTTCTCGGCAGATCCTCTCAAGCTCTGTCAAGTTGGATGGGGAGTGTTGCTGCACAACTATTTTCAGGTCTCTCCAGAGATGTTCGATCGGGTTCATGTCCGGGCTCTGGCTGGGCCACCCAAGGACATTCAGAGACTTGTCCCAAAATCACTCCTGCGTTGTCTTGGCTGTGTAATTAGTGTTGTTGTCCTGTTTGAAGGTGAACCTTCGCCCCAGTCTGAGGTCCTGAGCGCTCTGGAGCAGGTTTTCATCAAGGATCTCTCTGTACTTTGCTCCGTTCATCTTTCCCTCTATCCTGACTAGTCTCCCAGTCCCTGCCGCTGAAAACATCACCACTGCATGATGCTGCCAACACTATGCGTCACCGTAGGGATGGTGCCAGGTTTGTGTCCAGATGTGACATTTGGCATTCAGGCCACAGAGTTCAATCTTGGTTTCATCAGACCAGAGAATCTTGTTTCTCATGGTCTAAGAGTCTTTAGGGGCCGTTTGGCAAACTCCAACCGGGTTGTTATGTGCCTTTTACTGAGGACTGGCTTCCATCTGGCCACTCTCCCATAAAGGCCTGATTGGTGGAGTGCTGCAGAGATGGTTGTCCTTCTGGAAGGTTCTCCCATCTCCACAGAGGAACTCTGACCAAGACCTTTCTCCCCTGGTTGCTCAGTTTGGCCGGGCGGCCAGCTCTAGGAAGAGTTTTGGTGGTTCCAAACTTCTTCAATTTAAGAATGACAGAGGCCACTGTGTTCTTGGGGACCTTCAATGCTGCAGAAATGTTTTGGTACCCTTCCCCAGATCTGTGCCTCGACACAATCCTGTCTCGGATCGCTACGGACAATTCCTTCATCTCATGGCTTGGGTTTTTGCTCTGATATGCACTGTCAACTGTGGGTCCTTATATAGACAGGTGTGTGCATTTCCAAATCATGTCCAATCAATGGAATTTACCTCAGGTGAACTCCAATCAAGTTGTAGAAACATACCAAGGATGATCAATGGAAAAAGGATGCACCTGAGCTCAATTTCGAGTCTCATAGCAAAGGGTCTGAATACTTATGTAAAGAAGGTATTTCTGTTTTTTGATTGTTTTATAAATGAGCAAAAATGTCTAAAAATCTGTTTTTGCTTCGTCATTATGGGGTATTGTGTGTAGATTGGTGAGGGGAAAAAAATATTGTATCAATTTTAGAATAAGGCTGTAACGTAACAAAATGTGGAAAAAGTCAAGGGGTCTGAATACTTTACGAATGCACTGTAGTATGACCATCTGTAGATAATCTATATGGGACTATCCGGACTATCCAATTGAACAATGATACATGAAGCCGGTACAGATGTAGGATCGCTCTTAATTTGACCCATATTGTCACAGCAAAATAATCCTGCAGCAACAGGATTGTAACTTTTAGTCCAAATGTTGCTTGATTTGTGGTTAGGCCAAAAGTAGGCTACATGAAAAGTGCAATACTGTTATTATGACCATATATATTCTCAGCAAGAAAAGAGTGATCAAATTACGATCCTACATCTGTAGATGACATACAGTTTTAGTTGGGATTATTTTCAGTTCTCTCTTGTTAAGAGAACTCCCTTGCAACCACAACTGCTATATTTCACCAATTGTACTTGAGCTGCACTATTTCACCAGCTCAAAGAGATTACTTATTCCATTGTTTTAACAAGAGCAGAGCAGCACGCTTCTATCAGATTAACAAGACCTTTCAATCACATAGGATGAATGAGGAACAAGAGCCAGGAACCAGGAACCAGGGACATTGTAAATTACTCAGAGAGAGAGAGAGAGAGAGAGATAGAGAGAGAGTGAACAAGCCAGGAAGAGAAGGAGAGAACAAGAGAGAGAGAAAACAAGAGATGGAGAGAGAGATTAATTCTGGGACTGAGGAATTCCCCAAACTGCTGATCGTCATCTTACATCTGTCATGTGAACCAGAGGAGACCCTTGTTCTTTCATTCTCTCCCAGCAGTCCTCTGCCTTGTTCTTTCATTCTCTCCCAGCAGTCCTCTGACACCACCGTCCTTAATTAATGACAACATTTCCATTAAACTACTGATTAAACAAATATATTAAACACACAGGCCCGAGTCAATAGACGCAGACATATTTAATCATGTTCTTAGTAATGATTACTCTTCCCATAATGAAATAATTATTTTCAGCAGCTGAGTTGGATTAATCTTTTGTCACTGTGCCATCAAAGAGAGAGAGCGAGATAAGGTGAGAGCGAGAGTTGCAGAAAGAGAGAGAGGGAGATGCAGAGAGAATTTTAGAGAGAGAGAGAAAGAGAGAGAGAGAGTTTGGAAGGCTAGCGTATGAGTAACAGTGATAGAGAAAAAGCCATCTGAGAATTCGGGGGCCGCTTGTCTCTATGTGGAGTGGCAGGTGAAAAGTGGCTGTCAAAAATGCACTGGATATTTACTGTTTTGTTTATCAGCTGGCTGGCTCTGAATAATAGAGGAGAAACATGCATTGCCTGTCCGTCCGCCTTTTCATCTGCTCCCTAAATGGGTCAGGGGATTGGAGAGTGCAGTTTATCCCCTCCATTCCCCCTGACAGAGAAACCATTTAAAGCTCACTGCCAAGTAGACAGCAGTCTGTCACCAGAGACATTCTGTCACCAGCTCAAATCAACTCCTCAAACGCCGCTAGCCTGTTTAGCCGTGGCCCCGTACAGTGCTCTGAGTTTCATTAAGTTGTCGCCCGACTCACTCTCGTCTTACCGTATGTGAGCGATACATTAATATGACTCCCATGACTTCTCGCTCCATTTTATCTCAATAGTCATTATGATTAATCAAATATATTCTTGTTTCCGCTTTAATTTCATTAATTTCCTGCTCTTTTCAATATGGATATAGGTGATACATTGTATTTGCTCTGAAAGGACTCTCTCTGAAGCACATTACAAACATGAATGGAGATTTATACAGGTTAACAACTGTCAGTATCGCTGTAAAGCAAGCCCATTTTGAGCCCATTTCTTCCTGACACCTCCCAAAGCTCCTGGGAATCTCCTTTCCAAACAGTGGGATGAGGAGATCACCATCCCCCGGCTTGTGATCGAGCGAGGTCGGAGGTTAATGACTTTGTGTTTACCATCCAACCTGCTCTTTGATAACAGGACAGCCCTACCGTTCCCATTTTTCCACTGTTTTAATAAAGACGCTCAGTGTAGCAACAGGAAGCAACATAGAATGTGACACCAAAGATGGCTTTGTGCGGAGAAAAAGCACCCACAATCTGGAGGGAGAGTGAGAACCACTAATATTTATTCATGATAGAGAGAAAGTAGTGGCTTGTTGGCACAGGCTACTTCATTTACATGCTGTTATAGACTGTTTGCCCCAGCCCAGGAGCTCTGTCTATCTCCAAATAGATGAACCTGTCTCACATACTACCTTTCCTTGTCATCCTGTCTTCCTACTCTTCAAAGTTCCTCTTGCATCCACCACCTGGTTGTTATTCTTAGTCATGGGGTTGAGGAGCCAAGGTGAATATAGTATATCATAATCATATTACATCATCACAATAGGTTTGAAAAATAAGGAAATTAGCTAATGAACGAATATCTTAAGAATATGATTAGCAATGTGTTGGAGTACTTCGACCTGAGAGCTGATGGATCACGGGAAACTAAAGTTGTTTCACTCATTTCAGTTCTGAATGCATGGGAACCAAACATCATTGACAACGTTCCTCATGATAAATGCGATGATGATGATTGCTCTGGCTCGCAGGATTAGATTTGGACACTGAATCACTTGTGTGAGAGAGAGGTTAGATAAGGCAGACGGAGACCTGTGGCGTAAAACGCTGGATATATTGACTACCAGTCTCTCCACTGACACCAACTGCAGTGCTTCTCACCATTACGGTAGCCTTATCAGAGTCTTACAAGGCTGAACATCTCACTAACTAGAGGGGCAACTGGCCATATACTCCAGTGGAATTTTCTCTGTGAAATTTGTCAGTGTAATTGGTGTGTTGTTTGAGCTGCTGTCTAAATACATTACAACAGACAGATACACAAAGGCAGACACACATGGATAAACATAGCCATTAAAATGTTAAAGGTTCAACAGGCACTCTGAAGGAATCTCTTTATTCGGTTCAAATGTCAGAGGTGTATCTTAGCATTTACTAGAGCTGGGCAATACGGACCAAAATCCATATCACTATAAATTGACTGAATTATCACAATAATGATTAATGGAACGCAGTGGTGTAGTAAAGTGGTGTAGTAAAGTAAAAATACTTTAAAGTACTACTTAAGTAGTTTTTTGGGGTATCTGTACTTTACTATTTATATTTTTGATTACTTTTAGTTCTACTTCACTACATTCCTGAAGAAAATAATGAACTTTGTACTCCATACATTTTCCCTGACACCCAAAAGTACTCGTTACATTTTGAATGCTTAGCAGGACAGGGAAATGGTCTAATTCACGCACATAAAGAGAAAGTCCCTGGTCCTCCCTACTGTATCTGATCTGGCAGACTCACTAAACACAAATGCTTTGTTTGTAAATTGTGTCTGGGTGTTGGTGTATGCCCCCGGCTATCTGTAGATTAAAAAAAGACGGAAATCGTGCCGTCTGGTTTGCTTAATTTAAGGATTTTGAAATGATTTATACTTTTACTTTTGATACTTAAGTATATTTTAGAAATTACATTTACTTTTGATACTTAAGTATATTTAAAACCAAATATGTTTTTTACTTTTACTCAAGTAGGACTTTACTGGGTGACTTTCACTTTTACTTGAGTCATTTTCTATTAAGGTATCTTTACTTTTAGTCAAGTATGACAAATGGGTACTTTTTCCACCCCTGATGGAACGATAAGTTTATAACATAAGTGTGTACCAGTTACTTTTTTATATTACCTTTAAAACTACTACTATTACTTTTGGTATTTGGTATTTTATTAGGATCCCCATTAGCCGTTGCAAAATCAGCAGCTACTCTTCCTGCGGTCCACACAAAACATGAAACATAACACAGAATGACATAATACAGAACATCAATAGAAAAGAACAGCTCAAGGACAGAACTACATACATTTTTAAAAAGGCACACGTAGCCTACATATCAATGCATACACACAAACTATCTAGGTCAAATATGGGAGAGGCGTTGTGCCACGAGGTGTTGCTTTATCTGTTTTTTGAAAACAGATTTGCTGTTTGTTTGAACAATATGAGATGGAAGGAAGTTCCATGCAATAAGGGCTCTGTATAATACTGTACGTTTTCTTGAATTTGTTCTGGATTTGGGTACTATGAAAAGACCCCTGGTGGCATGAATGTTGTAGTTATCAATTGTCCCATTAGCCATAGCCCATAATAGCAGAGGTATTTCATTTCAAACTTCACATTCCTCTAGTAAATGCTACTTATCGTTTTTATATCTGTAAAAAGTTCTCGATAAATGGTTGCACCGGTCGGTATCGACAATTTTCGGTTTACCGTCCCAGCTCAACCATTTACTCCAACCCTCTACCTGAAAAGTTAAACTGAGTCTGCTTGAGCAGCCTTTCCCTTGGCTACATGTCAGCAAAACTCCAAACAGTGCATCGTTAATGACATGTTTGATTTGCACCTCAAACAGGATAGTTTCCTTCTTCAACCTGAAGTTGTTAAATTTCCCTCTTCCTGGTCAAATATATTGCCATTTAAACATGAAAAAGAGGCCATTGAGTTAGTCATTACAAAACTCCATCATGTCTACCACTACTGGTAGCCAGCCAAGCCGTAAATCACATCTGGGCAGGGTCAACAGTGGAGTTTCTCCCTAACATGGCTGCATGCTGTGTCTCTTTGACTGTCATCAGTTTGCTTTTGTCAACAGAAGGCCAGCAGGCATTGTCAAGAACTAGACTGTCATTAACATGATGATACTGCCATATAGCATGGGACATACTACGAGAGACTGAGAAACAGCTTCTATCACCAGGCCATCAGACTGTTGAACAGCCATCACTAGCCGGCTACCTGCCCAGTACTCAGCCCTGCACCTTGAGACTAATACCCCATGTATACAGATAGAGTAATTGAACGCTGGTCACCTCATATTCTGTTTATATACTGTTGTTTACTCACAGTGTATGTATATACTGTATTCTCGACATACAGTAGCCCATCCTAATATACCTACTACTGTAATACTATTTTATTTTCCAAATGATATACGGTCTATACACACCACGTATATACAGTTGAAGTTGGAAGTTTACATACACTTAGGTTGGAGTCATTAAAACTCGTTTTCAACCCCTCCGCAAATTTCTTGTTAACTAACTATAGTTTTGGCAAGTCGGTTAGGACATCTACTTTGTGCATGACAGAAGTCATTTTTCCAACAATTGTTTACAGACAGATTATTTCACTTATAATTCACTGTATCACAATTCCAGTGGGTCAGAAGTTTACATACACTAAGTTGACTGTGCCTTTAAACAGCTTGGAAAATTCCAGAAAATGATGTAATGGCTGTAGAAGCTTCAGATAGGCTAATTGACATAATTTGAGTCAATTGGAGGTGTACCTGTGGATGTATTTCAAGGCCTACCTTCAAACTCAGTGCCTCTTTGCTTGACATCATGGGAAAATCAAAAGAAATCAGCCAAGACCTCCACAAAAAATTGTAGACCTCCACAAGTCTGGTTCATCCTTGGGAGCAAATTTCAAGTATAAAAACCATGGGACCACGCAGCCGTCATACTGCTCAGGAAGGAGACGCGTTCTGTCTCCTAGAGATGAACGTACTTTGGTAAGAAAAGTGCAATTCAATCCCAAAACAACAGCAAAGGACCATGTGAAGATGCTGGAGGAAACAGCTACAAAAGTATATATGTCCACAGTAAAACGAGTCCTATAATCGACATAACCTGAAAGGCAGCTCAGCAAGGAAGAAGCCAAAAAAGCCAGACTACGGTTTGCAACTGCACATGGGGACAAAGATCTAACTTTTTGGAGAAATGTCCTCTGGTCTGATGAAACAAAAATAGAACTGTTTGGCCATAATGACCATCGTTATGTTTGGAGGAAAAAGGGGGAGGCTTGCAAGCCAAAGAACACCATCCCAAACGTGAAGCACTGGGGTGGCAGCATCATGTTTGGGGTTGTTTTGCTGCAGGAGGGACTTGTGCACTTCACAAAATAGATGGCATCATAAGGGATGAAAATGATGTGGAAATATTGAAGCAATATCTCAAGCCATCCGTCAAGAAGTTAAAGCTTGGTTGCAAATGGGTCTTCCAAATGGACAATGACACCGAGCATATTTCCGAAGTTGTGGAAAATGGCTTAAGGACAACAAAGTCAAGGTACTGGAGTGGCCATCACAAAGCCCTGATCTCAATCCCATAGAAAATTTGTCGGCAGAACTGAAAAAGTGTGTGCGAGCAAGGAGGCCTACAAACCTGACTCAGTTATTCCAGCTCTGTCAGGAGGAATGGGCCAACATTCACCCAACTTATTGTGGGAAACTTGTGGAAGGCTACCTGAAACGTTTGACCCAAGTTAAACAATTTAAAGGCAATGCTACCAAGTACTAATTAAGTGTATGTAAACTTCTGACCCACTGGGAATGTGATGAAAGAAATAAAAGCTGAAATAAATCCTTCTCTCTCCTATTATTCTGACATTTCACATTCTTAAAATAAAGTGGTGATCCTAACTGACCTAAAACAGAGAATTCTTACTCGGATTAAATGTCAGGAATTGTGAAAAACTGAGTTTAAATGTATTTGGCTAAGGTGTATGTAAACTTCCGACTTCAACTGTATATGCAGTGTGAAATCAGGCGATATCAGGCGGTGTGAAGGGAAGGCCCGGAAAACTGTTAAAGACTCTAGCCACCAAAGCCATAGACTGTTCTCTCTGCTTCCGCACAGCAAGCGGTACCGGTGCATCAAGTATGGAACCAAAAAGACCATGAACAGCTTATATCCTCAAGCCATAAGACTGCTAAATAGCTAACAAAATGGCTACACAGACTATTTATTTTTTATTTTTGCACTGTCTCTATGCACACTCACATACACTGATTTTCCAACACATAACATGCACACACATTTCTACTGACTCTACACACACGCACACACACTCACATACAATCATATTCTATGCTGCTGCTACTCTGTTTATCATACATCCTGATGCCTAGTCACCTAACCCCTATACACATCTACACTACTGTTTGCTACACTACCGTTTTGGGGTCACTTAGAAATGTCCTTGTTTTTGAAAGTTAAGCACATTTTTTGCCCATTAAAATAACATCAAATTGATTAGAAATACAGTGTAGACATTGTTAATATGTTGTAAATGACTATTGTAGCTGGAAACGGCAGATTTCTTTATGGGAATATCTACATAGGCATACAGAGGCCCATTATCAGCAACCATCACTCCTGTGTTCCAATGGCACGTTGTGTTAGCAAATCCAAGGTTAGCATTTTAAAAGGCCAATTGATCATTAGAAAACCCTTTTGCAATTATGTTAGCACAGCTGAAAACTGTTGTTCTGATGAAAGAAGCACCGGGCTATCTGCATTGTGTTCCACCACCCACCACCCGCCAACCCCTCTTTTACGCTACTGCTACTCTCTGTTTATCATATATGCATAGTCACATTAACCATATCTACATGTACATACTACCTCAATCAACCCGACTAACCGGTGCCTGTATATAGCCTCGCTACTGTTATAGCCTCGCTAGTGTATATAGCCTCGCTACTGTTATAGCCTCACTACTGTTATAGCCTCGCTAGTGTAGATAGCCTCGCTACTGTTATAGCCTCGCTACTGTTATTTGTCACTGTCTTTTTTACTGTTGTTTTTATTTCTTTACTTACCTATTGTTCACCTAATACCTTTTTTTTGCACTGTTGGTTAGAGCCTGTAAGTAAACATTTCACTGTAAGGTCTACACCTGTTGTATTCGGCGCACGTGACAAATACACTTTGATTTGATTTGATTTACTTTTAGGTCGCGGAATTACTTTTGTTTCCCTCCAGGCCTGGGGGAACACACTTTCTAGTAGGCTTAATTGAAAATATGGCAAATAGGAGTGGCAATATCATCCGCTATTATACTCAGTATTTTTACATCCAAGTTGTCAGACCCCGGTGGCTTGTCATTGTTGATAGACAACAATAATTGTATCACCTTTTCCACACTCACTTTATGGAATTCAAAATTACAATGCTTGTCTTTCATAATTTGGTCAGATATACTTGGATGTGTAGTGTCAGCGTTTGCTGCTGCATGTCATGCCTACATTTTCTAATCTCCTCAAAAATCATTAAAGTAGTTGGCAATATCCCTCGGTTTTGTGATGAATGAGCCATCTGATTCAATGGATGGAGCTGAGTTTGTCTGTTTTCCCAAAATGTAATTTAAGGTGCTCCAATGCTTTTTTACTATCATTCTTTGTCATTTATCTTTGTTTCATAGTGTAGTTTCTTCTTCTTTTTATTCAGATTAGTTACATGTTTTTTCAATTTGCAATACGTTTGCCAATCGGTTGTGCAGCCAGACTTATTTGCCATTCCTTTTGCCTCATCCCTCTCAACCATACAACTTTCCAATTCCTCATCAATCCACGGGGAATTAACAGATTTTACAATCATTTACTTAATTGGTGCATGCTTATTAGTAAATGGAATAAGCTATTTCATAAATGTGTCAAGTGCACCGTCTGTTTGCTCCTCATTACACACAACGAACCAACAAATATTCTTTACATCAACAACATAGGAATCACTACAAAACTTCTTGTATGACCTCATATACACTATATTAGGCCTGCCTTTGGAACTTTAGTATGGACATGGATACAATTTTTGTGGATTACCTTGACGTTGTGACAGGACGGCACCCACACCCATTTCTGAGGCGTCCACCTCCACCACTAAGGGCAGCGTAGGATCTGAGTGTTTTAGCAACGAGTGGAGGTGAAATGCCCCTTCAGTAGGCGGAAGGCCTCATCGGCTGTAGGATTCCACACCAACTTTCGGGGACCAACTTTGAGGAGAGAGGTGAGAGGAGAGGCGATGGAACTGAAGTTCCTAATGAAGCGGCGGTATAAGTTGGCAAACACCAAAAGCCGTTGTAGTGTCTTTATGGTGGTTGGGACAAGCCATGACCTGACTGCATCTACTTTCCTCTCCTTCATAACCACTCCCTGCGGGCTGATCCGATATCCCAAGAAGGAGACGGCGGCCTGATGGAACTGGCACTTCTCCGCACTGGCACTTCTCCGCTTTGACGTGCAGATGATTTGCCGGGAGGTGTTCCAGGTCTACCTGGATGTGGGTGATGTACTCCTCCAAGGTGGCCGAGTAGATCAGGATGTCGTTGATTTACACGACCACCTGACGCCCAAGCATGTCCCGAAACACCTCGTTCACGAATGCCTAGAACACTGATGGACCATTTGCTAATCCATAAGGCATCACCAAGTACTCGTAGTGCCGAGACATTGTGCTGAAGGCCGTCTTCCATTCATCAAATAGTAGGCACTCCGCAGGTCCAGCTTGGTAAAAACCCGGACCTGCGATGCTTTTCAATGGCGGCCGGCACCAATGGGAGTGGTTAGCGGTACTTGGTGGTTATGGCATTGAGACCTCTGTAGTCAATACATGGATGAAGACTCCCCTCCTTCTTGGCTACGAAGAAGACACCTACCGACACAGGGTAGGCGGACAGGTTGGTGAAACCCTGTTGGAGAGCCTCCTGGATGTACTCCTCCATAGCCTTGGTTTCAGCCATCGACAGGGGGTAGATGCGGCTGCGCGGAGGCACAGAGTCTGTTAGCAGGTTGATGGCACAGTCCCAGGTGCGATGAGGAGGGAGACAGGTGGCACGGGTCTTGAAGAAAACCTCCCGGAGATCCTGGTAAACCTCCGGGATGTTGGACTGGAGGGCAACCACAGGACTCTCAATCGACGTGGAACCACAGGGTAAGGGAAAGCACGTCTTCCGACATCTGTGCCCAGCCCGTGATCTTCATTCACGACCAGGAGATGGTGGGGTCGTGGCATTGGAGCCACGGGAGGACGAGGATAACTTTGTGTACGGGTTCCTGGATGATGAGGACGGGAAGGTTTTCTTGGTGCAGGGGTCCCACAGTGATGGTTAGTGGTGCTGTGATGTGTGTGATTGTCCCAGATCCCAGTGGTCGGTTATCTAGCATTTGAACCGGAAACGGAGAGGAGAGCAGGTATGATGTTATGTTCAGGGAGGAGGCAAAGAGTCCACTGGAGCTGTAGAAACAACACACGAGGGACAGCCAGCTAGTGAAATCTGTACTAAAAAGGGTTTGGTGGAGAGTGATGATGATGGAATACTCACACTTACCCAAGGAGACGGATGATCACAGGGACGTCCCTCTGCTCTAGTGGCTCCCGGATTGGGACGTAGCGGACACCGTTGAAGCTGGTGCCCCTCTTGACCACAATAGGGACAGAGCCCCAGCTGTCTCCGACGGCGTTGCTCAGCCGTGGGGAGGGGTGTAGCCCCACCCTCCATGGGTTTAGACTGACACAGATCGGTCAAAGAAGGAGGGAGAGAGGCAATGGGAGTGCCGACGGAGGTTATCCAGATGGATGGCCATCGCGATGAGTGCGTATAATGAGAGGGTGTCGTCTGGAACTCCTTGCGCAATGCTCTTCTTTTTATTTATTTAAAAATGTGTACCCCCTTTTTCTCCCCAATTTTGATCTTGTCTCATCGCTGCAACTCCCCATCAGTCTCGGGAGGCAAAGGTCGAGTCATGCTTCCTCCGAAACATGACATGCCAAACCACGCTTCTTAACATCCGCCCACTTAACCCGGAAGCCAGCCGCAGCAATGTGTCAGAGTGTTCACCTGAAACCTGACAAACGAGGTCAGCCTGCAGGCAACCGGTCCGCAACAAGGAGTCGCTCGAGTGCGATGAGCCAAGTAAAGCCTCCCCAGCCAAACTTTCCCCCATCTCGGACGACGATGGGCCAATTGTGTGCCGCCCTATTAGACTCCCAATCACGGCCGGTTGTGATAGATGCCAGGATCGAACGCGGGTCTGTAGTGATGCCACTAGCACTGTGATGCAGTGCCTTAGACCGCTGCACCACTCGGGGAGGCAGGCAACCCTCTTCTGAATAAGGTGCGGAGCGCCGGCTCATTCCATTCGCTGGATGCTGCCACAGTACGGAAGGTGAGGGCGTACTGCGTTGCCGTCTGGTCCTCCTGCCATAGTTGGAGTAGGCATTCACCCCCCTCTCTGCCCGCCGGTGGATGATTGAAGACTCCTCTGAACAGAGCCATGAACCTCCCATAGGAACCCAGCTTCTCCTCTCCTCTCTCCCAGACGGCCATAGCCCACTCCAACACCCGCCCGTCAGCAGGGAAATAACCGTCTGTCACACTCTGATCTGTTTCTCCTGTCTTTGTGCTTGTCTCCACCCCCCTCCAGGTGTCGCCCATCTTCCCCATTATCACCAGTGCATTTATACCTGTGTTCTGTTTGTCTGTTGCAGGTTTGTCTTGTCTCGTCAAACCTACCAGTGTGTTTTTTTCTGTGCTCATGTTTTTCCTAGTCTCTGTTTTCTAGCCTTCCCGGTTCAAACCATTCAGCCTGTCCTGACACTGAGCCTGCCTACCACCCCATACCTTTCGGACTCTGACCTGGTTAATGAACTTCTGCCTGTCCTCGACCTGCCTATTGCCTGCCCCTTGTATTTTAATAAATATGAGAGACTCAAACTATCTACCTCCTGTGTCTGCATCTGGGTCTCGCCCTGTGTCATTATACGGTGGCAACCTTGGACCTCTTGGTGGTGGCGACTCCCATTTGACTAGCAAAATAGAGGGACCACTGGAGGAGGAAGCCACGGCATTTGGATGAAGTCCCGTCATATTTGTCCGGAAGGGACAAACGGGCATCGCTGACCTGGACAGATTGCTGATTGGGCCGGGGTGCTGGCTCACTGGGTCGACTCATGTTCGAAGATCGTCTGCTCGTTGGGGGTGATGCCCTTTGAGGAAGGTCTAGGACCTCATCAATAGCCATTGTCAGTTGTGCCAGCTGGTCGTGGTGTTGGCGAAGTAGGTCCCCCTATTTTCCAACTATCTGGGAGATGTCTTGGTTGGCTGCTGTTTCCATTCTGTGAGCTAGTATTCTGTAATGAAGATGCAGGAAGTCAGGAAGCAGGTGCAGTGTGTGAGTTTAATAGGAACGCACATGGAGTGAATACAAAAATAGGAGTAGCGTCTAAACATGAAAACAGGAAACAATACTACCTAATGGGTGATACAACGGAGTGCTAGATAAAGGGGAAGTAATCAGGGAGTGATGGAGTCCAGGTGTGCCTCATGATGGGGCGCAGGTGTGCGTAATGACGGTTGCCAGGTGTGTGTAATGATGGGTTGCCAGGACCGATGGTTAGTAGACCGGTGACGTCGAGCGCCAGAGTGGGGGAGCGGGAGTAGACGTGACGAATTTGATGTCGCTGTCCATGGTACTGATTTCTGTGTGTGTGTGTGTGTGTGTGTGTGTGTGTGTGTGTGTGTATGTGCATGCTTACAAGTAGAAAAAACATGTTGACTCACCTTACATGTAGAGAAACGTCAATGGCATCCTCCTCTTTTCCATGTTTCCAAAACAGTGCACACTTTTAGTTTTTGTTGGCCTAGGCTACCTGGCTAAAATGCTTGCTCACTAGCCAAATTTCCTTTCATGGACAACGATGAGCCAGCTAGTTAACATTAGCCTACTACATTTAGCTACCTATTGAACTTTTATCATTTCAGGCAAGAATCGCCATCAGAATCGTTGTTATAGTTATTGGCCAGTACTGAGAATTAAGTAAAACCCCAAGTCCAAATCCCTATCTCCATCCATTGCTAATTTAGGGAAGGGCCAATTTTAGCTATCTAGTTGACCACCGGAGGAAACCACACAACGAGATGCAACCATTACATTTTTTTTCTGTCAAAGACGTTTGGTTTTTGATGTGATTGTTGTGAAGCCAAACCCAAACTGACTTCCCTTGACACTTTTTTATTATTATTATTTAATTATTTGTGTATTTGGATTTACTTGACATTTTACTGAACTAGTAACAAGCATTTCGTTGCACCTGCCATAACACCTGCAAATATACGCACGCGACCAATAAACGTTGGTTTGATTTAATATAGCATGCATCGGCACCCCTGTGTATGTTTTGGGAATTAATCATCTTGTAATAAGTACATAAAGATTGGACCAACTATGCCCATACATGAGGCACATATAATGATGAGACATATCAATAGTATTTTCTAATCTCTTAAAGAGAGCCTCTTGTTTATGGATTGTGTGTCTTCCTAGAGCATTATCAGAGTCCCAGTCATCCTCAGGGCAGCCTAAGGAACCCCGATATAGAGTTAATCATTACATCCCAACTCCTACCCTCATTGATTACCTACATAGTAAAGGCTCTGGAACAGTCAATCTTGCCTTCGATGCAGATTGCAGTGGCAGAGCAGTCGCCTCAGCCCTTAAAAGTGCTTTCATTTTGTGTGGTTGTGCTAAAGAAGTATTGATCTGCCCATTGGCTCGACTCAAGAATTTTGTGCCGAGTCGGTCTTCAGCATAACCGTGCTATATCAAATACGATTTTAGCACCTGCATAAACTTTCTCTGTCTAACACACACACACGCAGACACGCACATGCAGACACACACACACACACACACACACATCATTGGGCACCATCATTGGGGAGGATGGGCTCGTGGTAATGGCTGGAGCCATTGAGTTTTCATTAAAGTTTAACTTTTAGTTTTCTTGCTACTTATGAGGCTTCATCTGTCTGTCTGATGTGACCTGTATGTGATGTGGACTGGAAAGGCAGAATACATTACTTTAACTGAGCCTGATGATGAACTAAATTCCCATGCTGAAACCCTATCCTGAAGCATATACTGTCGACCATCTAAGAATCTTTCTTTTCACAATCACAGAATCCCATTTGTATCTTAACTCTGATAGTAGGTGATTGGCTGTGAACAACAACCATTTCTGCATTTGTTTGCAAGCATCAGCACCTTATGACATTCTATTATATCAGTATATCACATTATCTACCACTGACAATCAAATATGCTTGATTAATTTAATTTTACAGTGTTTAATTTTATTTGAATGTCTTAAGTGCCCCTGCCATTTATCAGTAATACAGCTTCAGGCTAATCAATTCTGTGAAATGGTCAGCAGTCACAGACAGAGCTAGTCTTTCCTGAACGGTGGCAGGGTTACATTCTCCAGTTGTATATCTGAAAAGTTATAACGGTGAACACCGTATCGTTCAACCCAGGGCCCTTTAAAATATGGACCAAAGAACATTTTATTTAAATAATCCTCAGACAAAAAAAGAGTGAAATGAGCATTTACTTGCTTTTTCCAAGTCAAGAAAAGCTGGTTAGTGTTTCAGGCCATGGTTACATACTGGAGATGACAGTGCATGTTCCTCAGAGTGGAGTCTGTGTTAACCCACAGCTGTTTAAATATGGTCACACCACCTCCACTCACTGAGTGTTACAATGACTCTTTGCTTAGTTTCAAGAGAAAAAGCCCTGCACCATCTCAAAGTGCTGTCCACAACTGTCAGGTTACAACTCAATAAACTTTACAATGACCACAGCTGTAGTTAAATGAAAAACACCCATATAACAGAGAAAGCTGACTTTTTGAAAGCTACAGTATACAATGAGTGTACAAAACATTAAGAACAAGTTCCTAATATTGAGTTACACCCTCTTTTCGTCAGGGGATGGACTTTACAAGGTGTCGAAAGCGTTCCACGGGGATGCTGGCCCATGTTGACTCCAATGCTTCCCACAGTTGTGTCAAGTTGGCTGGATGTCCTTTGGGTGGTGGACCATTCTTGATATACACAGCAAATTGTTGAGCGTGAAAAACCCAGCAGCGTTGCAGTTCTTGACACACTCAAACCAGTGCACCTGGCACCTAATACCATACCCCCATTCAAAGGCACTTAAATATTTTGTCTTGCCCATTCACCCTTTAAACAGCACACATACACAATACACAAGTCTCAAGGCTTAAAAATCCTTCTTTAACCTTTCTCTTCTCCTTCTTCGACACTGATTGAAGTGGATTTAACAGGTGACATCAATAAGTGATGATAGCTTTCACCTGGATTCACCTCGCCAGTCTGTCATGGAAAGAGAAGGTGTTCCTAATGTTTTGTACACTCAATGTATTTCTCTATTCCCAGAAAGACAACTTCACTTTAATCTCTACTTAAACCACAAAAAAGTCCAGTGCTTTCTAGATAAAGAACATCTCTTTTGCTATGGTATTTTCCTCCCCAACATCCTAAAAGTGATCAATGTCTGTGTCTGCTGCAGGATGATTTGAGTAGCTAAGTCTTTAGATGACAGTATCTCCTTATGCTCTCAGCTCTGGTTTTTAAGATGTAAAAGCTTTGTTATCGTTGTGCTAACTTAAAATATGTTCTCACTCCCTCCGTCTCCCTTGAGACATTAAGCAAATGTGCAAAACGGTTAATCTATCTTGATTAATATTTCCTCCCAGGAAATGAGTTAGAGGGGTTTAAATTCCCTGCTATTACACTGCCGGCACAGTTAAGAAATAAGTTTGAGTACTTATTTAAATATTTTGCAATTTATAGCTCTGAATTTCTGGTTTCCTATCATATCAGCCAACTAATGTACATGCCTTGGTTTGGATGGAACAGATCATTTTATTAATCTATTTTATTAGGTAATTGTCTGACATGAAACTATTAAAAGTCAGATATAAGAGGAAGAACAAGCTGAGTCCAACATGATAGTAAAGCTTCACGATTTCCCCATATATTTTTATGGATAGTAGTTTAATTGCAATCTTTGATGTTGAATTAATATTACAAGGTCTCCAATAGTATTGTGATTCAATATTACATTGTCTCCAATAGTATTGTGATTCAATATTACATTGTCTCCAATAGTATTGTGAATCAATATTACATTGTCTCCAATAGTATTGTGAATCAATATTACATTGTCTCCAAAAGGCTGTATGGTGAAAATTAGAAGCACAAGAAATACAGATACATCACGATTATGACAATAATTCTCAATCCATAATGATTCTTCTTCTATTGGAAGTCTTCCTTCACAGGATCCAGACACACCACTTTCATCCGTTTTTGTTTATGTTTGTCATGTTTTGTCTTTGATCATGTCTTGTCCCTGTGCTTCCCTCTGCTGGTCTTATTAGGTTCTTTCTCTTTCTCTCTCTCTATCGTTCCGTTCCTGCTCCCAGCTGTTTCTCATTCTCCCTACGACCTCATTTACTCTTTCACACCTGTCCCCTATTTTGCCCTCTGATTAGAGTCCCTATTTCTCCCTCTGTTTTCCGCTCCTGTCCTTGTCGGATTCTTGTTTGATGTTTGCAGTTCCTGTGTCCTTGTTCCGCCCTGTCGTGTTCTTTTGCCTTCTTCAGATGCTGCGTGTGAGCAGGTGTCTATGTCAGCTACGGCCTGTGCCTTCCTGAAGCGACCTGCAGTCTGTGGTCGCGTCTCCAGTCGTTCCTCTCTATTGACGAGAGGATTTCAGTTTCCTGTTTTGGATTACCATTGATTTATATCCAGGAGAATCATTATTTGTTTTATACTGGAATAAAGACTCTGTTACTATTACGTCGCTTTTGGGTCCTCATTCATCAGCATAACAGAAGAATCCGACCAAGAATGGACCCAGCGACTACGGATTCTCGCAACACTGCCGTCGAGATCCAGGGAGCAATGCTCGGCAGACACGAGCAGGAATTGTCTGCTGCTCGCCATGCCGTTGAGACCCTGTCCGCTCAGGTCTCCGATCTCTCTGGACAGTTTCAGAGTCTTCGTCTCGTGCCACCAGCTACTTCCTGGTCTTCCGAGTCTCCGGAACCTAGGGTTAATAACCCACCATGTTACTCTGGGCAGCCCACTGAGTGTCGCTCCTTTCTCACCCAGTGTGATATTGTGTTCTCTCTCCAGCCCAACACATACTCAAGAGAGAGAGCTCGGATCGCTTACGTCATATCACTCCTTACTGGTCGGGCTCGGGAGTGGGGCACAGCTATCTGGGAGGCAAGGGCTGAGTGTTCTAACGTTTATCAGAACTTTAAAGAGGAGATGATACGGGTTTTTGATCGTTCAGTTTTTGGGAAGGAGGCTTCCAGGGTCCTGGCTTCCCTATGTCAAGGTGATCGATCCATAACGGATTACTCGATAGAGTTTCGCACTCTTGCTGCATCCAGTGACTGGAACGAGCCGGCGTTGCTCGCTCGTTTTCTGGAGGGACTCCACGCTGAGGTTAAGGATGAGATTCTCTCCCGGGAGGTTCCTTCCAGCGTGGACTCTTTGATTGCTCTCGCCATCCGCATAGAACGACGGGTAGATCTTCGTCACCGAGCTCGTGGAAGAGAGCTCGCGTTAACGGTGTTTCCCCTCTCCGCATCTCAACCATCTCCTCCCACCGGCTCAGAGACTGAGCCCATGCAGCTGGGAGGTATTCGCATCTCGACTAAGGAGAGGGAACGGAGAATCACCAACCGCCTTTGCCTCTATTGCGGTTCTGCTGGACATTTTGTCATGTCATGTCCAGTAAAAGCCAGAGCTCATCAGTAAGCGGAGGGCTACTGGTGAGCGCTACTACTCAGGTCTCTCCATCAAGATCCTGTACTACCTTGTCGGTCCATCTACGCTGGACCGGTTCGGCTGCTTCCTGCAGTGCCTTGATAGACTCAGGGGCTGAGGGTTGTTTTATGGACGAAGCATGGGCTCGGAAACATGACATTCCTCTCAGACAGTTAGGGAAGCCCACGCCCATGTTCGCCTTAGATGGTAGTCTTCTCCCCAGTATCAGATGTGAGACACTACCTTTAACCCTCACTGTATCTGGTAACCACAGTGAGACCATTTCCTTTTTGATTTTTCGTTCACCTTTTACACCTGTTGTTTTGGGTCATCCCTGGCTAGTATGTCATAATCCTTCTATTAATTGGTCTAGTAATTCTATTCTATCCTGGAACGTTTCTTGTCATGTGAAGTGTTTAATGTCTGCTATCCCTCCTGTGTCTTCTGTCCCCTCTACTCAGGAGGAACCTGGTGATTTGACAGGAGTGCCGGAGGAATATCATGATCTGCGCACGGTCTTCAGTCGGTCCAGAGCCAGCTCCCTTCCTCCTCACCGGTCGTATGATTGTTGTATTGATCTCCTTCCGGGGACCACTCCCCCTCGGGGTAGACTATACTCTCTGTCGGCTCCCGAACGTAAGGCTCTCGAGGATTATCTGTCTGTTTCTCTCGACGCCGGTACCGTGGTGCCTTCTTCCTCTCCCGCCGGAGCGGGATTTTTCTTTGTTAAGAAGAAGGACGGTACTCTGCGCCCCTGCGTGGATTATCGAGGGCTGAATGACATAACGGTTAAGAATCGTTATCCGCTTCCCCTTATGTCGTCAGCCTTCGAGATTTTGCAGGGAGCCAGGTGCTTTACTAAGTTGGACCTTCGTAACGCTTACCATCTCGTACGCATCAGAGAGGGGGACGAGTGGAAAACGGCGTTTAACACTCCGTTAGGGCATTTTGAATACCGGGTTCTGCCGTTCGGTCTCGCTAATGCTCCAGCTGTCTTTCAGGCATTAGTTAATGATGTACTGAGAGACATGCTGAACATTTTTGTTTTCGTTTACCTTGACGATATCCTGATTTTTTCACCGTCACTCGAGATTCATGTTCAGCACGTTCGACGTGTACTCCAGCGCCTTTTAGAGAATTGTCTCTACGTGAAGGCTGAGAAGTGCGCCTTTCATGTCTCCTCTGTCACTTTTCTCGGTTCTGTTATTTCCGCTGAAGGCATTCAGATGGATCCCGCTAAGGTCCAGGCTGTCAGCGATTGGCCCGTCCCTAAGTCACGTGTCGAGTTGCAGCGCTTTCTCGGTTTCGCTAATTTCTATCGGCGTTTCATTCGTAATTTCGGTCAAGTGGCTGCCCCTCTCACCGCTCTGACTTCTGTCAAGACTTGCTTTAAGTGGTCCGGTTCCGCCCAGGGAGCTTTTGATCTCCTCAAGAAGCGTTTTACATCCGCCCCTATCCTTGTTACTCCTGACGTCACTAAACAATTCATTGTCGAGGTTGACGCTTCAGAGGTGGGCGTGGGAGCCATTCTGTCTCAGCGCTTCCAGTCTGACGATAAGGTCCATCCTTGCGCTTACTTTTCTCATCGCCTGTCGCCATCGGAACGCAACTATGATGTGGGTAACCGCGAACTGCTCGCCATCCGCTTAGCCATAGGCGAATGGCGACAGTGGTTGGAGGGGGCGACCGTCCCTTTTGTCGTTTGGACTGACCATAAGAACCTTGAGTACATCCGTTCGGCCAAACGACTTAATGCACGTCAAGCTCGTTGGGCGTTGTTTTTCGCTCGTTTCGAGTTCGTGATTTCCTATCGTCCGGGAAATAAGAACACCAAGCCTGATGCCTTATCCCGTCTCTTTAGTTCTTCTGTGGCTTCTACCGACCCCGAGGGGATTCTCCCTGAAGGGCGTGTTGTCGGGTTGACTGTCTGGGGAATTGAGAGACAGGTAAAGCAAGCACTCACTCACACTGCGTCGCCGCGCGCTTGTCCTAGTAACCTTCTGTTCGTTCCTGTCTCTACTCGTCTGGCTGTTCTTCAGTGGGCTCACTCTGCCAAGTTAGCTGGCCACCCCGGCGTTCGGGGTACGCTTGCTTCTATTCGCCAGCGGTTTTGGTGGCCTACTCAGGAGCGGGACACGCGTCGTTTCGTGGCTGCTTGTTCGGACTGCGCGCAGACTAAGTCAGGTAACTCTCCTCCTGCCGGTCGTCTCAGACCGCTTCCCATTCCTTCTCGACCATGGTCTCACATCGCCTTAGACTTTATTACCGGTCTGCCTTCGTCTGCGGGGAAGACTGTGATTCTTACGGTTATCGATAGGTTCTCTAAGGCGGCACATTTCATTCCCCTCGCTAAGCTTCCTTCCGCTAAGGAGACGGCACAAATCATCATTGAGAATGTGTTCAGAATTCATGGCCTCCCGTTAGACGCCGTTTCAGACAGAGGTCCGCAATTCACGTCACAGTTTTGGAGGGAGTTCTGTCGTTTGATTGGTGCTTCCGTCAGTCTCTCTTCCGGGTTTCATCCCCAGTCTAACGGTCAAGCAGAAAGGGCCAATCAGTCGATTGGTCGCATTTTACGCAGCCTTTCGTTTCGAAACCCTGCGTCTTGGGCAGAACAGCTCCCCTGGGCTGAGTACGCTCACAACTCGCTTCCTTCGTCTGCTACCGGGCTGTCCCCGTTTCAGAGTAGTCTTGGCTACCAGCCTCCTCTGTTTTCGTCCCAGCTCGCCGAGTCCAGCGTTCCCTCCGCTCAGGCTTTTGTCCAACGTTGTGAGCGCACCTGGAGGAGGGTCAGGTCTGCACTTTGCCGTTACAGGGCGCAGACTGTGAGAGCCGCCAATAAACGTAGGATTAAGAGTCCTAGGTATTGTCGCGGTCAGAGAGTGTGGCTTTCCACTCGTAACCTTCCCCTTACGACAGCTTCTCGCAAGTTGACTCCGCGGTTCATTGGTCCGTTCCGTGTCTCTCAGGTCGTCAATCCTGTCGCTGTGCGACTGCTTCTTCCACAACATCTTCGTCGCGTCCACCCTGTCTTCCATGTCTCCTGTGTCAAGCCTTTTCTTCGCGCCCCCGTTCGTCTTCCCTCCCCCCCCCCCGTCCTTGTCGAGGGCGCTCCTATTTACAAGGTACGGAAGATCATGGACATGCGTTCTCGGGGACGTGGTCACCAGTACTTAGTGGATTGGGAGGGTTATGGTCCTGAGGAGAGGAGTTGGGTTCCATCTCGGGACGTGCTGGACCGTTCGTTGATCGATGATTTCCTTCGTTGCCGCCAGGGTTCCTCCTCGAGTGCGCCAGGAGGCGCTCGGTGAGTGGGGGGGTACTGTCATGTTTTGTCTTTGATCATGTCTTGTCCCTGTGCTTCCCTCTGCTGGTCTTATTAGGTTCTTTCTCTTTCTCTCTCTCTATCGTTCCGTTCCTGCTCCCAGCTGTTTCTCATTCTCCCTACGACCTCATTTACTCTTTCACACCTGTCCCCTATTTTGCCCTCTGATTAGAGTCCCTATTTCTCCCTCTGTTTTCCGCTCCTGTCCTTGTCGGATTCTTGTTTGATGTTTGCAGTTCCTGTGTCCTTGTTCCGCCCTGTCGTGTTCTTTTGCCTTCTTCAGATGCTGCGTGTGAGCAGGTGTCTATGTCAGCTACGGCCTGTGCCTTCCTGAAGCGACCTGCAGTCTGTGGTCGCGTCTCCAGTCGTTCCTCTCTATTGACGAGAGGATTTCAGTTTCCTGTTTTGGATTACCATTGATTTATATCCAGGAGAATCATTATTTGTTTTATACTGGAATAAAGACTCTGTTACTATTACGTCGCTTTTGGGTCCTCATTCATCAGCATAACAATGTTGGTCTCAGCCAGGCCAGAAGTAGGTTTGAGGAGTTAGTGAGTTCAACTCGGGATAACCGGTCATACGAAAGTGGCTTACCTTTTAGCCAGGTACATTTTTATGTCAACAAATCCTTCTGAACTAACCTGCTCCGGGGCAGGTTAATTTACGGCTAACTCCACTTACCCTGAATGAAATGACTGAGTCATGAGTTGAGGACCAATGAACTCAGATTCCCTCCCTCTTGCAAAGATTGCGTCATCCTCCCCTTCATTGAGGAAGGAATATTTTATTAATCAAACGTTTGTTTTTTTGTCAAATAAATAGTCATGTTAAAATATACACATTACATACAGTTGAAGTCAGAAGTTTACATACACCTTAGCCAAATACATTTAAACTCAGTTTTTCTAAATTCCTGACATTTAATCAGAGTAAAAATTCCCTGTCTTAGGCCAGTTAGGATCACCACTTTATTTTAAGAATGTGAAATGTCAGAATAATAGAAGAGAGAATGATTTATTTCAGCTTTGATTTCTTTCATCACATTCCCAGTGGGTCAGAAGTTTACATACACTCAATTAGTATTTGGTAGCATTGCCTTTAAATTGTTTAACTTGGGTCAAGCGTTTCGGGTAGTCTTCCACAAGCTCCCCACAATTTGTTGGGTGAATGTTGGCCCATTCCTCCTGACAGAGCTGGTGTAACTGAGTCAGGTTTGTAGGCCTCCTTGCTCGCACACGCTATTTCAGTTCTGACAACACATGCTCTATAGGATTGAGGTCAGGGATTTGTGATGGCCACTCCAATACCTTGACTTTGTTGTCCTTAAGCCATTTTCCACAACTTTGGAAGTATGCTTGGGGTGATTGTCCATTTGGAAGACCCATTTGCGACCAAGCTTTAACTTCCTGACTGATATCTTGAGATGTTTCTTCAATATATCCACATCATTTTCATCCCTCATGATGCCATCTATTTTGTGAAGTGCACCAGTCCCTCCTGCAGCAAAGGACCCCCACAACATGATGCTGCCACCCCCGTGCTTCACGGTTGGGATGGTGTTCTTCGGCTTGCAAGCCTCCCCATTTTTCCTCCAAACATAACGATGGTCATTATGGCCAAATAATTCTATTTTTGTTTCATCAGACCAGAGGACATTTCTCCAAAAAGTACAATCTTTGTCCTTCATGTGCAGTTGCAAACCGTAGTCTGGATTTTTTATGGCGGTTTTGGAGCAGTGGCTTCTTCCTTGCTGAGAGGCCTTTCAAGGTATTTCGACATCGGACTCCTTTTTACTGTGGATATAGATACTTTTAGCATCTTCACAAGGTCCTTTGCTGTTGTTCTGGGATTGATATGCACTTTTCTCACCAAAGTACGATCATCTCTGGGAGACAGGACGCGTCTCCTTCCTGAGCGGTATGACGGCTGCGTGGTCCCATAGTGTTTATACTTGCGTACTATTGTTTGTACAGATGAATGTGCTACCTACAGGCATTTGGAAATTGCTCCCAAGGATGAACCAGACTTGTGGAGGTCTACAATTTGTTTTCTGAGGTCTTGGCTGATTTCTTTTGATTTTCCCATGATGTCAAGAAAGGAGGCACTGAGTTTGAAGGTAGGCCTTGAAATACATCCACAGGTACACCTCCAATTGACTCAAATGATGTCAATTAGACTATCAGAAGCTTCTCAAGCCATGACACAATTTTCTGGTATTTTCCAAGTGGTTTAAAGGCACAGTCAACTTAGTGTATGTAAACTTCTGACCCGCTGGAATTGTGATACAGGGAATTATAAGTGAAATAATCTGTCTGTAAACAATTGTTGGAAAAATGACTTGTGTCATGCACAAAGCAGATGTCCTAACTGACTTGCCAAAACTATTGTTTGTTTACAAGAAATTTGTGGAGTGGTTGAAAACGAGTTTTAATGACTCCAACCTAAGTGTATGTAAACTTCCGACTTCAACTATATATATATATACAATCTCAGCAAAAAAAGAAACGTCCTCTCACTGTCAACTGCGTTTATTTTCAGCAAACTTAACATGTGTCAATATTTGTATGACCATAACAAGATTCAACAACTGAGACATAAACTGAACAAGTTCCACAGACATGTGACTAACAGAAGTGGAATAATGTGTCCCTGAACAAAGGGGGGTCAAAATCAAAAGTAACAGTCAGTATCTGGTGTGGCCACCAGCTACATTAAGTACTGCAGTGCATCTCCTCATCATGGACTGCACCAGATTTGCCAGTTCTTGCTGTAAGATGTTACCCCACTCTTCCACCAAGGCACCTGCAAGTCCCTGGACATTTCTGGGAGGAATGGCCCTAGCCCTCACCTTCCAATCCAGCAGGTCCCAGACATGCTCAATGGGATTGTGATCCGGGCTCTTCGCTGGCCATGGCAGAACACTGACATTCCTGTCTTGCAGGAAATCACACACAGAACGAGCAGTCTGGCTGGTGGCATTGTCATGCTGGAGGGTCATATCAGGATGAGCCTGCAGGAAGGGTACCACATAAGGAGGAGGATGTCTTCCCTGTAACGCTCAGCGTTGAGATTGCCTGCAATGACAACAAGCTCAGTCCGATGATGCTGTGACACACCGCCTCAGACCATGATGGACCCTCCACCTCCAAATCGGTCCCGCTCCAGAGTACAGGCCTCGGTGTAATGCTCATTCCTTCAACGATAAACGTGAATCCGACCATCACTCCTGGTGAGACAAAACGTGACTCGTCAGTGAAGAGCGCTTTTTGCCAGTCCTGTCTGGTCTAGCGACGGTGGGTTTGTGCCCATAGGCGACGTTGTTGCCAGTGATGTCTGGTGAGGACCTGCCTTACAACAGCCCTACAAGCCCTCAGTCCAGCCTCTCTCAGCCTATTGCAGACAGCCTGAGCACTGATGGAAGGATTGTGCGTTTCTGGTGTAACTCGGGCAGTTGTTGTTGCCATACTGTACCTGTCCCTCAGGTGTGATGTTCGGATGTACCGATCCTATGCAGGTGTTGTGTGTAACAACTGCCGATCCTGTGCAGGTGTTGTGTGGTCTGCCACTGCGAGAACGATCAGCTGTCCGCCCTGTCTCCCTGTAGCGCTGTCTTAGGCGTCTCACAGTACGGACATTGCAATTTATTGCCCTGGCCACATCTGCAGTCCTCATGCCTCCTTGCAGCATGCCTAAGGCACGTTCACGCAGATGAGCAGGGACCCTGGGCATTTTTCTTTTGGTGTTTTTCAGAGTCAGTAGAAAGGCCTCTTTAGTGTCTTAAGTTTTCATAACTGTGACCTTAATTGCCTACCGTCTGTAAGCTGTTGGTGTCTTAATGACCGTTCCACGGGTGCATGTTCATTAATTGTTTATGGTTCATTGAACAAGCATGGGCAACAGTGTTTAAACCCTTTACAATGAAGATCTGTGTTATTTGGATTTTTACAAATTATCTTTGAAAGACAGGGTCCTGGAAAAGGGATGTTTCTTTTTTTGCTGAGTTTATATATCAATTTTCTGAAATGTTGGTAAATTAGCTTTTATTGTTTAAAAAACGTATTATAGAGATCGGTGTGATTTTTCACTATCTAATCATGGCATGTGTATATATATATGTGGAATAATCAGGAAGGTGATAGAGTACAGGTGTGCCTGAGGATGAGGCGCAGGTGTGCGTAATGATGGCCAGGGCTGGTGGTTAGTAAACCGGAAAATTTGTACGCTGGAGGGGAGGAGCAGGAGTAGACGTCACAAATTGTATCGATAGGAGTGGGAAAAAGGTGCTTGTGTGTTGAAAAGCACACCAAAGCACACCAAAGACAGCATTAACGATAAGTAATAAAATAAAGACGGCACTTCTAAAAGCTGGTTAGCTTTAGAAAACCCTGAGTAGATCTAGCTTGCTTCGTTGGATACCCCTCAGGAGAGGAGCAGCAGGAATGTTCACCTTGTCCTTGGGCTTATCTGATGTTTAAAACATAGATGTAATAGTGCCATGAGTAAATTCCATTTAATATGCCCCACTGTATCTGAAATAAAAAAATCTGTCAAGCAAAAAAGCCTTAATAGACCTGTGTAGGCTGGTAATTGCGGCAGTATTGTTTCCCTCTGATTAGGACAAAATCTGTCCCAGAGGACCACCCATCCTTCAGCTGTTTCATCTGCATTAGCCTACTCTTCCCCTTATTTAATCTGGTACCTGCTCAGGTATTTAGAATAAATCAATGGGAATACATGATTGTTTAATGATTTTCGGGAAGGAGATCTCTTTGACCACAACTGCATGATTTAGAATGACTAATTCCACTTTTTGCCATTGATACACCACTGTGGGGCACATGCATCCTTGCCAGAGAATGTCTGCATTGAGAGAGAGAGGGAGAAAGAGAGAGAGAGAGAAAGAGAGAATGACAGAGAGAGAGAGAGAGAGAGAGAATGAGAGAGAGTGAGAGAGAATGACAGCGAGAGAGAGAGAGAGAGAGAGAGAGAGAGAGAGAGAGAGAGAGAGAGAGAGAGAGAGAGAGAGTTAGGTGTCTTGGTGTGTGTATGTTGGTGTATGCATTGGTGTGTGTATTGGTGTGTGTGTGTTGGTGAATGCATTGGTGGGTGTGTTGGTGTGTTAGTGTTTTTGTGAAGCGATTGCTAAAGGTTATGAAGAAAGTAGGAAATAATAAATGTACTTCTGTGTGTGTGATGGAGAGGGACAGTGTGTAGAGCAGGGCTCTCCAACCCGGTTGCTGGAGAGCTACAGTCCTGTAAGTAGGTTTTCACTCCAACCCGGTTGCTGGAGAGCTACAGTCCTGTACGTAGGTTTTCACTCCAACCCGGTTGCTGGAGAGCTACAGTCCTGTACGTAGGTTTTCACTACAACCCTGTTCCTGGAGAGCTACAGTCCTGTAGGTTTTCACTTCAACCCTGTTCCTGGGGAGCTACAGTCCTGTAGGTTTTCACTTCAACCCTGTTCTTGGAGAGCTACAGTCCTGTAGGTTTTCACTTCAACCCTGTTCCTGGGGAGCTACAGTCCTGTAGGTTTTTACTTCAACCCTGTTCTTGGAGAGCTACAGTCCTGTAGGTTTTTACTTCAACCCTGTTCTTGGAGAGCTACAGTCCTGTAGGTTTTCACTTCAACCCTGTTCTTGGAGAGCTACAGTCCTGTAGGTTTTCACTCCAACCCTAATCTAGCACACCTGATTCTAACAATTAGCTGGTTGATAAGCTGAATCAGGTTAGTTACAACTGGGGTTGGAGCGAAAACCTCCCGGACGGTAGTTCTCCAGGAACAGGATTGGAGAGCACTGGTGTAGAGGGATCTTTTCTCCAAAATACACATTTAATGATAAAACCATGCATGAGAGATAAACAGATGAATGAACCACATGTTAACATGCACATGGCTGGTGTTCATTTAATACCATGCCAGTTACAGGTTAATTCATTATTCCAGCACGTCTTTTTGTAATGATGCTATGGCTCCAGGGTAGCAGGGCAGTCACTGTGACACTGTGGCCTTGCTTGTTGATGTGACACCCTGGAAGCTGATCATGGGTCTGCCAGTTGCCACTCGTCTCGGCCCAGGTATGCTTTCTGCGTAACCTCCTAGATAAAGCTGCTGACGTTAGGTGAACACCTGAACATCACAGCGGCAGTGAGATTAGTGCAGCATAGGGTGCTTCTCTGTGTCTTATCGCAGGTAGTCTAGTGGTTAAGAGCGTTGGGCCAGTAACCGAAAGGTTGCTGGTTTGAATCCCTGAGGTGACTAGGTGAAAAATATGTTGATGTGCTCTTGAGAAAGGCACTTAACCCTAATTGCTCTGGATAAGAGCATTGGCTAAGTGACCTAATCGTAAATGTAGCTGTGTTGAGAAAACATAAAGCCAACAACCCCCGTAAAATAAATGGAAATAATACACATACGTGTATATGTTTCTATTTCAAATCAGTAGCTTTGCTCTGCTTTGCGTCAAACAGCCTTTGGATGTTATCCTATATTCCCATAGGAAGCCTGTTCTCAATGTGCTACAGCGTAGTTGTAAGGTGTTAGGTTAAGTGACCAAGGCTGGTCTGGCTTGGTCTGTCACCCCTGTTTACCTGTAGACGTGCCTTGAAGCTGGGGTTTAATGGCCAATAATATAACTTGTAAGGTAGACAGCAACACCTCTCCACTATTGCCTTTTCACCTCATCTGCTCCTGGCAATCACAGGGGTGGCATTGGAGATAGTTAGTGCTATCTGGGACCCTTGGGATGTCCATACCCCCAAAACCCTAACCCTAACCCTTACCTTAACCATTTTACATTTCAACTTCAATGGGGGTAGGGACTTCCCAAGAATCCCGGATAGCAAGGACCAATGGTGGACCCCTCTGCCCTACCGACCCACCTGCTGCTGTGGAGATCACAGATGGGTGTCCATGGCGATCCTAATGATTTCAATGGTCTGTTGAATATTCAAGGGGATATTCTGGGAATTTGTGGACTGTAATAAAATGAAGGGATTATGAGGACTTTACGCTGGTCATTGGGGATAGGGTGGTCACATCTTGGGTTTACTGTTAATGAACAGTAAAGATGATATTATAATACATTTGTCAAAGACAATAGGCTCTATGCATTATACCGCCTCCAACGTTCTAATTTACTTCTGACCGGGTTGATGACTTCCGGAGCGAGTTCTGCCATTGTTTTTATCATTAGCTTACTAGCTATCGTCGATGCATTTCTGACTGAAATAGTTCGCAATGACTACGTTTAAATTACAGCCCCGCGAAGGAGGTGCTAATGAACATTGTTCAGTGCCTCTGTGTTCATTTTCTTCCAAATGTAATGGTTTTGTGAGCTTCCATCGTTTCCCAGTCGATGTAGAGCTCAGAAAAAGGTGGTTGGTGGCAGTACGTCGTGACAACTTTGCTGTCACCAAACACACAAAGGTGTGTAGCACACATTTCGTCGAAAGTGACTTTGTTGGGGGAAAAATTGGGGGGCAACAATACCTAAAAAGAGGTGTTGTTCCTACTGTCTTCGCGTGGAACTGGCACATTCAAAAGAGACCTGGTGTTTGGGAAAGAAGACTGAAACCTCCTGCTCCGACTGAGGGGGATGAAGAACAAGGTGCGCTGCCTGTGGACTGTGCCGTCTCTGATCCGGTCCAGAGCATGGGCCAAGCCAGTGTAAATGTACATGTGTTTATTTGCTAGCAGCAAAATAATAATTTGTTTATCTACGACATGTATCAATCGTTTGTGTGGAGCTTGTATTGGCTTTAATTAGGCAATGAGTAACAGGGGTGGGGGAAAGAAATCAAGTAAACACAGAATAGCCAGAATGCAAGATTGAATACAATGTTAGAGATGTGTAATTGATTAACTGAACTGTTGAACATTTGCTGAAATATATTTTTTTAAACAAATCTATTCTACTGTAGATTTCTTCACAAGAACATCAATACTTATTTTTCATAAAAATACTAAACTTGGCACCCATGCAGGGGATCCATTCAGGTGCGAGATAGACACTTCTGCATGTAGTGGTAAAAATAAAAGTGGTCAACCTTCCCTCTTATAGTTTTTGAAACCTGTAGATCTTTATACAGTGGGGAGAACAAGTATTTGATACACTGCCGATTTTGCCGATTTTCCTACTTACAAAGCATGTAGAGGTCTGTAATTTTTATCATAGGTACACTTCAACTGTGAGAGACGGAATCTAAAACAAAAATCCCAAAAATCACATTGTATGATTTTTAAGTAATTAATTTGCATTTTATTGCATGACATAAGTATTTGATACATCAGAAAAGCAGAACTTAATATTTGGTACAGAATCCTTTGTTTGCAATTACAGAGATCATACGTTTCCTGTAGTTCTTGACCAGGTTTGCACACACTGCAGCAGGGATTTTGGCCCACTCCTCCATACAGACCTTCTCCAGATCCTTCAGGTTTCGGGGCTGTCGCTGGGCAATACGGACTTTCAGCTCCCTCCAAAGATTTTCTATTGGGTTCAGGTCTGGAGACTGGCTAGGCCACTCCAGGACCTTGAGATACTTCTTACGGAGCCACTCCTTAGTTGCCCTGGCTGTGTGTTTCGGGTCGTTGTCATGCTGGAAGACCCAGCCACGACCCATCATCAATGCTCTTACTGAGGGAAGGAGGTTGTTGGCTAAGATCTCGCAATACATGGCCCCATCCATCCTCCCCTCAATACGGTGCAGTCGTCCTGTCCCCTTTGCAGAAAAGCATCCCCAAAGAATGATGTTTCCACCTCCATGTTTCACGGTTGGGATGGTGTTCTTGGGGTTGTACTCATCCTTCTTCTTCCTCCAAACACGGCGAGTGGAGTTTAGACCAAAAAGCTCTATTTTTGAATCATCAGACCACATGACCTTCTCCCATTCCTCCTCTGGATCATCCAGATGGTCATTGGCAAACTTCAGACGGGCCTGGACATGCGCCTGCTTGAGCAGGGGGACCTTGTGTGCGCTGCAGGATTTTAATCCATGACGGCGTAGTGTGTTACTAATGGTTTTCTTTGAGACTGTGGTCCCAGCTCTCTTCAGGTCATTGACCAGGTCCTGCCGTGTAGTTCTGGGCTGATCCCTCACCTTCCTCATGATCATTGATGCCCCACGAGGTGAGATCTTGCATGGAGCCCCAGACCGAGGGTGATTGACCATCATCTTGAACTTCTTCTATTTTCTTCCATTTTCTAATAATTGCGCCAACAGTTGTTGCCTTCTCACCAAGCTGCTTGCCTATTGTCCTGTAGCCCATCCCAGCCTTGTGCAGGTCTACAATTTTATCCCTGATGTCCTTACACAGCTCTCTGGTCTTGGCCATTGTGGAGAGGTTGGAGTCTGTTTGATTGAGTGTGTGGACAGGTGTCTTTTATACAGGTAACGAGTTCAAACAGGTGCAGTTAATACAGGTAATGAGTGGAGAACAGGAGGGCTTCTTAAAGAAAAACTAACAGGTCTGTGAGAGCCGGAATTCTTACTGGTTGGTAGGTGATCAAATACTTATGTCATGCAATAAAATGCAAATGAATTACTTAAAAATCATACAATGTGATTTTCTGGATTTTTGTTTTAGATTCCGTCTCTCACAGTTGAAGTGTACCTATGATAAAAATTACAGACCTCTACATGCTTTGTAAGTAGGAAAACCTGCAAAATCGGCAGTGTATCAAATACTTGTTCTCCCCACTGTATATCCTTTCAACTAGGATGTACTCCTGTGCACAGATGACAAAGTCACACCAGCTACAACCTGTGAGAAGGATTTGACCTTGCACCTGCCAGTAGTAAGCATGAGATCTCTTCAACTTCAGCTCTCCATTCGGTATCTTCATCTCCATGGTCTGCATACCAGATCCCTTGAACATCCACTCAGTTAGGTGGTCAGCTGAGGTCTCTCCCCGGACATGGCAAACCTCTCGGAAACGAGAGGATGTTATTCTCATTTTCCTGAGCTGATGCCATTCCAGGCTGCTGCTCTGCTCCCTTGTAGCAACCTGGACTTTGTGTGACATCTCGTAGGTTGTCTCTAATGCCTTGAGGTGGAACTGCTCCTGATGGCTAAGGACGTAAGCACACTGGGAAGCCTGAAGCCTGTAGCCATCGAATGGAAGTATTGGTGGAGAAGTGGCATTGGCAATCTTCTCAATTTCACGGGTCTTTGGCTGTGGAAGCTGATAGGACAGAACACTGCCGGCTTGCACTGGCCCAAAGGCGGACTCAACCAGGGGCACGTCAGCTGACATTTCCATTGTTGTTACAAGAGGGGCAGTAAGTGGAGAAAAGTTGGCATACGTTTCTGAGACGCGGAGAAGGTCCATGTCAGGCATGTATCCATTGAGTGCTTTGTAGAGAGAACTTCTGCAAAACATTTTAAAACCTTAACATCAAGTTGGAGAGATTACTATGACAAAGACTCATGTAACTTTTCCAGAAACAGCACAAGCCCGAAAATTAAAATAAAATGAATTAAAATATACAGATTTATAGATTATATATTTACCCCCAGTCTTTGTCCCAAACATTTGTCATTATCATCTGGATACAATCACAAGAAAATGTTTTCTAAAATGTTTCCATTCTAGGAACCTCCAACTTACCTTATTCCATCAGCACACGAGTTAGTAGGTTTACTGAACTCTATCCCATCAACCGGACCTGGTTTCACACCCTAATTAACAAGGATTTACTGTTACATAGGCTGAATACTTTTCAGGTGCATTTTTTTATGGATATTGATAGACTTACAAGTATTCTTGGCTTGTGCCAACGCTGTTCTGTGTCTGTGCAGCTGTGAACTGGTGGTGCAGCAGGAATGTTTAGTTGAGAGTAGTGCGCTGTCTGGTAAAGAAGGGCCACCAGATGATTGCACAGAGCACTTCCTGCAACACAGGAGCAGTGGCTTTGGACCACTATCGCTGGTACGGAGTGCTTTAAGTGCAGTGACTGAAGTGAGAAACAAGAATGATGCGACCCATAAATAACAATAAACATAGTTGTGTCTAGTCTTATTAACTAGGGGCTAATTTAACTATACAGGAATAGATTGTGTCTCAGTAACACAATTACCAAACACTGCATCAACAGATCTTTACCAAATAACCTGTTAAGTGGGCAATTCTAAATTGGGATTGGGACCCATCATTAATATCTATCTACTGATCAGATTAAACGTTGACACTGTCTCCAACACATTTTGACCATGATGACAGTGTCTCACAGGAGATGTTTAACTTCACTAGGGTAGGGGGCAGCATTCGGAATTTTGGATGAAAAGCGTGCCCAAATTAAACTGCCTGCTACTCAGGTCCAGAAGCTAGGATATGCATATGATTAGTAGATTTGGATAGAAAACACTCTAAAGTTTCCAAAACTGTTAAAATAATGTCTGTGAGTATAACAGAACTGATATGGCTGATATATATCCATCCAAGAAGTACTATTATTTTGAAAGGCTGTTTTTCCATTGAAAGCCTATCCACCATACAAAGACTTAGGACCCAGTTCACAATCTCTATGGCTTCTTCTACATGTGGCCAGTCTTTTGGCATTGTTTCAGACTTTTACTCTGAAAAATGAGGGAGATACAGCACTTTCAATGAGTGGACAGTGGAAATTTCCAGCCATGAGCCCAGCGCGTGATCGGGAGCGCGCATTTCTTGTTTCTCCTTTTCTATTGATGAAGCTTTTGTCTGGTTGAAATATTATTGATTATTTATTACAAAAACAACCTGAGGATTGATTTTAAACATCGTTTGACATGTTTCTACAAACTTTTATTGTACTTTTTTGACTTTTCGTTTGGATGTTTAGAGCGCACTTTGTGCCTTTGGATTACTGAACTAAACACACCAACAAAACTGAGGTTTTTGGACATAAAGAGGGACATTATCGAAGTAAACGAACATTTATTGTGTAACATGGAGTCCTGGGAGTGCCACCAGATGAAGATCATCAAAGGTAAGTGATTAATTTAATCGCTATTTCTGACTTTTGTGAGTCCTCTCCTTGGCTGGAAAATGTCTGTATGGTTTCTTGTGGCTAGGCGCTGTCCTAACATAATCGCATAGTGTGCTTTTGCCGTAAAGCCTTTTTGAAATCGGACACTGTGGTTGCATTAACAAGAAGTGTATCTTTAAAATGGTGTATAATACTTGTATGTTTGAGGAATTTTAATTATGGGATTTCTGTTGTTTGAATTTGGCGCCCTTTCACTGGCTATTGTCGAGGTGGGACGCTAGCGTCCCAATGATACCAGAGAGGTTAACAAGGTCCCTAGTAGCTATCTATAACCTTTCCCTACTCGCATGCTGTGCGGGTTTTCACTTTTCCTCATGGACCTGTGACAGGCAGCCCTCACGGTGATCTCCCCTGTCAATGTATCTTTGTTAGATACTGTGTAGAAGACATGAATAACAATTATTTTTACCTAGCAAATATAGCTAGCAAGCATAACTTAACCAAGCTAACGAAAATACACACATTCTCAGGTAGATTCTGTCAACGTTACATAATTTTACGAAGTAACTAGCTAGCTACAGTTAATAGTGAAATTAGCTAGCTAATGATTGTAGCTAGCTAACGTTATATCTGTCACTGACTTGGTACTCACCTTCATAGTTGTCTATGTAGCGTCCTATATACATCTTGAACCCCTTTTCATTCTTGCTAGCTGGAATCTCGGAGGCTGATTTAACAATTCGATGTACATCATTAATATTAATTTGAGGCAAGTCCTGAAGACACCTAGTAGAAAACTGCGACATAGTGGTAGTAACGTTATATCGTCGATAACAACTAGACTGACCGGAAATTGCCACACCGATAGGAAGTGTGTTTAGAACGTTCGATCATGGAATGTGCATAAGGGCTATTATTTGCTTTCTTTTACATTAAATAAAACACAGTGATTTTAAAAGAACACCAAGCTAAAGCAATACATTAACTCTGCATTATGATCAATTTAAACTAATTTTAAGTCTAATTGAAAAAACATATATATTCTTCATCCTCTATAAACTGCTTATACCCCGGCCTGTATGCACAGCACTCCTTTTCATCCTAACATTTGCTTTTACAAAGTGGAAGGAGCACAGCATTTAAAAGTCACTTCCTCTCACCGACCCATGCTCTTAGCCCCCCTTCCCACCCAGACCACTGCCTTCTGTCCCCTTCCTTTCAGAAGAGCCCCATGTCGGCCTGTTTACCCACAGAGTAAACTTATTAAATCAGTGATGTCAGATTACTGGACGAATGGAGGCTGAATCAAAGCTGTTGGTCGGGGCTTAAGGGACTGAGCAGTAAGAACCAGAGTGTTCAGTGTTCAACCTCAGCCATTTGCATCCAGTGAGCAGGGGGAAGTTTGACACTCTCTGGCTGTCTTCCTGGTCCTCTACCTACTCTGAATACTGTTGTATTCATCATCACTCTCATGATAGCTGAAATTGAAAAAATCTATCAAAGTTCTGCTTTATTTGTGAGTGCTGGCTGTCTTTTTCATATTCTCAGCCCATCTTCCTCACACGTCAAGGAGAAGTACCAGGAATGGAGAAAACATCTTTAAAGTCTGGACTTTAAATAAAAATGTCCTTAGCCTTATTTCAGTTATTGGGCTTTAATAATTACCTCGTAATTGGTGTCAATGATTAGATTAGTGGGATTGAAATGAACCCGCCCCCTCCACTTTTAAAAGGATTAAAGTGATTTAAAAAGCAGCCATGAAAAAGTCTTCATTCTAAACTACATAGAGGAGAGAAGGGTGGCGGATACAAATGCAATCTATAAAAAAGAGAGAAAACGATGAAGAAAAACCGTTGACTTGTTGCGAATGCAAATCAGCCCAATCCCATTTTATGCTAATAAAAAGAACAGCAAAACATTTCAATGTATTCTTGTCTTGTTACAGCCGGGCTAAGAGCTTCTAAATCCCTACCATTTACCAAATTAAACTAATTTAAAGTGCTTCCAAAAGGCACATCTGTAGTCTGACGTTTGTCCCCAGCCTTTGAGAGTGGGCTTCGCAAAATCATTCGACATCCCATTGATCCTTGAATAGTCATGCCTGTCATGGAGCCATATCAACCATTATCATTCTAATTTTACTGCCTTTCTTGGTCCGTAATCTCATTTGCAATGATGCTGGAGCATTTCGCAAGGCGACTGCACTTTCTTCAGAATTTCAACAAGGGGGATAGGAAGGAGGAGAAGTAGTGGAGGAGAAATGGAGGAGAAGTGGTGGAGAGCTGGAGGAGGAGAGGTGGAGTAGGAGAAGTGGTGGAGAGATGGAGGATCAGAGGTGGAGGAGGAGAAGTGGTGGAGAGATGGAGGATCAGAGGTGGAGGAGGAGAAGTGGTGGAGAGATGGAGGATCAGAGGTGGAGGAGGAGAAGTGGTGGAGAGATGGAGGATCAGAGGTGGAGGAGGAGAAGTGGTGGAGAGATGGAGGATCAGAGGTGGAGGAGGAGAAGTGGTGGAGAGATGTAGGAGAAGTGGAGCGATAGATGAGGAGAGCGGGAGGGTTCAGATGGGTTTGGAAATTATCTCCTTTTTGAATTTTCCATATTAAAGTCAATGATCTCCAGCCACTGAGTATCTCAACCAGGATTGGGGTGAATTCCATTTCAAATTAAATTAAACCAAATTCCAATTCCACATTTTCCTAATTGAAAATAGTTTAGAGAATTGGAATTGGAATTTTATTATACTTCCTGAATTGACTAGAATTGAAATGGAATTGACCCCGACCATGATCTCAACTCTCCCTATAATTGATTGTTTTTAAATATAACTTCCAGTCCATTGTGCTTTACTGTGACTACTCTATTCAATGTATGCAGTCACTTTCAGACAGGGATTCAGGGCTGCTTGCCAATCAACAGGGGCTTTGACCCTTTTGGACTTCCCCTGCCTCCACCTCCCTCTTCTGTTTGTTTGTCAAACTTTCCCCCCCTTTCCCTCTTCTCTCTTCTGGTAGGTTTGGGGGGAATAAGGGAGGACAGCTAGTACAATTGTCCTGGTCAGCTGAGAATGGGGGTGACCAGATTCAGTTTGAGTGTTATGGAGTCAGAGAAAAGGCTCTGATTTGTGACTGAGTTGTGGAGGGGAGAAAAGGCTCTGATTTGTGACTGAGTTGTGGAGGGGAGAAAAGGCTCTGATTTGTGACTGAGTGGTGGAGGGGAGAAAAGGCTCTGATTTGTGACTGAGTGGTGGAGGGGAGAAAAGGCTCTGATTTGTGACTGAGTTGTGGAGGGGAGAAAAGGCTCTGATTTGTGACTGAGTGGTGGAGGGGAGAAAAGGCTCTGATTTGTGACTGAGTGGTGGAGCGGAGAAAAGGCTCAAATTTGTGACTGAGTGGTGGTCTCTGGGCTGGAACAGTAGGCGGGGCGTGGAGCAGGCGGGGCACAATATCCCCGCTCCACTTGCAACGTGAAAAGGCAAAAGTTATAAATTCATCTATTTGCTCTCTGCTGACCCCAGCTTTCAGGCTGATCCATGCAGGGAATGGAGGCTCAGACACAATGCATCATCCTGTCACAATATTGAGAAAAATTTAAAAGAGGAAGAAAGACCTCCAGATGCTTTATTGTCTTTGCCATTTCCACACAATTAGCTGGGAAGAAAAGCCCCTGCTCTGGTTTAATCGCGGAGAATGAACTTGAGGATTGCCATTCTGCCTGACGACACCAGAAACAGCAACCCCTATTCAGCGCCTCTTCCTCCTCCTCCACTTCTCTCTTATGTACCTCCTCCTCTCTCTTTTTCTCTCTCCCCCTGTGAGTATCCTGGGGTCTCTCTGCCCAAAACGTGTTGGCACAAAGTTGAACTGTGCGTGACAGATAGCCGTGAAATTGGTTAACACGCACACACACACACACACACACACACACACACACACACACACACACACACACACACACACACACACACACACACACACACACACACACACACACACACACACACACACACACACACACACACACACACACACACACACACACACACACACACACACACACGCACACACACACACAGCAGGCAACTGCTGCGTTCAGATAGCTGACCTGCCCCATGCTGACTGTTGGTGTAGTTTAACACAGATTAGGTGAATCAGTCTGTTGACACCTCCCAACATTAACTTGGGCAGGCTGATTTAATGGGGCTATTCACACTGATGAGTAGGCTCTGTCATTAGTTAAGGCTCCATATCCAGCAACAATCAAAGGGACATTAGTGTGTTGATGATGTACAATTTGCATCAGACAGTTGTGCTTAGTTGATGAACTTAATAGTTACAAATTATAAAGAAATTATTAATAGATAAAAAATGCATTAACTTAATTGACTTAAAATACTTAATCACTTTGGCCTGCTTACAGTTCATCTTGTGTTGTAACATAATATCTTATTATCTTATCACCTAGAAACCACAGCATAACAACATTTCAGTGAATCCAAAATAAATACGACAATAAATATTTAATACATTTACAGCAAATTCTCAATATACAGCAAAATATAAGAGAATATCTGCTGAACATTTGTAAAGCTCTTGCTTAGAGTTGCAACATTTTGGGAACTTTCAATATATTCCCTGGCTTTCCAAAAATCCTGGTTGGAGGATTCTGGATTTCCTGCTTATTCCCTCCTGATTTCGGGAACCTTCCAACCGGGATTTTGGGAAAAGTAGGGAATTTATTGAAAGGTCACAGAATTTTGCAAGCCTAAGCAAGACCTAGTCTTTCTTCGAGTGGCCAGTATTTTAAGATCCTAATGTCTTGAAGCTTAAGATAAAATGGCAGCTCTCTTCCTCTGAATTGGATCCCAATGCAAGATGTTGAAGTGGGGATGACAACCTACTGGAAGGGTTGCCATATCCTCATAATCTCATACCACAGCTCTCCCTCCGACAATAGTAGAAGGAAGAGCCAGGAAATGGGGGACAGAAAAGCCACTTTAAGGTGTGTGTGCATGAATCCAAAAGATCAATTAAATCTATTGCAGATGGTCTGTGCCTTGGCACTCCATACACAAGCACCCTACCCTAAACTTCCCCTCGGTGAGCCAGTGAAAGGGAGCGTGGGATGAATGGGACACTTTATTACAGCGTTCCATGAGCGGTCAAATGGCAGCGCCAGGCCTATTCTCTCCCCTTCAGACCCATTATTACCCAGGCTTTAGGGGGACTTGTTAAAGTGTTCTCTCCACAGGGGGAGGTGGGGGGCTGCTTAACAAAACTCTGTCTCAAATTAAAGCCCCCGCCGACAGACCGAACCCAAAGGACTGTGGGTGGGCTAGATAGCTACCCGCCTGGCCTGAACCCCGTTGTAACGAGACATTCTCACCATATTTTGGCCGACCCTGGCCTGGCCTAACCACCTCTATGGGCCTGACAGCTTCATGGGTGAAGATGCTAACTATTGTATTCACAAATGCTATAACTTCATGCCAATTCTCTATCATGAAACTTACTGTCTCTCCAATAATACATTGAGGTTTGAATGCTGCTGAAAGGAATATGACGTTTCAAGTTTCATTAGTCATATGTACAGGATAGACATGGTATAATGTACACCGTCCAATGAAATGTTTACTTGAAGGTTCAGTCTCGACAATGCAACAAACAGTTTTCCATCAACATATTAGATGTTTAGGACAATATTGTAGCTTTTATGACGGATAGTTGCAGTGTGTTTAGAAACAGACGGCTTACCACAGAGGTGAATATAGCAGGAAATCAGCCACAAAATGAGAGGCAGCGGGTGAGCAAACACCAGGCAGACTTTGATCAGAAAGACAGAGGGAGGAGGAGGACAGTGGGAGGACAGAGGGGTGACAGAGGGGGGAGGAGGACAGAGGTAGGACAGAGGGGGAACAGAGGGGGGACAGAGGGAGGAAGAGGACAGAGGGAGGACAGAGGGGGAACAGAGGGGGGACAAAGGGAGGAGGAGGACAGAGGGAGGACAGAGGGGGGACAGAGGGAGGGGGAGGACAGAGGGAGGACAGAGGGAGGAGGAGGACAGAGGGAGGACAGAGGGGGCACATAGGGAGGACAGAGGGGGGACAGAGGGGGGACAGAGGGAGGACAGAGGGGGAACATAGGAAGGACAGAGGGGGGACATAATGAGGACAGAGGGGTGAGAGAGGGGGGAGGAGGACAGAGGTAAGACAGAGGGAGGACAGAGGGGGAACAGAGAGGGGACAGAGGGAGGAAGAGGACAGAGGGGGGACAGAGGGAGGAGGAGGACAGAGGGAGGACAGAGGGGGGACAGGGGGAGGAGGAGGACATAGGGAGGACAGAGGGGGAACATAGGGAGGACAGAGGGGGAACATAGGGGGGACAGAGGGAGGACAGAGGGGGGCCAGAGGGAGGAGGAGGACAGAGGGAGGACAGGGGGAACATAGGAAGGACAGAGGGGGAACATAGGGAGGACAGAGGGGGAACATAGGAAGGACAGAGGGGGGACATAATGAGGACAGAGTGGGGACAGAGGGGGGACAGAGAGAGGACAGAGGGAGGTTTTAGGTTTTATATATTTGCACCAAAGAAAAGAAGTGAAAGACAATACAAACAGTTCAGATAAATAACTGTTAAAAACAGTGTGCCGGTGAGGTTGGAAGCCCAAAAGGGCTGATATGAAAACCACACCACAAATAGGGAAGACAGAGGCAGGACAATAAAGACATGAAAGGAGACCAACCTGATCAGGACAAGGAAGAGCAGATACCAGGGATGAGTGAGAGACAGAGAAGAGGAACAGATTGACAAGATGTGAGAAGCTAGAGGAGACAAGACAGACAGAAAGACAGGTAGACAGACAGGCAGACAGACAGGCAGACAACCAGACAGGCAGACAGGTAGACAGACAGACTCTGGGAGGTCTGGATGGGGAGAAGGGGCAGGTGAGATATGGTGGCTGAGTCAAAAGGTGGAGTAAAGAGTCAAGGAGGGGGCTGTTTGGGGGTGGAGTTGGGTATGGAGGGTGCAGGGGGTGCAGGGGGTTGGGTGGTGGTGGTGGGGTGGGGTGGGGTGTGTAAAGCCAATGAATAAATCAGGGCCTGGTAAAAGGAGCAGAGTAATAGGGTGGTGGGAGGAGATCAGATTGAATATTCTAGTGTTTTTCTTTCTGTAGTGAAAGCAGGACTGGTCCTTTGCAGCTGTAACACTTAGCAGACAATGGCCACTCAACAGATGGGGAGTCTTCAGTAAAAGAAAGTCAGTGTAGCTTAGTTAAGGAGAACACCGCCCCCAAATCCTCTCCAGCCAATCCCACAGACACACCTGTTGTGTTGTGTGGTGTCTGCTTTGGCAGGTGTCCTCTGACAGGGAACATCACTCAGCTCAGGCTCATGCCTTTCTTCCAGAAGCTATAACACTTTGTCTGCTGATTTCACAGGGGTGGGCCTTAATGTTTTCAGAGGCTACTATTGGTAAAGGCACTGAGGTCCAGGAGCTCTATGTCCCATGCTAATCCTTATCCTATCCTCCTAAGACAGGAAATGATGAAATGACATAGCCACAGCTTTCTCATAATGAAATTCTCATTTAGAACACATATAACTATTTTCTACTGTGTGGGGCTGGAAGAGTTTCCACAGACACATGCTTTTTTCATTTGTCTGTTTTGGAAATGCATATAAAGTGCCAAAATTGTCCTTGAAATGAGCTTGGATCTGATTTTGAGCATAGAGATTTAGGGAAGCCTAAATTATAGCAATTTAAACAACACCTTTATAGTCCTTAAAGCTCAGCCCCTAATTCTTACCTTGTCATAGAGTATGTGAACAGAATGTGAATATATGAGTCTGGATCATTGTACAGAACCAGAATCAAACATTAATGTATGACATCTTGATGGTACACGACCTAATCTGTAATTTCACAACCATAATGGATTGCTGGGAAAAAAGGTCTGTGAGCTATAGTTTGTTCATCTGTCTCGTGCACGGTCACGCACTTACCCAACAGATGGATTGACCCAATCTGACATCCAAGCATTCAGGGGTAATATTCTAGAAAATATCTATGTCTAAACACCTCCTTACAAGTAATTTGGATGACACACAACCAGATAAAGACCCTCTCTCTCTTGCTGATGAATATTGTATATTCATATTTGAGTACAGGAATCTGATCCTCATTTCTCAGTTTATTCCCATTTGTCCCTATCAGTGGTAGTCTTTCAAACTGTGAAGATGAGAAAGGCATCAAGTGGACAGGTTTGAACGAAACCTGCACTCAAGAAAAAAGACATGTGAAGTGTTTTTGCATGATTTTATTTCTATTAAAACATACAACAAACCAATATCTACAGCACCAGTCAAAAGTTTGGCCACACCTACTCACTCAATAGTTTTTCTTTATTTTTACTTTTTTCTACATTGTAGAATAATAGTGAAGACATCAAAACTATGAAATAACACATATGGAGTCATGTAGTCACCAAAAAAGTGTTAAACAAATCCAAATCTATTTTATATTTGAGATTCTTCAAAGTAGCCACCCTTTGCCTTGATGAAACTTTGCACACTCTTGGCATTCTCCCAACTTGCTTCATGAGGTAGTTACCTGGAATGCATTTCAATTAACAGGTTGTTTAATTAGTGAATTTGTGGAGTTTTGTTCGTTCTTAATGCGTTTGAGCCAATCAGTTATGTTGTGACAAGGTAGGGTTGGTATACAGAAGATCGCCCTATTTGGTAAAAGACCAAGTCCATTTTATGGCAATAACAGCTCAAATAAGCAAAGAGAAACGACAGTCCATCATTACTTTAAGACATGAAAGGTCAGTCAATCTGAAAAATTTCAAGAACTCTTAAAGTTTCTTCAAGTGCTGTCGCGAAAACCATCAAGTGCTATGATGAAACTGGCTCTCATGAGGACCGCCACAGGAAAGGAAGACCCAGAGTTACTCTGCTGCAGAGGAAAAGTTCATTAGTGTTAACTGCACCTCAGATTGAAGCCCAAATAAATGCTTCACAGAGTTCAAGTAACAGACATATCTCAACATCAACTGTTCAGAGGAGACTGCGTGAATCAGGCCTTCATGGTCGAATTTCTGCAAAGAAACCACTACTTGAGGACACCAATAATAAGAAGAGACTTGTTTGGGCCAAGAAAGAGGAGCAATGGCCATTAGACCGGTGGAAATTTGTCCTTTGGTATGGTGAGTCCAAATTTGAGATTTTTGGTTCCAACCGCTGTGTCTTTGTGAGACGCAGAGTAGGTGAACGGATGATCTCCGCATGTGTGATTTCCACGTGAAGCATGGAGGAGGAGGTGTGATGGTGTGGGGGTGCTTTGCTGGTGACACGTCAGCGATTTATTTAGAATTCAAGGCACACTTAACCAGCATGGCTACCACAGCTTTCTGCAGCAATACGCAATCCCATTTGGATTGCGCTTAGTGGGACTATAATTTGTTTTTCACAGAACAATGACCTAACCCACCTCCAGGCTGTGCAAGGGCTATTTGACCAAGAAGGAGAGGGATGGAGTGCTGCATCAGATGACCTGGCCTCCACAATCAATTGACCTCAACCCAATTGAGATGGTTTGGGATGAGTTGGACTGAAGAGTGAAGGAAAAGGAAAGGAAAAGCAGCCAGCAAGTGCTCAACATATGTGGGAACTCCTTCTGTTGGAAAAGCATTCCTCATGAAACTGGTTGAGAGAATGCCAAGAGTGTGCAAAGCTGTCATCAAGGCAATGCATAGCTACTTTGAAGAATCTCAAATATAAAATATATTTGGAGTTTTTGACACTTCTTTGCTTACTACATGACTCCATATGTGTTATTTCATAGTTTTAGAAAATAGTAAAAATAAAGAAAAACCCTTGAATGAGTAGGTGTATTCAAACCTTGACTGGTACTGTATATCACATATATTTAATTTTATTTATTTAACCTTTATTTAACTAGGCAAGTCAGTTAAAATTTCTTCGGGATTGGTGTTCCGTCCATGGGATGGTTGAGCTAATGTAGGCTAATGCGATTAGCATGAGGTTGTAAGTAACAAGAAAATTTCCCAGGACATAGACATATCTGATATTGGCAGAAAGCTTAAATTGTTGTTTCTCTAACTGCACTGTCCAATTTACAGTAGCTATTACAGTGAAATAATACCATGCTATTGTTTGAGGAGAGTGCACAATTTTGAACATGAAAAGTTATTAATAAACAATTTAGGCACATTTGAGCAGTCTTGATACAACATTTTGAACAGAAATGCAACGGTTTATTGGATCAGTCTAAAACTTTGCACATAAACTGCTGCCATCTAGTGGCCAAAGCCGACATTGCACCTGGGCTGGAATAATACATTTTGGTCTTTCTTTTGCATTTCAAAGATGATGGTATAAAAAAATACAAAAGAACGGTTGTTTTTTTCTTTGCATTATCTTTTACTAGATCTATTGTGTTATATTCTCCTACATTCCTTTCATATATCCACAAACTTCAAAGTGTTTTCCTTCAAATGGTACCAAGAAAATGCACATCCTTGCTTCAGAGCCTGAGCTACAGGCAGTTAGATTTGGGTATGTAATTTTAGACGAAATTGAAAAAAGGGGTGGACCCTTAAGAGGTTTTAAGAACAAATTCTTATTTACAATGACAGCCTACCGGGGAACAGTGGGTTAACTGCCTTGTACAGGGGCAGAATGACAGAATTGAACCTTGTCTGCTCGGGGATTCGATCCAGCATCCTTTCGGTTACTGGCCCCATGCTCTAACCACTAAGCTACCTGCCGCCCCAATATCCTTATCCATGTCTCTTATACAGTATATCACACAAGACACACAGCAAACAAAGCTATATTACCAGCCTTTTGTTCTCTGATTAGCTTATCATGGAATGACTTCTACCCCATGTTCTCATGCTGTCTGACTGTTGGCAGATCTGCATCTGTGAGTCTGGGGATGTTGAGGACATCTGAGTTAATCACTCTCTCTCTTTTTCTGCTTTTGTCAGATGGCATTGGTTCACTCGTTCCCCCTCTAATATTGCTCACACCCATAGTGATGTTTCCCCTCATTGGGATAAGGGAAGGTTGAAGGTTGAAATTAAAGTGTGGTTGTCATCAGAAGGAAGGACAAACCTTTCAGAGTTTTCCCCCGTTCCTCAGTTGGTGACTGTCTTTGAACGTATTATGAATTAATATTTTTTTTTACTGAATTAGCCAGGATGCATGGACATTGCAGGCTTGATTCGTAGATTTGTAGAATCCCATTAAAAGTAGCATCGTTAGGGCGGAGCCTCACTAATGACATGCAGAAGTCTTGCTGTGACCATAGGTCTGTTTATCATGTGGCTGATTCATGGAACTTTGATTGCAGTGTATAATTGGATTAAATAAATGGCTTACGCCCGTGCCAAACTATGGACAGTTGCACAGCCGCCTCCTGCTTTGCATACATCAGATCACATTGTGATCACACTGACAACAACCTCTCCCTCAACGTGATCAAGACAAAGGAGATGATTGTGAACTACAGGAAAAGGAGGACCGAGCATGCCCCCATTCTTATCGGCGGGGCTGTAGTGGAGCAGGTTGAGAGCTTCAAGTTCCTTGGTGTACACATCACCAACAAACTAACATGGTCCAAGCACACCAAGACAGTCGTGAAGAGGGCACGACAAAACCTATTCCCCCTCAGGAGACTGAAAAGATTTGGCATGGGTCCTCAGATCCTCAAGAGGTTCTACAGCTGCACCATCGAGAGCATCCTGACTGGTTGCATCACTGCCTGGTATGGCAACTGCTTGGCCTCCGACCGCAAGGCACTACAGAGGGTAGTGCGAACGGCCCAGTACATCACTGGGGCCAAGCTTCCTGCCATCCAGGACCTACATACCAGGTGGTGTCAGAGGAAGGCCCTAAAAATTGTCAAAGACTCCAGCCACCGTAGTCATAGACTGTTCTCTCTGATACAACACAGCAAGCTGTATCGGAGTGCCAAGTCTAGGTCCAAGAGGCTTCTAAACAGCTTCTACCACCAAGCCATAGGACTCCTGAATATCTAGTCAAATGGCTACCCAGACTACTCTCTGTTGTCATCTATGCATAGTCACTTTAATTAACTCTACCTACATGTACTTACTACCTCAGCTAACAGGTGCCCCCGCACATTGATTCTGTACCGGCTCTCCCCTGTATATATATATATTTTTTTACTGCTGCTCTTTAATTACTTGTTACTTTTATCTCTTATTCTTATCCATATGTTTTTTAAAATGCACTGTTTGTTAGGGGCTCGTAAGTAAGCATTTCACTGTAAGGTCTACACCTGTTGTATTCGGCGCATGTGACTAATACAATTTGATTTGATTTGATTGTACCTCTTGTAAGTATTGTACCTCTTGTAAGTATTGTGCCTCTTATATTGTACCTATTGTAAGTATTGTGCCTCTTATATTGCACCTCTTGTAAGTATTGTGCCTCTTATATTGCACCTCTTGTAAGTATTGTGCCTCTTATATTGTACTTCTTGAAAGTATTGTCACTCTTGTAAGTATTGTACATCTTGTAAGTATTGTATCTTTTGTTGGTATTGTTCCTCTTGTAATTTTCATTCTGCAACGGCAGCTTTTTTTGTAAACTGGTATAAAAATCACAGCATAGAGAAATAAGATACAGCTATATGCCCAGTGTAGTCATGTAATTCAGTGGGGTTGATGACAATGATTATGATCGGTCCAATGGTTTTAGATACCCTTGCTCTAAGCTTTGTTGTTGTGCCCTCAAACCACTGATCTGCCTCTCTTCAGGGTCTTGGGACACTTCAAATGAGATGATTATGATCAGACTTACTGAATTAATGACACATTACATACAGGCACATGTGGAGAGTAAGCCGCACCACAACACTGGGCTTTTACTTGAAGAGGAGTACCTCCCATGGGTCAAGGGTCAACCCAAAATCACAGATGGGTCATCAGCAATCCCCTGGTCCCCATTCAGAGACCAGAGACCTCATCCCCACACTCCACACTCCAATTTATGAACGATACATTTATTACCCACCATCCCTGTGCACTTGATTAAAGATCAGGCGTCCATGACTGTCACCCTTGCTCACCGTGATCCCCCCCCCCCCCCCCCCCCCCGGTGTATCCCTGCGTGGTGATGTGTGGACCATGTGACGGGGGTTATTAATGGCCGTAGTCTCTCCGCCAATTGACACGTTGCTCCAGCTGTCACTCTGCTGGTGCGGCCGTATGAGTCTCGGGCTGGGGTAGTAACACTGGCGGGCTGACCCATCCGTCACTGTCAGCGCCAGCCTGGTGATGAATGGTTCGGGGATCTGCACTGTGGACGGAGGGGAGAGGTGTGTATGGGGGGAGTGTATAGGGGGTGTATGCTCGGGACGCACGTGTATGGGTGTTTCGGTGTGTGTGTTTTGCTGTGTTTGTGTGTATGTGTGGGTGGTGGATGTGTGTGTGTGTGTGTGTGTGTATTTGTCTGTGCGTACATGTCTTTGTGTGTGTGAGTGTGGGTTTGTGTGTGTATGTTGATGTGTGTGTCTGGCGTGTGTTTCAGTGTATGTGTGTATATACAGTACCATTCAAAAGTTTGGACACACCGACTCATTCAAGGGTTTTTCTTCATTTTTACTATTTTCTACATTGTAGAATAATAGTGAAGACATCATAACTATGAAATAACACATATAGAATCATGTAGTAACCAAAAAAGGTTTAATGCGTTTGAGCCAATCAGTTGTGATGTGACAAGGTAGGGTTGGTATACAGACGATAGCCCTATTTGGTAAAAGACCAAGTCCATATTATGGCATTAACAGCTCAAATAAGCAAAGAGAAATGACAGTCCATCATTACTTCAAGACATAAAGGTCAGCCAATTGGGAAATTTCAAGAACTCTTAAAGTTTCTTCAAGTGCCGTCGCGAAAACCATCAAGAGCTATGATGAAACTGGCTCTCATGAGGACCGCCACAGGAAAGGAAGACCCAGAGTTACTCTGCTGCAGAGGAAAAGTTAATTAGTGTTATCTGCACCTCAGATTGAAGCCCAAATAAATGCTTCACAGAGTTCAAGTAAAAGACATATCTCAACATCAACTGTTCAGAGGAGACTGCGTGAATCAGGCCTTCATGGTCGAATTGCTGCAAAGAAACCACTACCTGCTTGGGCCAAGACAGACGAGCAATGGACATTAGACCAGTGGAAATCTGTCCTTTGGTCTGATGAGTCCGGGCCGATCCTTAAGCGGTTATTAAGAAGGAATGAAATTCCCCAAATTATCTTTTAACAAGGCACACCAGTTAATTGAAATGCCTTCCAGGTGACTGCCTTTAGAAGCTAGTTGAGAGAATGCCAAGAATGTGCAAAGTTGTCATCAAGGCAAAGGGTGGCTACTTTGAAGAATCTCAAATATAAAATAGATTTGGATTTGTTTTACACTTTTTCGGTTACTACATGATTCCATATGTGTTATTTCATAGTTTTGATGTCTTCACTATTATTCTACAATGTAGAAAATAGTAAAAATAAAGAATAACCATGGAATGAGTAGGTGTCTCCAAGTGTTCGACTGGCACTGTAGGTGGGGGGACCAAGTAATAAATTGGTTTGGAATCCACTGTGTGAACATGGTAGAAAGGTACATTATGGGTAGACACTACCTGACACTCCCATGACCTTTCTGCCATACGTATGCCAAATACTGTGTGCCCAACCTCTGTCCACCAACAGCTGTGTTGTCCACACAATTCACACGCTATAGTAACTTTCTGTTTTCTTAGAATAAGCACATTTTTTATTTACCTGAAATATTTACACTTACTTACCAAAGTCCTCACTTGTGTCTCTGTTGGCAACTACCTGACTGCTCACTTCCTAAACCCCTCATTCTCGTCTATCTTCATATCCAGTCCCCTGTTCCAGATCTGTCCCTCCTATCAGTCTCTCTCAGTAGCAGTGGCATGCTAGCCCTCCCTCCCTCCCTCCCTCCCTCCCTCCCTCCCTCCCTCCCTCCCTCCCTCCCTCCCTCCCTCCCTCCCTCCCTCCCTCCCTCCCTCCCTCCCTCCCTCCCTCCCTCCCTCCCTTCACTCACAAACACAAACACAAAGCACCCCCTACTAATGTAATTGTGTCACTAATTATGCATTTAATTCAGTTACAAGGAGCTAACAGCTCCCTCAGTGACAGCTTTCACTGCTAAAAGGCAATTCATCCCTGAGATTGAGAAATCTAATTAGAAGGAAATGCTTAGCGGAGAAATCCTTTCTGAGGATAATCCTGTTTGCTAGCATTAACATCCCAGCTGTGGCTGCTGTTTGCCCATTATGAGTGTGTGTGTGCGTATGTGTGCATTTGAGTGTGTGTGTGTGTGTGTATGTGTGTGTGTGTGTGTGTGTGTGTGTGTGTTTGCATTTGAGGTTGTGTATGTGTACGTGCGCATGTGTGTACTGATTTTCCTTTTTTTTTTTCTGAGCAGCACATGAATACCTTTGGGATCCTCATCTGTTCACCTTCAGGTCTGAACTCAGTGATATCATGATATTATTATCTATGAGGTCTGAACTCAGTGATATCATGATATTATTATCTATGAGGTCTGAACTCAATGATATCATGATACTATTATCTATGAGGTCTGAACTCGGTGATGTCATGATACTATTATCTATGAGGTCTGAACTCAGTGATATCATGATACTATTATCTATGAGGTCTGAACTCAGTGATATCATGATACTATTATCTATGAGGTCTGAACTCAGTGATATCATGATATTATTATCTATGAGGTCTGAACTCAATGATATCATGATGTATAGGCTTTACCTAGCAAAGACTTATAGATGACCTGGTTTGGCGACGAACATGAAGCGAGGGCCAGCCAACGAGAGCATACAGGTCGCAGTGGTGGGTAGTATATGGGGCTTTGGTGACAAAACGGATGGCACTGTGATAGGCTACATCCAATTTGCTGAGTAGAGGGTTGGAGGTTATTTTGTTAATGACATCGCCGAAGTCAAGGATCGGTAGGATAGTCAGTTTTACGAGGGTATGTTTGGCAGCATGAGTGAAGGATACTCTATTGCGAAATAGGAAGCTGATTCTAGATTTAATTTTGGATTGGAGATGCTTAATGTGAGTCTGGAAGGAGAGTTTACAGTCTAACCAGACACCTAGATATTTGTAGTTGTCCACATATTCTAAGTCAGAACCGTCCAGAGTAGTGATGCTAGACGGGCGGGTAGGTGCGGGCAGCAATCGGTTGAAGGGCATGCATTTAGTTTTACTTGCATTTTAGAGTAGTTGGAGCCCACGGAAGGAGAGTTGTATGGCATTGAAGCTCGTCTGGAGGTTTGATAACACAGTGTCCAAAGAAGGGCCAGAAGTATACAGAATGGTGTCGTCTGCATAGAGGTGTATCAGAGAATCACCAGCAGCAAGAGCGACATCATTGACGTATACAGAGAAAAGATTCGGCCCGAGTATTGAACCCTGTGGCACCCCCATAGAGACTGCCGGAGGTCCAGACAACAGGCCCTTCGATTTGTCACACTGAACTCTGTCTGACAAGTAGTTGGTGAACCAGACGAGGCAGTCATTTGAGAAACCAAGGCTGTTGAGTCTGCCGATAAGAATGCAGTGATTGACAGAGTCGAAAGCCGTGGCCAGGTTGATGAAGACGGCTGCACAGTATTGTCTCTTATCGATGGCGGTTATGATATCGTATGATATTGTCATCTATGAGGTCTGAACTCAGTGATATTGTGATTTTATTATCTATGAGATCTAAACTCAGTGATATCATGATATTATTATCTATGAGGTCTGAACTCAGTGATATCATGATATTATTATCTATGAGGTCTGAACTCAGTGATATCATGATATTATTATCTATGAGGTCTGAACTCAGAACCCCCCAGCTGAGACTATCCACCCTATCCTCTCCATCTCTATCAATGTGGAATGTGGAGAACCCACTACATAATTTAATTTACTATGTGAATGACTACATTGCTCATGGCCTGGCCATTGTCTCGCTGATGGATTTAATTAAGTTGGGATTAATCATGGCAGGTGATATTTAATGTTTGGGAAGAGAGAGCAGGAGAAGGGCCCGTAGATGTGAAGAAATCCACTGCAGCATCATCTACCATCTAGGCAGTCAAAGGTTACCGTTAGATTAATACACCTTGTGGACAGCGGTTGGGAAATACATTTCACCCCTGTTCTGGCTGTTAGCTTTTCTTTTGCTCTCTTAATTCTTTCCACATCATGGACTGCTGGTCCCATTCCCCTCCTGTATGTTACTGTGTGTTGATGACTAATTTTAGGTTGTGAAGAGAGAGATAAGAGATCAGAGGAAATGGGATGAAGCCCTTTCATAAAATACTTCCCCCCCCCCCCCCCTTGATGAGTCCACATGGCACGTGCTGCTCACTCACCCACTGGAGCTAAACCACTGATCTTATCAGGTCACAGTCAGATTGATCAGCTTCAAGCCTGGCTGGGCCCTCCATGGCTCTATAGACACGTTCCGGTACGAGCACAAAGAAAGTGGAGGTGGATTCCAGCTTGCTCCTCCTGGGGATTCCCCCGACTTGTGACACATATGTTCAAAACACTACCGATCCTCTTCTGGAAAGCCATCCTTGGTGTGGCAATGCTTCTGATTGTTATCTGGTAGAAAAAGCTTTGAATATGATTATCTGACCCAGGGCCTGCTGTCATTAACATTGTAATAGGGCATCTGTCGGTGTTGTGACCTGCTGCTCAGGGTTTAAAGGCAGGGCTGTGTGTCTCTCCAGGCGCCTGGATCAGTTCAACCTGAGCCTCAGGTTGCGGCCCCACTCCCCACACCACACGTTACATGCCACACGCCATACACGTGCAGAACTCATTAGCTCCCCATTTGGAACCCCCAACACTGTCACCTAGAGCTTGTTACTCCAAATGTACAGAGGTACAACCTGGTATAACTCAACACGCGGCTTTATACAAGGCTGTACACCATAGGGTATTGACCTTTTTTTATACCGTCCTCTCAACCAAATTAGTCAGCCATGTAAATCAGATGAGTCCAATTCTGGTGACAACAAAACACCTGTCAGAGTCACACATTCATTACCAGCCCTTTAATTGAAAGAGGTGGGTCATAAAAGCATCTTCTAATCAGCATAATAATTCACATTAGGGAAGTCATGAATATGGTGAGGGATAATAATTTAACAGTGGCAGTAAGGATTATAATGAGGTCTAGCGTACACAAACCAGACTCTCACTCTCGCTAGTCTCTACCTCCTGAGAACCAATGACTACATTATGTGTTGAATCACATGGTGGGATGAAATATTAAATATCGTGTGTCAGTTGATTATTTGGGCGAGTCAGAAAGGATCCTTAAATCATTCTGTGCTCTTTGTTGGTGTCCAAATTAGCTGTTTTCCCTTCCCATCTGTTAGTGCTATCGCCTCAGTGACTTGTCTCTGACTCACACAGACAACAACACAGCATTGTAGACTCCTGCATTTTGGCAGTACATCAAATCCCCTAACATCACCACATACTGGATGTGAAATACAAATCCATGAAACGTATTCAGATTTGTGGATTATTGTTTTTATTTTTTACTGAATTGTGGACGGTTAAAAGAATACTTATGATACCAGGTGTGTAGATGACCATTTATATGTGTAATGTACAGTATACAACACCAATGAATGGACATGATAGTCAAATAAAATGTACATTGGCATGGTGTTATGGATAGTTTATGACTTTCTTACTAAATCACTTAATCTGACATGTTTCTGAATGTGTGGGGGATGTTTATTTATTTATCTTTACTTTATTTAACTAGGCAAGTCAGTTAAGAACAAATTCTTATTTACAATCACGGCCTAGAAACAGTGGGTCAACTGCCTTGTTCAGGGGCAGAACGATGTAAACAACATTGCTTTAGCCTGACCATTGAGAAGAGGACAAAGAGAGGACATCCATTCCATGTGTTTAAAGGAGGGACAGGACAGTAAACTGTCAGCTGAACAGGCTGTGGAGGAAGAGAGGCAGGACCAGGGGAAAGGAGAGGTGTCACACTGGACGAGAGATGGAACAGCAGTAAAGGTAAAGGTCAACAGAAAGAAATGTCCCGTTACTGAGTGCATACCAATTCCTGTTCCGGATTAATCTAAGAATAATTATTATGCATCTTGTATGTGAATAATTTTGAATGTGGAATAGGGAGAGGAAGGATACATTTTGGGATTAATTTAGCCTCCGGGGCATGCTGCGTTCTACGCCGGGGAGATGGAGGGAACCGGAAAACAGAGCATTTACGGAACAGTGGCTGAAAGATTAAAATATATGTGTGCATTTATATTGCCTCCTTTAGTGTCAGCTAAATTATTCATGTCATCCAGATCAATTCAGTCCCAATGTGTTTTCTGCCAGAGGTCATACATCTAACAGCGCTTTTCCTCTGCATTCATTTTATTTTAATATAGATATCTACTCTCCCGTTTGCCGCCAGGCCATTAACAGGGAGCGGTATTTAAGCGACACACGGAAGACTTGACATTAATGTGTTGGTATACAGTATTTGTTTTGCCAATCCACGAGATGATGTGTTGTTGAGTGGATATAGACCTTAAGGGTTTTCAATTACCAGGGTATAGACATGATAATGTCAGATGTCAGGTAGGAGGTTGATTTACAAGAGGGAATATGGGGGATGGGGGATATCTGGTTCTCCCTGGTGGGAAGACTGGCTGTTCATCCAGGGGATAAGGTGTCAGTAATGAGACGCAGCAAGAAAGGTTGCAGAGGGAAGCATCTTTTCCAATGAAATCCAAGTTACTGCTGCAGTTACATTATCAATACTTAAATAGATGATATATCATAATACATTATCTTTGCAGAGCCAAGGCACTGTAATAGGTATATGTTTTAATCAGTTAGAAGAGATGCTTTGAGTTGTACTTTAAATGTCATCAATGATGTTATGTTTAGACCTGTACAGTTGTAACCATGCTGTGGTCTGGTCCCTGGCCCTTTCAGAGCAGGTGTACTTACCTTTGCCTGTATGACGTTCATACCACATACTTAAACTATGTGCCCATCAGATCTCCTTGGATGTTTTTGAGCCACCTGTTAGAGTCAATCTGAGCTTGCATCCCTTCTAACCTCTGGCGCCTGTCTCCTTGTACCTGTCCAGTCTATACCCCAATGGACAGCCCATTCTGAGACTTACCCACACTCCTCTCTGGCCTGGCCTAGACGTTTGTGTGTATGTGTGTGTATGTGTGTGTTCTCCAGGATGTAGTCTGCTGACTGCTCTGTTCATTACTCCTGACCCCAGTTTGGTCATCAGTCACTTAGTAAAACAACCAGGGGATTGGACCTGACGAGCCGCAACACGTCCAGGGAGCACACGCTTCACATCCAATCGACCCAACACCACACCCAGACAGACACCTGAAAGGAAAACCTCCACACATCACTCTCATCTGTCCACATGACTTTACAACCATTCTACCTCTTTCTCTAAGCCTATAGGGTTATCTCTTTCTTTCTGTTCTACCTCTTTCTCTAACCCTATAGGTTAATTTCTTTCTTTCTGTTCTACCTCTTTCTCTAACCCTATAGGTTAACTTCTTTCTTTCTGTTCTACCTCTTTCTCTAACCCTATAGGTTAATTTCTTTCTTTCTGTTCTCCCTCTTTCTCTAACCCTATAGGTTAATTTCTTTCTTTCTGTTCTACCTCTTTCTCTAACCCTATAGGTTCATTTATTTATTTCTGTTCTACCTCTTTCTCTAACCCTATAGGTTTATCTCTTTCTTTCTGTTCTACCTCTTTCTCTAACCCTATAGGTTTATCTCTTTCTTTCTGTTCTACCTCTTTCTCTAACCCTATAGGTTTATCTCTTTCTTTCTGTTCTACCTCTTTCTCTAACCCTATAGGTTTATCTCTTTCTTTCTGTTCTACCTCTTTCTCTAACCCTATAGGTTCATTTATTTATTTCTGTTCTACCTCTTTCTCTAACCCTATAGGTTTATCTCTTTCTTTCTGTTCTACCTCTTTCTCTAACCCTATAGGTTAATTTCTTTCTTTCTGTTCTACCTCTTTCTCTAACCCTATAGGTTCATTTCTTTCTTTCTGTTCTACCTCTTTCTCTAACCCTATAGGTTTATCTCTTTCTTTCTGTTCTACCTCTTTCTCTAACCCTATAGGTTTATCTCTTTCTTTCTGTTCTACCTCTTTCTCTAACCCTATAGGTTCATTTCTTTCTTTCTGTTCTACCTCTTTCTCTAACCCTATAGGTTCATTTCTTTCTTTCTGTTCTACCTCTTTCTCTAACCCTATAGGTTTATCTCTTTCTTTCTGTGCTTTTTTTTGGGGGGGGGGTCCCTTTCCCCTTTCCCCTTTCCCCTGGCTCTGTACCTCCACCTGTCTGTATCGCTCTACCTTGTCTTCTCTTTGTCTGTGGAATGTTACTGGGTCTTCATTTACTGGGTCCTATTGTACAACACAGGTCCCTAAAACCGAAGTTTAAGAGTGTAGGAACGTTTATTTCAGGTGCTTTGGAATTACCCATACATCTTATGCTGATCAGAAACGGAAACAGGTTGAAATGACAGCTCAACACTTCTCTTTTCTACATGAAGAACAAGAGGTTATTTCTCTTTAAATATCCTTTGAATTTCTTATGGGCACAGTTCATCAAGGGGTTTAGTCAACCCAGAACGTTTGCCCTTTTACAGAATCCTTCTCTATTCTAGGATTTTTCCCCCCTCCTCCTTCTCCCATCCTTCTCTCATCCAGATATTGAGGCCTCTCAGGGATGAATTCACAGTTATTGATGGCTTCATATAAGCAGTGAACTTCTCCAATCGTCCCACACGGTAATTGTTACGGAAGTCATATGCATAAAATTAATTATACCGCGCAATAAGGGCCATAAATCAGTTCACTATCAATTACCTGGAAAATGTTTCAAACCACATACTCTCCTCCTCGGGGTTCAAGGTAAAAGAAAAGGATTTCCCCCCCCTTTTTACCAAATCATGAAACTAATCTTGATGAGGACGACCAAAAGACATGTCTTTTTACTGTGGTTTGTAATGGTGAAGTACTTAAAAATAGCTTTCATCAGTGGAATTTATATTTTTTTGTCATTGGGAAATAAGGTTTGCATAATTATTTGATGCATTCTTCACAGTATACTATATGTCGTAATATAATAGATGTCTCAGTGCAAGTCTTTGTGGGCTTTTACATTTGATGTATATATTACAACATAAGGTAATGTTAATAGTCCAAATGTAAACAAATGAAACACGTGATTTCTGTACCATAGATATTCCTAGTAACGGCAATTGGTATGAACTGTGTTTACTATGTGTAATCTGGCATTCATGATATAACTATCATCCATGCGCTATAAGAGCTCAGTGTTTATTGATATTTAAGCCAGGATAATTTTCTCACATTAAGAGACTCCCTGCTCTCTGAGTCTCTTCATCTGAAGGGTTCTCAGTTCAAAAGGTTTCAAATAGGTGTGAGTGATGCGGAGCGCAGAGGGGAGGGGAGAGAGATACGAGAGAGGCTAATTTCAGATAACAATTACACATGCTCAATTAATGCATCATTGGATTATTATTTGATGTATTTATTTTAATGACACTGTGTAATTCAGTTCCTCTCAGTGCTCTAGCTGACGGCTAGCTCCAATTACCAGCCAGTCATTTATAACGCTGGGAGACTAACAGGGAGGTAATTGACCAGATGGAATGCTTAACGACTGACTGGGCAATTATTTCCCCAGCTATTGAAATTTGTATTTTTGGTTACTTAATTAATTAAACAGCTTCTATTTCAACAGGTCTCTCATCTCATTCATGAGGCTCGAGATGATGGAGAGGTTGTGGGGTTATTACATAGTCATTGTAGCAACTGAAGTACATGCACACATCATTCTGACAATTAAATTAAACACAATTTCTGTTTGTGTGGCTTTTATATAGGCTTAGCCCTTTTAAAAATGAAAAATACCCCACTTAGAAGTAGAAAAACGATGCACTTCCAAGTGCTTGTAAATGGACACATTCTAATGGTATGGTATTATGTTAAATTGTTATCATTCAAAAGAGTCATTATTGATACAACAAAATACTTAGCTCCCAATATAAAGTAAAAAATGCCATTGCTATGGATACATTTGATCCATGTAATGTATTCATAACACCTAGGTCTTCCATCTGGGGAGAAAAAACAATGTTGTCGCTGTCTCTGGACACAAGCAACTTGTCACGCCACAATATCATGTCTTACAATAATATTAGTCTAACTGGCTAAATGAGGCCATTAAAGTCTACAGAGGCTTATCAGCTAACACAAACTCTAGAGTTTAGGCCTTCAGGACTGTAGCTGCTGGTATTTTAATGAGGTGTCTGAGTATGGAGGGCTCCAGCCCACTTAGGTTGTCCATAAACACCACACAGCGGATCCCACTGTTATTAGAAGAAGAGACAGAGTTATGTAGGCACGTGTGTATGATAAGGGTGTCTCATGATAGGGATGGAATCCCTGGCCTCACATAGTCTGTTCTTGACTTGGGGATTGTGAAGAGACCTCTGATGGCATGTCTTGTGGGGTATGCATGGGTGTCCGAAGCTGTGTTCTAGTAGTCTGCACGGCCCTGTGCTCCATGCAGACTACTAGAACACAGCTTCGGACACCCGTGCATACCCCACAAGACATGCCATCAGAGGTCTCTTCACAATCCCCAAGTCAAGAACAGACTATGTGAGGCGCACAGTACTACATAGAGCCATGACTACATGGAACTCTATTCCACATCAGATAACTGATGCAAGCAGTAGAATCAGATTTAGAAAATAGAGAAAACTACACCGTATGGAACAGTGGGGGCTGTGAAGAGACACACACACACACACACAGGCACAGACACACATACACATGATAAAACACGTACACATGGATTTTGTATTGTAGATATGTGGTAGTAGAGTAGTGGCCTGAGGGAACACAATGTATTGTGAAAAGTGTTATGAAATGTAATGTCATGTAATATTATTAATTGTATATAACTGCCTTAATGTTGCTGGACCCCAGTAAGATTAGCTTCTGCCTTGGTAGCAGCTAATGGGAAAGGGGATACATGTACCTAGTCAGGTGTACAACTGAATGCGTTCAACTGAAATGTGTCTTCCGCATTAAACCCAACCCCTCTGAATCAGAGAGGTGCGGGGGGCTGCCATAATCGACATCCACGTCTTCGGCGCCCGGGGAACAGTGGGTTAACTGCCTTGCTCAGGGGCAGAATTACAGATTTTTACCTTGTCAGCTCGGTGATTCGAATACAAATGTTATTTATTTAAAAAATAACCACTAGTCAGAAGGATACAGACAGCTCAAGACGTATGCTTATATATGCAGAAAAAAATACATATTTTTTACATAGAATTAAGCATAAAGATTATGGCCATAGATTACCCGGAAAAGCTGTTTCAGGTGTTTGAAAAATGCTAAATTCTCCAACTTCCGGATGGGGAACCACCACCCTGTTACGGCTGTCCTCGCTGACAGAAGGTGTGGACCAAAACGCAGAGTGGTTAGTGTTCATTCTTTTAATGAAAGTCAACAAAACACTTCAAAATACAAAACAACCAACGTGACAAAACCGAAACCGTCCTGTGTGGCAACAAAACCTCCACAGGAACAAACACCCACAAAACACAAGTGAAACCCTGGCTGCCTAAGTATGATTCTCAATCAGGGACAACGATTGACAGCTGTCTCTGATTGAGAATCATACCAGGCCGAACACAAAATCCCAACATAGAAAATCAACCATAGACAACCCACCCAACTCACGCCCTGACCAACTAAAATAAATACAAAAAGGAAAATAGGTCAGGAACGTGACACACCCGAACCATCCTCACATACTTTGTGCCCCCTAAGATTTTTAGAAGGTGCTCAAAGTCTAAAAAGGGCACACATACTGTATATTCGGTTTTTGCCATTCACAGGGGAGCACCTTTATCTGTGCATGTGCCTGACTGAGAGGATTCCACGTGTGAGACTCTCATGGGCCTCAATGCCTGCTTAGCTCAGAGTAAAGCAGCTGTTCAGGAAAGGGATATCTGAAGGATTTTTGAGTCTATTAATTGTTTAGAAGGGTAATTCAATGTATCACTTAAAAAGGTGTGATCATGAAGAGTTTACCTCCAGTAGAAAATGTACTCAGAGTGTGAAAGTACATGCTATGACATTAATGGAATCATCTCCCCTGTCCATTATAAAATGCATTTATGGGCCACTTTGGATTAAATGTGCTGCCAACTTTGCTCTGCCTCCTACACCAGCATTTAAAGCTAGCTAAAGATCGTATAAACTCTTCCATTATCGTAATGCAACAATTTAACAGATTATTTCAAACACTGTCATTCACTTCCCCAACAATTTAATGAATGTCAGAGGATCTATAAAAGTACAAGTTTTAAGGTGACACATTTCCACCAAAATTGGATGATGCCTTTCCACAGTAGTGTGGCTCTGTTGTGTCGGGAATGATTGTGTGTTGGCCCCCTAAGCCAGCAAAGTATAAGATGTCAATTAAAAAAAAAGCTTTCTTCAAATGATTCATGTGCGCCGTGATTTTATGGGGGAATCGCATGAAAAGTGAATGATGCTCTCTTTTATTACTGCATTTAAAATGTTTAGAGTTTAATGTGTATGTTCAAGCCGCTATTAATCAAACATGGCAGCTGCGTAATTTGTCATTTAATTTAGACACATGCAGGGCTGCTGTGTCAATACCACAGGGGCTGGGTTCCTATAAAAGGCATGAACACCTCAGCACTTAAATGAACGCAATTAAACGAAGCAGTGATTTCTCAGAGAGATTGTCACATGGTTTATGTGGGTTGGCTGCACCGTGCAGCACAGAGGTACACACACTGTCAGGGCCCCAATAACTACAGGGTCTCCTATAAGTTTTAGAAATCTAGACACATACTGTATGTCCTTAACTGAATAATATGTCTCTCTATCTAATGAAGATACACATATTGTGTAGAAAATTGCAAGGCTAAGCAAGGTATTTGATTGCCCTGTCACATAACAGTCACTCAACTATGGTGACTAATAGTGCATATGATGTCACACAAACACAAAGCAAACCAGACAAGTGTGTTTCTAGGCAAACTACTACACTGAATGAATCATCGGGATTTACCAGAAATGCAATTCAATGATGATAAACTAGGGACCAATTAAGTGAATTGTACGGATTGACTGCATATCTGCACATCCATTCTGTGGCTATTACTGCAGTCTTATATTGTTCTGGACCAAATGGCAACACATGTTCCTATAAAACAGGCAGTTTTACACCATGTTTTCATAGTAAGCTTTTATTTGACTGCAATAACAGTGTTGTGAATTCATCAAAAGCATTTACAACTCTCAGTAACTCATGAATGTCTCTTGCCAGCTGCAGGGATACCTGTTAAATAGTGCCCTGCTGACAGCTAAGTTCCACTTGTCTAATATCACAGGGTACAACACAACAGTCTCGATCAAAGACTTTTCTAATTGTGAGTGTATAGGGCCGGGATTCAATTCGATCGCACTTTATTGGCTATGTACTGTTTAAAGGCACAATCGGAAATGACCTTTAAATGTCAAGTGTGCTACAGCATGGATCTACCGCTGATCAGATCTGATCCTGGCCCAGGTCAGACACCATCCACAAAGAAGACAGAGGAGATAGAAATAACAATAGATAGGAAGTTATATCTGCAACATTGTAAGATTGTGAGAGGGTGATGCATAACACTGGCTCAATGGTATGTATACAAAGTACCGTCACAATGCAGCTAATGGGAGGAATGAGAATAGTCCGAGAGAGGCAGACCTGGCTCAAGAGAAGACAGGCTTTGTGCACACTGCCCACAAAATTAGGTGGAAACTGAGCTGCACCTCCTAACCTCCTGCCAAATGTATGACCATATTAGAGACACATATTTCCCTCAGATTACACAGATCCACAAAGAATTGGAAAACAAACCCAATTTTGATAAACTCCCATATCTACTGGGGAAAATACGACAGTGTGCCATCACAGCAGCAAGATTTGTGACCTGTTGCCATAAGAAAAGGGCAACCCATGAAGAACAAACACCATTGTAAATAAAACCGATATTTATGTTTATTTATTTTCCCTTTTGTACTTGAACTATTTGCACATAATATGACATTTGAAATGTCTTTATTCTTTTGGAACTTTTGTGAGTGTAATGTTTATTGTTACTTTTTATTTTTTATTGTCTACTTCACTTGCTTTAGCAATGTTACCCATGCCAATTGAGAGAGAGAGAGAGAGAGAGAGAGAGAGAGAGAGAGAGAGAGAGAGAGAGAGAGAGAGAGAGAGAGAGAGAGAGAGAGAGAGAGAGAGAGAGAGAGAGAGAGAGAGAGAGAGAGAGAGAGAGAAAGAGAAAGAGAAACATTTTGCCTTTCTTTAATGATACATTCACATTTCTTTAAAACCTCACCCCCCCTAAAACAAAAAAACAAACATCCCTGTACTGCAGTACTGCATACTCTACCCCACGATACAAAACAACACCACACATCACATTAACCGAAAACCTCGCCACTTCTACAACCGTTTATCCAACCCATCTTCCCCAGCTGTACAGACAGCCTTCCCGACACACCATATCTCCTGAAACATCTCCACTCTTTTTTTATCATTTTATAGAACTCAAATTCCACCCTAAGGTGCGCAGAGACCATCCCATTAAGTAATAGTAAAGGGTCTGTTATCTCTCCACCTTTGAACCTGTTCCTCCTTGTTAGCCAAATAGCAAACTTGCCTGAGCAAACAGAAAATTCAACAACAAACATTTTGCCTTCTCCTTATTTGAATACCTGTACCCCATTATAAACATCCCAACAGTAAACTCCACCCTCAACCTCTCACACAGACATTCCAACAGAGCCATTAATGGCATTAACCTGGCGCACGCAGAAAACACATGAATCACCGTTTCACTCATGACACAGAAAGGACACCAGTGTCAACCATCTGTTTGTGGCCAGTGCTCCATGTAGAACACTCCACTGGAGGTCCCTTGACCTCTTTGGTACTGGGACTTTGTTGAGCCCCCTCCATCTAAAACCCACCATACTCTCCGCCCCACATACCCCCTGCCACTGACATGCCTTCACTCCTGTTAGGCTCCTAATGTTCATTCCGCGGCCTGCTAACCGCGGCCTGCTAGCTACCTAGAGCTACTTGGACCCCTACTAATCCACGACTGGTCTATCGACGTCACCGCACGAAGAGGCAAAAACAGACTTACCTCCATCGCGACATCCCCCAAAGGCCCTTCTGCTAACTTGCTAGCCCCGGTCTACTAACTGCTAGCTTGCTAGCCCCGGTCTGCTAACTGCTAACTTGCTTGCCCCGGTCTGCTAACTGCTACCTTGTTAGCCCCGGCCTACTAACTGCTAGCTTGTTAGCCCCGGCCTGCTAACTGTCTGAATTGCCGTGTCCCCAGCCAGCCCAACCACTCACTGGACCCATATGCTCACTTGGCTACGCATGCCTCTCTCTAATATCAATATGCCTCGTCCATTACTGTCCTGGTTAGTGATTACTGTCTGATTTCACTGTAGAGCCTCTAGCCCTGCTCAATATGCCTTAACCAACCATGTTGTTCCACCTCCTACATATGCAATGACATCACCTGGTTTAAACGTCTCTAGAGACTATATCTCTCTCATCATTACTCAATGCCTAGGTTTACCTCCAATGTACTCGGTCCTACCTTACCTTTGTCTGTACACTATGCCTTGAATCTCTACTATCGTTCCCAGAAACCTGCTCTTTTTACTCTCTGTTCCAAACATGCTAGACGGCCAATTCGTATAGCCTTTAGCAGTACCCTTATCCTACTTCTCCTCTGTTCCTCTGGTGATGTAGAGGTTAACTTCTTGTCAATATGGGGGCGCTGTTTTCACTTTGTAAAAAATTGTGCGCAAATTAAACTGCCTCGTACTCTATTCTAGATCGTACAATATACATATTATTATTACTATTGGATAGAAAACACTCTCAAGTTTCTAAATTATATCTGTGAGTAAAACAGAACTCATTTTGCAGCAAACTTCCTGACAGGAAGTGAAAAATCTGAAATCGAGGCTCTGTTCCAGGGCCTTCCTATTCATTTGCTTGAAATCTATGGATATACATGCACTTCATACGCCTTCCACTAGATGTCAACAGGCAGTGGGAGGTGGAATGGGGTGTCTAGCTTGATCTGAGGTTGAACAAGAGCTCTTGGAATGACGTGACTACTATTTCCTTTGTCTACCAAGGCGCGGGAAGGACATCAGCATTGGCTTCTGAAAAGCGTTCGGTATAGACGGCTAATATCTCCGGCTTTGATTTTATTTGATACATGTGATAATATCATCGTAAAGTATGTTTTTTCAATATAGTTTTATCAGATTATTCGGGAGTTTTGGAGTGTTCCGTTCTCTGCGTTAGGTGAAGATGGACATCTTCGCGCCACTTGGCTAGCTAAGGTTGCTAATTCGACAGGAGAAGAGGACATTCTAAAACCAAACAACGATTTATTCTGGACAAAGGACTCCTTGTACAAGATTCTGATGGAAGCTCAGCAAAAGTAAGAACCATTTATGATGTTATTTCGTATTTCTGTGGAAAATGTTTAGTCGTATTTTCCTTCCTTTTTGCGGGCGCTGTCTCGCTATAACGTAAGCTGTTTGTTATGGTAAAGTTATTTTTAAAAATCTAACACGGCGATTGCATTAAGAACTAGTGTATCTTTCATTTGCTGTCCAACATGTATTTTTTAGTAAAGTTTATGATGAGTTATTTGGTCAGATTAGGTGAGTGTCAGAAATATATCCGGAGATTCTGGGAAAAAGTTGCTACATTTTCACAATGTATAACCACGGTTTTCAGCTCAAAATATGCACATTTTCGAACAAAACATAAGTGTATTGTATAACCTGATGTTATAGGACTGTCATCTGATGAAGTTGGTCAAGGTTAGTGATTAATTTTATATCTTTTGCTGTTTTTTTGCGATTGCTACCTTTGCGGTGAATGAATGCGGTTGTGTGTTTGGCTATTGTGGTAAGCTAATATAATGCTATATTGTGTTTTTGCTGTAAAACACTTAAAAAATCAGAAATATTGGCTGGATTCACAAGATGTTTATCTTTCATTTGCTGTACACCATGTATTTTTCATAAATGTTTTATGATGAGTATTTAGGTATTTCACGTTGCTCTCTGTAATTATTCTTGCTGCTTCGGTGCTATTTGTGATTGTAGCTGCAATGTAAAACTATGATTTATACCTCAAATATGCACATTTTCGAACAAAACATAGATTTATTGTATAACATGTTATAAGACTGTCATCTGATGAAGTTGTTTCTTGGTTAGTGACTAATTATATCTCTATTTGGTCGGTTTTGTGATAGCTACCTATGCGGTAAAAAAATTGTGAAAATATGCGGTTGAGTCTTTTGCTATTGTGGTTAGCTAATAGAAATACATATTGTGTTTTCGCTGTAAAACATTAAAAAAATCGGAAATGATGGCTGGATTCACAAGATGTGTATCTTTCATTTGCTGTATTGGACTTGTGATTTCATGATATTTATATGCTAGTATTTACTTGTGGCGCTATGCTAGGCTATGCTAGTCAGCTTTTTTTACTGATGAGGATGCTCCCGGATCAGGGATGGTGATGAAGTAGAGTTTAATCCAGGTCATGCAGTATCTAGCTCCACTCCCACTCCCCAGGTGCTCTCATTTGTTGACTTCTGTAACCGTAAAAGCTTTGATTTCATGCATGTTAACATTAGAAGCCTACTCCCTAAGTTTGTTTTACTCACTGCTTTAGCACACTCTGCCAACCCGGATGTCTTAGCCGTGTCTAAATCCTTCCTTAGGAAAACCACCAAAAACCCTGAAATCTTCATCCCTAACTATAACATTTTCCGCCAAGATAGAACTGCCAAAGGGGGCGGTGTTGCAATCTACTGCAAAGATAGCCTGCAGAGTTCTGTCTTACTATCAAGGTCTGTACCCAAACAATTCGAGCTTCTACTTCTAAAAATTCACCTTTTCAGAAACAAGTCTCTCACTGTTGCCGCTTGCTATAGACCACCCTCTGCCCCCAGCTGTGCCCTGGACACCATATGTGAATTGATTGCCCCTCATCTATCTTCTGAGCTCGTGCTACTAGGTGACCTAAACTGGGACATGCTTAACACCACAGCCATCCTACATTCTAAGCTTGATGCCCTCAATCTCACACAAATCATCAATGAACCTACCAGGTACAACCCCAAATACGTAAACATGGGCACCCTCATAGATATCATCCTAACTAACTCGCCCTCCAAATACACCTCTGCTGTTTTCAATCAAGATCTCAGCGATCACTGCCTCATTGCCTGCATCCGTAATGGGTCTGCGACCAAACGACCACACCTCATCACTGTCAAACACTCCCTAAAAAACTTCTGCGAGCAGGCCTTTCTAATCGACCTGGCCGGGGTATTCTGGAATGACATTGACCTCATCCTCGTCAGTAGAGGATGCTTGGTTATTCTTTAAAAGTGCCTTCCTCACCATCTTAAATAAGCATGCCCCATTCAAAAAATGTTGAACTAGGAATAGATATAGTCCTTGGTTCACTCCAGACCTGTCTGCCCTTGACCAGCACAAAAACCTCCTGTGGCGTTCTGCATTAGCATCGAATAGCCCTCGTGATACGCAACTTTTCAGGGAAGTTAGGAACAAATATACACAGGCAGTTAGGAAAGCTAAGGCTAGCTTTTTCAAACAGAAATTTGCATCCTGTAGTACAAACTCAAAAAAGTTCTGGGACACTGTAAAGTCCATGGAGAATAAGAGCACCTCCTCCCAGCTGCCCACTGCTCTGAGGCTAGGAAACACTGTTACCCCTAATAAATCCATTATAATTGAACATTTCAATAAGCATTTCTCTACGGCTGGCCATGCTTTCCACCTGGCTACCCCTACCCCGGTCAACTGCCCGGCACCCTCCACAGCAACCCGCCAAAGCCCCCACCATTTCTCCTTCACCCAAATCCAGATAGCTGATGTTCTGAAAGAGCTGCAAAATCTGGACCCCTACAAATCAGCCGGGCTAGACAATCTGGACCCTCTCTTTCTAAAAGTATCTGCCGAAAATGTTGCAACCCCTATTACTAGCCTGTTCAACCTGTCTTTCATATCGTCTGAGATTCCCAAAGATTTGAAAGCTGCCGCGGTCATCCCCCTCTTCAAAGGGGGTGACACTCTAGACCCAAACTGCTACAGACCTATATCTATCCTACCCTGTCTTTCCAAGGTCTTCGAAAGCCAAGTTAACTTCTCTAGGGTAGGGGGCAGCATTCGGAATTTTGGATGAAATGCATGCCCAAATTAAACTGCCTGCTTCTCGGGCCCAGAAGATATGATATGCATATAACTGGTAGATTTGGATAGAAAACACTCTAAAGTTTCCAAAACTGTTAAAATAGTTTCTATGAGTATAACAGAACTGATTTGGCAGGCGAAAACCTGAGACAAATCCATTCAGGAAGTAGTTTTTTTTGTTGGTTTTGTAGTTTTCTATTCAATGCCATTACAGTATCCATTGACTTAAGACTCAAATTGCAGTTTCTATGCCTTCCACTAGATGTCAACAGTCTTTAGAAATTGTTTCAGGCTTGTATTCTGAAAAATGAGGAAGTAAGAGCAGTCTGAATGAGTGGACCCTAAAGTGTCACAGAGCTTTTTCATGCGCGAGACCGAAAGTGTGCGTTTCTTGTTTACCTTTTAAATTTACGACGTTATTGTCCGGTTTAAATATTATCGATTATTTAGGCTAAAAACAACCTGAGGACTGAATATAAACATCGTTTGACATGTTTCTATGAACTTTACGGATACAATTTGGATTTTTTTGTCTTCCCGTTTTGACTGCGTTTGAGCCTGTGGATTACTGAAGAAAACGCGCGAACAAAACGGAGGATTTTGGATATAAAGAGACTTTTATCGAACAAAAGGAACATTTATTGAGTAAATTAATGTCTGCTGAGTGCAACCATATGAAGATCATCAAAGGTAAGGGATTAATTTTATCTCTATTTCTGACTTGTGTAACTGTTCTACTTGGCTGGTTACTGTTTGTAATGATTTGTCTAGTGGGCTATGTTCTCAAATAATCGTAAGGTATGCTTTCTCCGTAAGGCATTTTTTTTAATCTGACACCATGGTTGGATTCACAAGAAGTTAATCTTTAAACCTATGTAAAATATGTTTTGTTTTCTGAATTTTTATAATGAGTATTTCAGTATTTGAATTTGGCGCCCAGCAGTTTCACTGGCTGTTGAATAAGTGGGACGCTAACGTCTCACGTACCCAAGAGAGGTTAACAAACAGATTACCGACCATTTCGAATCCCACCGTACCTTCTCTGCTTTGCAATCTGGTTTCAGAGCTGATCATGGGTGCACCTCAGCCACGCTCAAGGTCCTAAACGACATCATAACCGCCATCGATAAGAGACATTACTGTGCAGCCGTATTCATCGACCTGGCCAAGGCTTTCGACTCTGTCAATCACCACATTCTTACTGGCAGACTCGACAGCCTTGGTTTCTCAAATGATTGCCTCGCCTGGTTTACCAACTACTTCTCTGATAGAGTTCAGTGTGTCAAATCGGAGGGCCTGTTGTCCGGACCTCTGGCAGTCTCTATGGGGGTGCCACAGGGTTCAATTCTCGGGCCGACTCTCTTCTCTGTATACATCAATGATGTCGCTCTCGCTACTGGTGATTCTCTAATACACTTCTACGCATACGACACCATTCTGTATACTTCTGGCACCTCTTTGGACACTGTGTTAACCTTTAACGAGTCACAAACCCGGATCCGGGATCCCCCCCATCAAAAAAGCTGACTAGCATAGCCTAGCCTAAAGCCACAGGGATATCATATAATAAAATGTTCATGAAATCACAAGTCCAAGACACCAAATGAAAGATACACATCTTGTGAATCCAGCCATCGTTTTCTGATTTTTAAAATGTTTTACAAGGAAGACACAATATGTATTTCTATTAGCTAACCACCATAGCAAAAGACACAACTTTCTTTTCCCACCATTTTTTTCCTGCATAGGTAGCTATCACAAATTCGACCAAATAAAGATATAAATAGTCACTAACAAAGAAACAACTTCATCAGATGACAGTCTGATAACATATTTATTGTATAGCATATGTTTTGTTCGAAAAATTTGCATATTTCAGGTATAAATCATAGTTTTACATTGCAGCCACCATCACAACTCTCACCAAAGCAACTAGAATAACTACAGAGAGCAAACGTGAATTATACACAGCGTACAGCAAATGAAAGACAAAGATCTTGTGAATCCAGCCAATATTTCAGATTCTTTAAGTGTTTTACAGCGAAAACACAATTTAGCATTATATTAGCTTACTACAATAGCCAACCACACAACCGCATTGATTCAAGCCAACAATAGCGATAACGAATAAACCAGCAAAATATATAAATTTTTTCACTAACCTTCTCAAACTTCTTCAGATGACAGTCCTATAACATCATATTACACAATACATATATTGTTTGTTCGAAAATGTGCATATTTAGCGGCACAAATCGTGGTTATACAATGAGAATAGTAGCCAAGCTGCCAACAAAATGTCGGGAGAAATCTTGGGAGAGGCACCTAATCTAATCAATAACTAATCATAAACTTGACTAAAAAATACAGGTTGGACAGCAAATTAAAGATACATTAGTTCTTAATGCAACCGCTGTGTTAGATTTTTAAAATTAACGTTACTACGACATACAGCGTGCGCTAAAGCGAGACCGCACCGAAATTCATGGCCGAATAATAGTTTTACATTTTTCAACAGAACAACGAATTAACATCATAAATAGTTCTTACTTTTTGATGAGCTTCCATCAGAATCTTGTGCAAGTGGTCCTTTGTCCAGAATCATCGTTGCTCGGTTGTAGATTGCCGTCTTCAACTTAGGAATTAGCAGCAAACATTAGCCATGTGGCGAAGACGTGTCCAACTCACCATAACGCAGGACAAAGAAATATCAGAAAATCGCAATATACTGATATAAACTGATATAACTCGGTTTAAAATAACTACATTATGATGTCTTTAACACCTATATCGAATAAAATCAGAGCCGGATATATCTAAGGCCTATAACGAGAGCTTTCAGAATGCCATCCTGAGGTCCTCCTCTGCGCCATGACGAACGTTGAAAAGAGCGCACCTCCGGTTCCATGAGCCTTTATATGGCCTCAGATCTGCCTAGCAACACAATTCCAATTCTCACTGCTTACTGACATCTAGGGGAAATCGCATGCAGTGCATGTCGACTCATAGATCACATGCAATTTAATAAACTGACCCTGGAACAGAGCATCAATTTCAGATTTCTCACTTCCTGACAGGAAGTTAGCTGCAACTTCTGTTCTGTTTTACTCACAGATATAATTCAAACGGTTTTAGAAACTAGAGAGTGTTTTCTATCCAATAGTAATAATAATATGCATATTGTACGAGCAAGAATTGAGTACGAGGCAGTTTAATTTGGGAACGAATTTTTACAAAGTCGAAATGGCCCCCCCTATTGACAAGAAGTTTTAACTAACCTCCAGATGAGCTTCAATGCCATACAACTCTCCTTCCGTGGCCTCCAACTGCTCTTAAATGCAAGTAAAACTAAATGCATGTTATTCAATCGTTCGCTGCCAGCAGCTGCCCGCCCGTCCAGCATCACTACTCTGGACAGCTCTGACTTAGAATACCTGGACAACTACAAATACCTAGGTGTCTGGTTAGACTGTAAACTCTCCTTCCAGACTCACATTAAGCATCTCCAATCCCAAATTAAATCTAGAATCAGCTTCCTATATCGCAACAAAGCATCCTTCACTCATGCTGCCAAACATACCCTCGTAAGACTGACCATCCTACCGATCCTCGACTTCGGCAATGTCATCTATAAACTAGCCTCCAACACTCTACTCAACAAATTGGATGCAGTCTATCACAGTGCCATCCATTTTGTCACCAAAGCCCCATACACTACCCACCACTGCTTTGTCGTAACATCTTCATGACTGTCTTGGTGTGCTTGGACCATGATAGTTTGTTGGTGATGTGGATGCCAAGGAACTTGAAGCGCTCAACCTGCTCCACTACAGCCCCGTCGATGAGAATGGGGGCGTGCTCAGTCCTCCTTTTCCTGTAGTCCACAATCATCTCCTTTGTCTTGATTATAGTAAATCACTAAAACAGTCCAGAAATACACTATGGAAAAGAAGGAACAGCACATCAAAAATCAGCTCAATGTAATTGAAGAATCCATCAAATCTAACCAGGAAAATTGGAAATCTCTAAACAAACAACAGCACGAAGAGTTATCTGTCCAAAATGGAGATGTATGGATAAACCACTTCTCCAATCTTTTTGGCTCTATAACAAAGAACAAATAGCAAAAATATATACATGATCAAATACAAATCTTAGAATCAACTATTAAAGACTACCAGAACCCACTGGATTCTCCAATTACATTGAATGAGCTACAGGAAACAATATAAACCCTCCAACCCAAAAAGGCCTGTGGGGTTGATGGTATCCTAAATTAAATGATAAAATATACCGACCACAAATTCCAATTGGCTCTGCATTATCATTAACAGCGGACTCGTACATTTCCTCAGCGAAAAAAACAAATGTCAAATTGGCTTTTTACCAAATTACCGTACGACAGACCACGTAATCACCCTGCACACCCTAATTGACAAAGAAACAAACCAAAACAAAAGCAAGTCTTCTCATGCTTTGTTGAGTTAAAAAAAGCTTTCGACCCAATATGGCATGGGGACCTGCTATACAAACTGATGGAAAGTTGTTTTGGGGCAAAAATATACGACATTATAATTTCCATCTACAGTACACAAATAGCAAGTGTGCGATTAAAATTGGCAAAAAACACACACATTTCTTTCCACAGGGCTGGGGGGTGAGACAGGGATGCAGGTTAAGCCCCACCCTCTTCAACATATATGTCAACTAATTGGAGAGGGCACTAGAACGGTCAGCCACACCCGGCCTCACCCTACTAGAATTTGAAGTCAAATGTCTACTGTTTGCTGATGGTCTGGTTCTTCTCTCCCCAACCAAGGAGGGCTTACAAGAGCACATATAGTGGCAAGAACCCTTTAGAAATACCTGTATTTCTGTCACGTTCGTCGTAGTGAGGAGACCAAGGCGCAGCGTGATATGTATACATTCTTTTTAATCAAACGAAGAAACACTAAACAAACTAACAAAGAAACAAAACGAACGTGAAGCTATAATATACGAGTGCTAACATGCAACTACACATAGACAATAACACACAAAACCAAAATGGAAAATGGAAACCTAAATAGGATCCCCAATCAGAGACAACGATAAACATCGTCGCTGGAGGCTCCGGACTGGGGATCGTCGCTGGAGGCTCCGGACTGGGGATCGTCGCTGGAGGCTCCGGACTGGGGATCGTCGCTGGAGGCTCCGGACTGGGGATCGTCGCTGGAGGCTCCGGACTGGAGATCGTCGCTGGAGGCTCCGGACTGGAGATCGTCTCTGGAAGCTCCGGACTGTGGCCCGTCGTTGGATGTTCCGGACTGTGGCCCGTCGTTGGAGGTTCCGGACTGTGGCCCGTCGTTAGAGGTTCCGGACTGTGGCCCGTCGTAGGAGGTTCCGGACTGTGGCCCGTCGTAGGAGGTTCCGGACTGTGGCCCGTCGTTGGAGGTTCCGGACTGTGGCCCGTCGTTGGAGGTTCCGGTCTGTGGCCTGTCGCCGGAAGCTCTGGACTGGGTACTGTCGTCGGACGCTCTGGACTGGGTACTGTCGCCGGACGCTCTGGACTGGGTACTGTCGCCGGACGCTCTGGACTGGGTACTGTCGCCGGACGCTCTGGACTGGGTACTGTCGCCGGACGCTCTGGACTGCCGAGGCGCACTGTAGGCCTGGTGCCGGAACTGGTGGTACCGGGCTGAGGACACGCACCTCAGGGCGAGTGCAAGGAGCAGGAACAGGGCGTACTGGACCCTGGAGGCGCACTGGAGGCCTGGTGCGTGGTGCCGGAACTGGTGGTACCGGGCTGAGGACACGCACCTCAGGGCGAGTGCAAGGAGCAGGAACAGGGCGTACTAGACCCTGGAGGGGCACTGGAGGCCTGGTGCGTGGTAACAGAACTGGTGGTACTGGGCTGGGGACACGCACCTCAGGGCGAGTGCGAGGAGCAGGAACAGGGCATACTGGACCCTGGAGGCGCACTGGAGGCCTGGTGCGTGGTGCCGGAACTGGTGGTACCGGGCTGAGGACACGCACTTCAGGGCGAGTGCGGGGAGGAGGAACAGGATACACTGGACCGTGGAGACGCATTGGAGATCCAGAACATAGAGCTGGCTCAATATGTCCTGGCTGGATGCCCATTATAGCCCGGCAAACGCGAGGAGCTGGAATAGAGCGCACCGGGCTAAGAATGCGAACAGGAGACACCGTGCGTATCTCTGCATAACACGGTGCCTGACCAGTTACACGCTCCCCACGGTAAGCACGAGGAGTTGGCTCAGGTCTCCTACCTGACTCAGCCAATCTCCTCGTGTGCCCCGCCCAAAAGAAATCTCGGGGCTGCCTCTCGGTCTTCCGTGCTAGCCGTGTACCTACATCGTTGCCGTTCCTCTATTCTCCGGTATTTTTCCTCGTAGTATCGCCGTTCCGCTATAGATGCCTCTATCTCCTCCTTAGGACTGCGATACTCCCCAGGCTGCGTCCAGGGTCCTACTCCATCCAAAATCTCCTCCCAAGTCCATAACATCTGCTCTTCTTTTTCACGCTGCTTGGTCCTGGTTTGGTGGGTTATTCTGTCACGTTCGTCGTAGTGAGGAGAACAAGGCGCAGCGTGATATGTATATATATTTTTTTATCAATAGAAGAAACACTAAACAAACAAACTAACAAAGAAACAAAACGAACGTGAAGGTATAATATACGAGTGCTAACATGCAACTACACATACACAATAACCCACAAAACCAAAATGGAAAATGGAAACCTAAATAGGATCCCCAATCAGAGACAACGATAAACAGCTGTCTCTGATTGGGAACCAATTCAGGCCACCATAGACCTACATTTACCTAGACAATACCAAAACCCCATAGATATACAAAAAACCCTAGAGAAGACAAAAACACCCATACCACCCTCGTCGCACCCTGACCTAACCAAAATAATAAAGAAAACAAAGATAACTAAGGTCAGGGCGTGACAATTTCTGCATAAATTGGTCATACAATGTATCATAACTTCATCTAGGTCACAGCAACAGACAAACACAGTCTGCTTAAACTAATAACACAAACAATTATACGTTTTAATGTCTTTATGGAACACACCGTGTAAACATTCACAGTGCAGGGTGGGAAAAGTATGTGAACCCTTGGATTTAATAATTGGTTAACCCTCCTTTGGCAGCAATAACCTCAACCAAACGTTTTCTGTGGTGTGGATCAGGCTTGCACAACGGTCAGGAGGAATTTTGGACCATTCCTCTTTCCAAAACTGTTTCAGTTCAGCAATATTCTTGGGATGTCTGGCCTGAACTGCTCTCTTGAGGTCATGCCACAGCATCTCAAATCGGGTTGAGGTTAGGACTCTGACTGGGCCACTCCAGAAGGCGTATTATCTTTTGTTGAAGCCATTCTGTTGTTGATTTACTTCTGTGTTTTGGGTCGTTGTCCTGTTGCATCACCCAACTTCTGTGGAGCTTCAATTGGCAGACAGGTAGCCTAACATTCTCCTGCAAAATGTCTTGATAAACTTGGGAATTAATTTTTCCATCGATAATAGCAAGCTGTTCAGGCCCTGAGGCAGCAAAGCAGCCCCAAACCATTATGCTCTCTCCACCATACTTTACAGTTGGGAAGAGGTTTTGATGTTGGTGTGCTGTGCCTTTTTTTCTCCACACATAGTATTGTGTGTTCCTTCCAAACAACTCAACAGTAGTTTCGTCTGTCCACAGAATATTTTGCCAGTAGCGCTGTGGAACATCCAGGTGTACTTTTACAAACTTCAGACGTGCAGCAATGTTTTTTTTGGACAGCAGTGGCTTCTTCTGTGGTGTCCTCCCATGAACACCATTCTTGTTTAGTGTTTTATGTATCATAGACTCGTCAACAGAGATGTTAGCATGTTCCAGAGATGTCTGTAAGTATTTAGCTGACACGCTAGGATTCTTCTTAACCTTTTGTCAATAGGGGGAGCTGTTAGCATTATTTATTTTTTTACATTTACAAATTAAACTGCCTCGTACTCAATTCTTGCTCGTACAATATGCATATTATTATTACTATTGGATAGAAAACAATCTCAAGTTTCTAAAACCGTTTGAATTATGTCTGTGGGTGAACCAGAACTCTTTCTACAGCGAAACTCATGACAGGACATGCGAAGCTCTGAAAAATAGTCTCTGATCTCGGATCAGTTTAAAACTCTGTGTGTGCCCTATGGTTTGACATGAACTGCACCCGCCTTCCCCTGGATGTCAGTAACCAATGAGAAGTGGAATGGTGTCTCTAGGTGTTTCTCAGAGTTTATAAAAGGGAATGGAGTGAGATGACCCTTCTTTTCGACGCTCGCCAGGACGCAAGGGAGGACATCAGAATCGCATGCTCAAAAGCTCTCGTTATTGATCAAAGATATATCCGTCTGTGATTTAATTCGATATAGGTGTTAGAAACATCATAACGAAGTTATTTGAAACCGATTTATATCAGTTTATGCGAGTATATTGCTATTTTTCTGAATTTCCTTAGTATTGCGTTTGAGGATTTGGGCATGTGTGTGCCGTGTAGCTATCGTTAGCTGCTAGTTCCGAAGTTGAGGAGGTCGTTTTACAACAAAGCAACGATTCTTTTGGACAAAGGACACATTGCCCAAGATACTGATGGAAGCTCGTCCAAAAGTAAGAGTTATTTATGATTTTATTCCATATTTATGTGGAAAAATGTAAACGCAGTTGTCAGCCATTTTTTGCGGCACTAGTCTGGCTGTAACTCACAATGTATGTCTAGTAACGTAAATTTTAAAAATCTAAATCAGCGGTTGCATTAATAACCAATGCATCTTTCATTAGCTGTCCAACCTGTATTTTTTTTGTCAATCTAATCGATAAATAATCGTAAACATAGGTGCCTTTCCAAGATGGCGCCGGCCCGAATGCATGCCATGTTTTGACAGATTACATTGCATAACCACGATTTGTGATGCTAAATATGCACATTTTCGAACAAACTCTATATGCATTGTGTAATATGATGTTACAGGACTGTCATCTGAAGAATTCTGAGAAGGTTAGTGAAGAAATTAATATATTTTGGTGGTGATAACGTTATCGCCCCTTTTGCCTTGATTTAATGCTGGTGTGATGTTAGCTCATGTGGTATGCTAATATAACGATATATTGTGTTTTCGCTGTAAAACACTTAGAAAATCTGAAATATTGTCTGGATTCACAAGATCTGTGTCTTTCGATTGCTGTAGGCTGTGTATTTTTCAGAAATGTTTTAGGATGAGTATTTTGGTAATTGACGTCGGTCTCTGTAATTATTCCGGCTGCTTCCAACGCTATTTCAGATTGCAGCTGCAATGTACAACTGTGATTTATACCTGAAAAATGCACATTTTTCTAAAAAAACATATCCTATACCATAAATATGTTATCAGACTGTCATCTTATGAAGTTGTTTCTTGGTTAGTGGCTATATATATCTTTATTTAGTCGAATTAGTGATAGCTACTGATGCAGGGAAAAAATGGTGGAGAAAAAAAGTTGTGTCTTTTGCTATCGTGGTTAGCTAATAGATTTACATATTGTGTCTTCCCTGTAAAACACTTAGAAAAACTGAAATATTGTCTGGATTCACAAGATCTTTGTCTTTCAATTGCTGTAGGCTGTGTATTTTTCAGAAATGTTTTAGGATGAGTATTTTGGTAATTGACGTCGGTCTCTGTAATTATTCCGGCTGCTTCCAACGCTATTTCAGATTGCAGCTGCAATGTACAACTGTGATTTATACCTGAAAAATGCACATTTTTCTAAAAAAACATATCCTATACCATAAATATGTTATCAGACTGTCATCTTATGAAGTTGTTTCTTGGTTAGTGGCTATATATATCTTTATTTAGTCAAATTAGTGATAGCTACTGATGGAGTAAAAAACTGGTGGAGTAAAAAAAGTGGTGTCTTTTGCTAACGTGGTTAGCTAATAGATTTACATATTGTGTCTTCCCTGTAAAACATTTTAAAAATCAGAAATGATGGCTGGATTCACAAGATCTGTATCTTTCATCTGGTGTCTTGGACTTGTGATTTAATGATATTTAGATGCTTGTATTTACTTGTGACGCTATGCTAGGCTATGCTAGTCAGCTTTTTTACTGTGGGGGGTGCTCCCGGATCCGGGATGAGTACCAAGTAAAAGTTAACCTCATTGAGCATTCTGTGCTGTGCTCTTGTGGTCATCTTTGCAGGATGGCCAGTCCTAGGGAGAGTAGCAACAGTGCTGAACTTTCTACATTTATATACAATTTGTCTTACTGTGGACTGATGAACATCAATGCTTTTAGAGATACTTTTGTAACCCTTTCCAGCTTTACGGAAGTCAACAATTCTTAATCTTAGGTCTTCTGTGATCTCTTTTTTTGGAGGCATGATTCACATCAGGCAATGCTTCTTGTGAATAGCAAACTCAAATTTTGTGAGTGTTTTTTATTGGACAAGGCAACTCTAACCAACATCTCCAATCTCGTCTCATTGATTGGACTCCTTTTATTTCACCTTTATTTAACCAGGTAAGCTAGTTGAGAACAAGTTCTCATTTACAACTGCGACCTGGCCAAGATAAAGCAAAGCAGTACGACACAAACAACAATACAGAGTTACACATGGAATAAACAAGCGTACAGTCAATAACACAATAGAAAAAAGTCTATATACAGTGTGTGCAAATGGCGTGAGGAGGTAAGGCAATAAATAGGCCATAGTAGCGAAGTTATTCACAATTTAGCATATTAACACTGGAGTGATAAATGAGAAGATGATGATGTGCAAGTAGAGATACTAGTGTGCAAAAGAGCAGAAAAGTAAATAAAAACAATATGGGGATGAGGTAGGTAGATTGGGTTGGCTATTTACAGATGGACTATGTACAGCTGAAGCGATCGTTTAGCTGCTCAGATAGCTGATGTTTAAAGTTAGTGAGGGAAATATGTCTCCAGCTTCAGAGATTTTTGCAATTCGTTCCAGTCACTGGCAGCAGAGAACTGGAAGGAAAGGCGGCCAAAGGAGGTGTTGGCTTTGGGGATGACCAGTGGGATATACCTGCTGGAGCGTGTGCTACAGGTGGGTGTTGTTATCGTGACCCGTGAGTTGAGATAAGGCGGAGCTTTACCTAGCATAGACTTATAGATGACCTGGAGCCAGTGGGTCTGGTGACAAATATGTAGCGAGGGCCAGCCGACTAGAGCATACAGGTCACAGTGGTGGGTGGTATAAGAGGATTTGGTAACAAAATGGATGGCACTGTGATGCACTGCATTCAGTTTGCTGAGTAGACTATTGGAAGCTATTTTGTAGATGACATCGCCAAAGTCGAGGATCGGTAGGATAGTCAGTTTTACTAGGGTAAGTTTGGCGGCGTGAGTGAAGGTGGCTTTGTTGCGAAATAGAAAGCCGATTCTAGATTTGATTTTGGATTGGAGATGTTTAATATGAGTCTGGAAGGAGAGTTTACAGTCTAGCCAGACACCTAGGTATTTGTAGTTGTCCACATATTCTAGGTCAGAACCGTCCAGGGTAGTGATGCTAGTCGGGCGGGCGGGTGCGGGCAGCGAACCGTTGAAAAGCATGCATTTGGTTTTACTAGCATTTAAGAGCAGTTGGAGGCCACGGAAGGAGTGTTGTATGGCATTGAAGCTCGTTTGGAGGTTAGTTAACACAAAGAAGGGCCAGATGTATACAGAATGGTGTCGTCTGCGTAGAGGTGTATCAGGGAATCACTCGCAGCAAGAGTGACATCATTGATATATACAGAGAAAAGAGTCAGCCCGAGAATTGAACCCTGTGGCACCCCCATAGAGACTGCCAGAGGTCCGGACAACAGGCCCTCTGATTTGACACACTGAACTCTGTCTGTGAAGTAGTTGGTGAATCAGGCCAGGCAGTCATTTGAGAAACCAAGGCTATTGAGTCTGCCGATAAGAATACGATGATTGACAGAGTCGAAGCCTTGGCCAGGATACCCGGGCCAGGTCGATTGGAAAGTGTTTTAGGGAGCGTTTGACAGTGATGAGGGGTGGTCGTTTGACCGCGGACCCATAGCGGAGGCAGGCAATGAGGCAGTGATCGCTGAGATCCTGGTTGAAAACAGCAGAGATGTATTTGGAGGGCAAGTTGGTCAGGATAATATCTATGACGGTGCCCATGTTTACGGATTTAGGGTTGTACCTGGTGGGTTCCTTGATGATTTGTGTGAGATTGAGGGCATTTAGCTTAGATTGTAGGACTGCCGGGGTGTTAAGCATATCCCAGTTTAGGTCACCTAACAGTACGAACTCTGAAGATAGATGAGGGGCAATCAATTCACATATGGTGTCCAGGATACAGCTGGGAGCTGAGGGGGGTCTATAACAGGCGGCAACAGTAAGATACTTATTTCTGGAGAGATTAATTTTTTTAATTAGAAGCTCGAACTGTTTGGGCATAGACCTGGAAAGTATGACAGAACTTTGCAAGCTATCTCTGCAGTAGATTGCAACTTCTCCCCCTTTGCCAGTTCTATCTTGACGGAAAATGTTGTAGTTGGGTATGGAGATCTCAGAATTTGTGTTGGCCTTCCTAAGCCAGGATTCAGACACGGCAAGGACATCAGGGTTGGCGGAGTGTGCTAAAGCAGTGAGTAAAACAAACTTAGGGAGGAGGCTTCTGATGTTAACATGCATGAAACCAAGGCTTTTCGATTAAAGAAGTCAACAAATGAGAGTGCCTGGGGACACGTAGGGCCTGGGTTAACCTCCACATCACCCGAGGAACAGAGGAGGAGTAGGATGAGGGTATGGCTAAAGGCTATCAAAACTGGTCGTCTAGTGCGTTGGGGACAGAGAATAAAAGGAGCAGATTTCTGGGCGTGGTAGAATAGATTCAGGGCATAATGTGCAGACAGGGGTATGGTGGGGTGCGAGTTAGGTTAGCTAACTCCTGACTCCAATTAGCTTTTGGAGAAGTCATTAGCTTTGGGGTTCACATACTTTTTCAAACCTACACTGTGAATGTTTAAATTATGTATTCAATACAGGCAAGAAAAATACAATACTTTGTGTGTTATTAGTTTAAGCACACTATGGTTGTCTATTGTTGTGACTTAGATGAAGATCAGATCACATTTGATGTACAATTTATGCAGAAATCCAGGTAATTCCAAAGGGTTCACATACTTTTTCTTGCCACTGTAAATCTTCTGCACAGATTCTGTCAGACCTGGGCCCTGACAGTAAATCTTAGTAAGACAAAAATAATGGTGTTCCAAAAAAGGTCCAGTTGTCAGGACCACGAATACAAATTCCACCAAGACACTGTTGCCCTAGAGCACACAAAAAACTATACATACCTTGGCCTAAACATCAGCGCCACAAGTAACTTCCACAAAGCTGTGAACGATCTGAGAGACAAGGCAAGAAGGGCCTTCCATGCCATCAAAAGGAACATAAAATTCGACATACCAATTAGGGATCTGGCAAAAAATACTTGAATCAGTTATAGAATACATTGCCCTTTATGGTTGTGAGGTCTGGGGTCCGCTCACCAACCAAGAATTCACTAAATGGGACAAACACCACATTTAGACTCTGCATGCAGAATTCTGCAAAAATATCCTCTGTTTACAACATAAAACACCAAATAATGCATGCAGAGGAGAATTAGGCCAATACCAGCTAATTATCAAAATCCAGAAAAGAGACATTAAATTCTACAACCACCTTAAAGGAAGGATTCCCAAACCTTCCATAACAAAGCCATCACCTACAGAGAAATGAGCCTGGAGAAGAGCCCCCTAAGCAAGCTGGTCCTGAGGCTTTGTTCACAAACACAAACAGACCCCACAGAGCCCCAGGACAGCAACGCAATTAGACCCAACCAAATCATGACAAAACAAAAAGATAATTACTTGACACATTGGAAATATATATATATTTTAAACAGACCAGAATGCTATTTGGCCCTAAACAGAGAGTACACAGAGGCAGAATACCTGACCACCATGACTGACCCAAAATTAAGGCAATTTTTGAGTATGTACAGACTCAGTGAGCATAGCCTTGCTATTGAGAAAGGCCGTCGAAGGCAGACCTGGTTCTCAAGAGAAGACAGGCTATGTGCACACTGCCCACAAAATGATGTGGAAACTGAGCTGCACTTACATTTACATTTAAGTCATTTAGCAGACGCTCTTATCCAGAGCGACTTACAAATTGGAAAGTTCATACATATTCATCCTGGTCCCCCCGTGGGGAATGAACCCACAACCCTGGCGTTGCAAGCGCCATGCTCTACCAACTGAGCCACACGGGACTTCCTAACCTGCCAAATGTATGACCATATTAGAGACACATATTTCCCTCAGATTACACAGACCCACAAAGAATTTGAAAACAAATTCCATTTTGATAAACTCCTATATCTATTGGGTGAAATACCACAGTGGGCAACCACAGCAGCAAGATTTGTGACCTGTTGCCACAAGAAAAGGGCAACCAGTGGAGAACAAACACCATTGTCAATACAATCTATATTTATGTTTATTTATTTTCCCTTTTGTACTTTAGCTATTTGTACATCATTACAACACTGTATATAGACATAATATGACATTTGAAATTACTTTATTATTTTGGAACTTTTGTAAGTGTAATTTTTACTGTTCATTTTTTATTGTTTATTTCACTGTTGTTTATTATCTATTCACTTGCTTTGGCAATATAAACATATGTTTCCCATGCCAATAAAGCCCCTTAAATTGAAATTGAGTACGAGAGAGAGAGAGAGTACGAGAGAGACTTTAACTATTTGCACATCATTACAACACTGTATATATACATAATATGACATTTGAAATGTCTTTATTCTTTTGGAACTTTTGGAAGCGTAATGTTTACTGTTAATCTTTTATTGTTTATTTCACTTTTGTATATTATCTATTTCACTTGCTTTGGCATTGTAAACATACGTTTCCCATGCAAATAAAGCCCTTATATTGAAATTGAATTGAGTACTAGAGAACGAGAGAGAGAGAGTACGAGAGAGAGAGAGAGAGAGTATGAGAGAGTACGAGAGAGAGAAGGAGGAGGTAGAGAGAAATGTGAAGGTGGACATACAAATGTCTTTACTGTATGGCTAATTTGCTTAAAGAATCCCCCCGTTCTTCTCTTTATTGTCTCTATGAACCGGTCATGGCCCTCCCTCCCTCCCTCTCCATGGCCCTCCCTCCCCCTGGCCCTCCCTCACCCTGGCCCTCCCTCACCCTGAGCCTTTGAATGGAGGGACCACCCAAGAGGACTTGCTTCACCCAAGAGGACCAGAGCTTCACAGGCAGGTAAAGTAACCCGTCAGGGGTTCAGCAGTTCATGCTCTGGAAAATAGTTATTTGGAATATTGAGACAGCTGGGTATAATATACTGTGTGATCTGCTATCAATGCACTGTAAAAAGCTAAAAGGATGCTGACTGAGGAACACAGAGATCAGATGTAATTCTTCTACACTGCATCTGCGCATGTTTGTATTCATGTTCTGCACTCAGCAAAATAATGTTTACCGCGTGTCACAAAATGAAACTCAATAGCATTTAATTTGTGTCTTGTTTTGCCAGAGGAAAATATCTACAGCAATCCCAAGATGGGAAAATGGTCAACAAACTAATATCTAATACATGTAGGATTGGTCAAGTAAAATGTGTTAATTTCAATATTTTCTAATTGTTTGAGCGGCTAATGAGGTGCACATTGGATGATAACTGCTTTCTCACACGCTGGAAATTATGCCAAATGCCATTAGGAAAACATTTGCCATTGTTTGTCTACAACACAGAAAGATTAATCTTGAAAATATTATATTGTATTCAGAGTTTCAGACACAGCTGACATGTGGCCCTAATCCGACCCATATATTTTAATGGAGCATAAATTATAAATCTAAATGATTCTGCCTTGGACACTCACAAATTGCCGAAACCAATAAAAATGATTGCCTGGCTGTGTACACAATGGCCTTTCTCTCTCGAAGGGGAAGGAAACAGGGAAAATACGCACCAAGCCAAGCTATTGGTGGAGCAACTCCAGAGGGCTATCAAAAACATTTCAGTCAAATGCTGAATCACAACACCATACAGGGAGAGGGAGATGGAGAGGGAGAGGGAGAGGGAGAGGGAGAGGGAGAGGGGGAGAGAGAGAGAGCAAGAGAGCAAGAGAGAGAGAGAGAGAGAGAGAGAGAGAGAGAGAGAGAGAGAGCGCAAGAGAGAGAGAGAGAGAGCGCAAGAGAGAGAGAGAGAGCGCAAGAGAGAGAGAGAGCGCAAGAGAGAGAGAGTGAGAGAGAGCGCAAGAGAGAGAGAAAGAGAGAGCGCAAGAGAGAGAGAGGTCGCAAGAGAGAGAGAGCGCAAGAGAGAGAGAGAGCAAGAGAGAGAGAGAGAGCAAGAGAGAGAGAGAGAGAGAGCAAGAGAGAGCAAGAGCAAGAGAGAGCAAGAGCAAGAGAGAGCAAGAGAGAGCAAGAGCAAGAGAGAGAGAGAGAGATGGAGACGGAGAGAGACGGAGACGGAGAGGGAGACGGAGAGGGAGACGGAGAGGGAAAGGCAGGCTGTTTGGACTTCCTGTTTGGGCAGTCTCATTTCATGACTGGTTAACATTCAGTACAGAGTGAATTCCCTTTTACTGAGGGGATGGAGAGGGGTGGAGTGGGGGGTAAAGTGGCAGAGAAAGAGACCAGGGGGTGGGGGGTATTCATTACACTGTCTTAATTCAGCCAAATAAATAACATACAATGTCTGGGAGCTTCGGAGACCAAGACTTCATTTAAAAGGCTACATCGATGGCCCTTACTCATTCTGCTGGTCTATCCTTGTGAGAATCTATGTGTGTGTGTGTGCCTTACATCTCCCATTCGGTGCTTCTAATTTCATAATATAACCCTCAGACACTGTGTACATGTTGGAGGATGTGTTTGTGTGAATGTGAGTAGGGGGGTAAGTGTGTGTGTGTGTATAGATATAGATGTGTATAGATGTGTCCCCACTCCCTGTGAGAGTGTGTCCCGGTTAGAGGGGTGTCAGGGGGGTACAGGGACATCTGCTTCGCCTTTGGACTAGTGGAAACACAAAGGCCATCAAAGTGACAGAGGTTAAGTCAATCCACGACAGACCAGCTGCTCCCACCCCCCCTACACACACCACACACCCCACACACACACCAAACACACCATCCTTACCCATTCATACCCTGCCCACACACACACCCCCTCCTTACCCATTCATACCCTGCCCACACACACACACACACCCTCCTTACCCACACATACCCCGCCCACACACACACCCTCCTTACCCACACATACCCTGCCCACACACACACACACCCTCCTTACCCATACATACCCCGCCCACACACACACTCTCCTTACCCACACATACCCTGCCCACACACACACACCCTCCTTACCCACACATACCCCGCCCACACACACACCCTCCTTACCCACACATACCCCGCCCACACACACACCCTCCTTACCCACACATACCCCGCCCACACACACACCCTCCTTACCCACACATACCCCGCCCACACACACACCCTCCTTACCCACACATACCCCGCCCACACACACACCCTCCTTACCCACACATACCCCGCCCACACACACACCCTCCTTACCCACACATACCCCGCCCACACACACTCTCCTTACCCACACATACCCCGCCCACACACACACCCTCCTTACCCACACATACCCCGCCCACACACACACCCTCCTTACCCACACATACCCCGCCCACACACACACCCTCCTTACCCACACATACCCCGCCCACACACACACCCTCCTTACCCACACATACCCCGCCCACACACCTTCCTTACCCACACATACCCCGCCCACACATACACCCTCCTTACCCACACATACCCTGCCCACACACACCTTCCTTACCCACACATACCCCGCCCACACATACACCCTCCTTACCCACATATACCCCGCCCACACACACACCCTCCTTACCCACACATACCCTGCCCACACACACACCCTCCTTACCCTAACATACCCCGCCCACACACATACTCTCCTTACCCACACACACACCCTCCTTACCCACACATACCCTGCCCACACACACACACCCTCCTTACCCACACATACCCCACCCACACACACACCCTCCTTACCCACACATACCCCGCCCACACACACACACACACACACACCCTCCTTACCCATACATACCCCACTCACACACACACCCTCCTTACACACACACACACCCTCCTTACCCACACATAGACCTGAGCAGAACGCCTCCAACCCGCTTGATGGATTGACCCTAATATCATCAGCTTAAACATTCAACAAATTGTACCAAAACCTCATTCCATCCAGACCCTTAAAATCATATATGTCTTCTTGACCTTAATTGATTTATCAAATTTGCTGAAATATGACTTACATACAGTTCCATCTCACAAAGAAGGAGCCAGGGAGGAGAAAATCAATTAGGCCATAAACTGTTAACCGTTTAGTTAACCAAGGGGATGAGCCAGGCATGCATGTGTGTTAAATCATTTGAACGCAGGGGCATAAGGAGAATAGAAATACACTTTAACAGGCAGAAGCCCTCAGGGTCTTTTACAAGACAAGTCCTAATGCTCTCCAAGAGCATGTACCTTTACACAACTTATTCCCCATGAAGATTATACTGAAAATAAAATACAAATGATTCTAAAGGCTACATGTTGTTTTACTAATAGACTCCACATTTTAGATTACTGTCCAGATGATTGAAAAAAAGTATAAGATTTTCACTTAGTTGCTTACATTGCTTTTTAAACACCAACCTCATAGCAACTGACAGCATTTACTTGCAAATGATTCACAGTAAATTGAAACATATTTCAGCCTGAAAATCTTGATGACTTTTTACCTACATTTATTTTTTTTAATTCATAATCATTATTCGTTTTTTAAAACGTTGGCTATTTAAAATAAATTGAGGACTATCAATTTCAGGCTGAGTCTCATACAAATCTATATTGCTATCTAACCCAGGGCTCTCCAACCCTGTTCCTGGAGAGCTACCCTCCTGTACGTAACCAGCTAATAATTAGATGAATGTTTGCTAGATTAGAGTTGGAGTAAAAACCTACAGGACTGTAGCTCTCCAGGAACCGGGTTGGAGAGCCCTGATTTAACCTGTAAGACCGCCACCTATGGGGCATAGACATTCTCTGGAGAAATTCTTCTTTCGACTCTCTTGTGAGAGCATCCACTCCTCAATTACAAGGTGTACAACAGCTCCATCATAGTGGCATAATTTAATGCTGTCGTGTTTTGTGTGAGTATCCAAAGCTCTAGAAATAAGAGATGAGGAGAAAACCCACAATTCGTGTTGCAATTCAGTTTACTGTTTACTGTCTCTCCGGCATTAGCGGACATTTTCCGGGCTATATACAAATAACCGAATACGATTTGGGATTTTTTGTACAACGAATAGGCCTACTACAATTTTTGTCACAAACGATCAATCTGGCACTGCAGTTAACATATTCAACTCATTACTAGCCTTATCCCACAGTCTGCTCATCTAATTTGCATTTTGACCAGGGTCTTAACATTGATTTATTTCAAGAAATAAAAATGGATTTAATACATCGAATTGTGTGTATGTTAGTTTTGGCACAGAAATGATCGAATAACGTGCAACAGGGATTATTGAAAAGTATTAATTCAATATAATGTGAAATTGTGAGAAGAGAAAGATAACGTTAATTTACATGAGAATTGTCTATTAAAATAATAATTGATTTTTGTCACAACATAATTTGTCTAGAAATAATTTATCATGAGTCTGGAATCAAGAAATATGAATCAGTGAAATTCCACATCTAATACGGTATGTCTGCATCTAAGGTATTATGCCCACACTTTCTCGTCATGTGAACAGCAGCTGTGAATGAATATAATTGGACGTACCAGAAAACACAACACAAAAAACATAATTATGGGCTTTTTTGTCAATAAAACATAGGCCTATAATTATAATGAATGAATGTTTTCTAAACACAGGCATACAATCATACTGATTATACATATAATTGGGATTTTTTTCCTATAAGCTAATGATGATGTGATTGTGATAATGATTGTTCCATCATTTATGATAACTTCTATTGCGGCTTGTGTTTTACCTCTTTGCTAGATAATGGTGATATTTCTGATAAAACATGACGTACACCACCTACAGTATCATTCAAGATACATTTTGGCTGACGCCGCGATGAGGGAATAGAGTGCATACAGCCCTCCATCGATGCAGAACGGAATTGCATCTATGACTCGGTCGACGTGGGGGAAAAGTGAGTTCTCGTGAGAATCATTTATCACCATAGGCTTTATGAGCTGGATTTCGTTAAGATTATCTTCAAGCAAAAGTATGACTTTTCTGTAGTGCTTCGGTTTGTCGCGATTGCTATACACTGCTATAAGGATACCAAGCCGACCACTATCCAATGTATAATAATGAATATGTAATTAAAACACAAAATAATCCTTGCAATATAAATTATACATAATACAAATAGATTTATCAATGAAAAAATGTCAGGCAGTTTATCACTCAAAGGCCAAGTTCAACTAGTCAACTAATTTAACCTCTGTCACATATGAGATATTAGTTCCTTTTAATATTTGGTCATGTTCATAGATCACAGTAGTTTCCTGGTAACAAATAGGTCAGTTCATGAGCTATCATTTAGCTGGTTGATCTGTAATCAGGTAGGAGCCACAACAACAACCTCTCTCACCAACCTCCATTGTTCTGTGAAGATGGCAGCTGACACACAGGTCTCCATGGCAATTATCTTTATACCCAGAAAGTAATGAGATAACAGCATATAACAGGTATACATGATTGCATGATATAAGGCCCAGATCCATGGAAATCAAATAAAACAAAATATCTATATGGCCTATGTGTTGACATTCTTAACTCCTGTGGTCAGAATCGGGGTCTTTTCCCTGGTTTGGCTCTGTGACCCTATTGAAAGGTCAAATCCTGCGACTTTGTCTGTGACTGTTCCCACCAGGTCAACGCTGTATGGTGGCTGTCTTCCACTGATGACGATTGACATGCCATCTTTCCCACATTAGCCATTCCAATAATGACAGCTATTTCCTGGGAGTGAGGTGAGGAGCTGTCCATTAGATTAATATCACAAGAGGGGAGGAATCTATTCACTCTAACTATATGCTTATCTAGAATCAATGGCATTTTCTGTTTGGTACAATGGTTTACACACTCCATAGAATCAGACTATTTATCATCCCTCATGACATTTTCAGTAACTATGGGCCAACTATGTAACAATAATAGCCCAGCAATACATTGACATTAACTGTTGACCTGATGTTTTCTGTAGGCTACAGTAGATGTAATGTTGGCTCATTCAGGGAGAGATGTGATAATAAAATCACATCATGTTACACGATGAAACAACTATCAGAGTTCTTTGAAAGAAACAAATCCCTCCTCCTCCTCATCCTCAACTTCCTCCCCTCCTCTTCCTCAGCAGCAGCTGACAGGGGGAGGAGATTGAGTGAAGAAGTCACGCTGGTCTTCAAATATACTTCACAAGCATTTCCCTGACCACAGACACACTTTGATGTTAATTTATGGATGTACAGTATGTTCATCACTAGAGTGTGGTCTAAAGAAAACACCACAAGGCCTTTTCCTCTCTGAGAAAACAGGCTCATCTCTTACGTATCCAGAAAATGTCGATGTTTCAGTGCTCCAAAAACAAAATGACCGAACGAGGCAAATCGTACAGGTCAAATGATTGATTGATTTTATAATAACAAGTATAGAAAATAATATAGAAAATAAATAGGGAGAAAAACATTTCAATACTCATTTCACATTGTACCCATTTGAAGCTGTACCTTCATCCTCCAAAGGCCTTTAAAATACACACACAACACCAAGACCTGTGCATAATGCCAGTGAAGGGCTAGATGGGGTTATCAATGCAGCTACCAAGTGTCATCTACAGTGTACAGTAGGCTGGGAGGCCACAGGAACTGCCATTGGTTTGCATCATTTTCCCTCCAGAGTGAAGTCAGTATTTCCAGTCCAGTTACAGCAGGATCAGATCTTTGATGAGGACGTTGATATCTCAGGGGGTCACAGAAAACACTCACTGGGAACACTTTCAAACAGAGGTCAGTCCTGCAATAATATTTTCCCCTTGTGACATTAGCCCATTCCCTGAGCAAAGCAGAGCAGCCATCTGTAAGATGTAATTCCCAAGCTGAGTAAACTTCTCAGAGAAGAGAGGGGAGATTATGACACACAGAAAGAAAGGCTCTGATATCTCTCTCAATGTGGATAGCTGAGTTTGGGGTGGTGCAGTCAGTCAGGCATTTGTATGTATCTGTGTATAGCATGATGTATGTTAATACAGTGACATACCACTTACATCTGTGTTATAGTGCAACATGATACTGTAGCTAGGTGAACCAGTGTCTTAAGGATGTGTGTGTCTTCGTGTGTTAATCCACGGGCTCGGGTTGTAGCTAATCTGAGTGTCTGTTTAGCAGGCTCCTCATATTGTCCTCATCTCTCATCTCGTGAGCTTCTTGACTCCCCCTCTTTTTTGGATCCCTCAGTAGAGATTAGCCGTCTCAGAAACGAGCTGCTCCTCAAGAGGAACACACTCAGGCTCTCGCTCTCATCACAAACCATAAACACACAGACAGATTTTTAAACAGCCGACAGGACAAAATGTGTGGTTTTAATGCAATGCATCAACTCTGCTTTTTACCTTGTATTTTCCCTTGCAGGAATTAGTTCTGAATTTTGTATAATCTGCACTGAAAATGGAAATTCCACAAGCCACACAAGGGAAGGAGAGGAGTGAGGGGCTTTAAGAATGTATCTGATTTTTCCAGTGGAAGGAGGGGAAGGAGAGGGAACGGGGAGCTGTGTGTGGAATGAGACGAGGGGTGTGTGAGAGAGAGAGTGTTTGATGTGGGAGGTCTCCCCTCTCCCCGCTGGGATGCTCCCTAAGACCTCTCATTAAGCGTGTCATCAAAGGTCCTCTACCCAACCAATCATAACATTAGCGCTGACATTACCACACATACACAAGTTTCCTCTGGGCTGTCCACAAACATGCCTGCGCTGAACGCTGAGCTGACCAAGTCATTCCTTCCTGCTGCAGGCGCAGGGGGCCTTGCTTTTTCTGCTATTCCCCCAGAACAGCGAGCCCTGGCCTGGCTGGTTCCCATATAAACAAACTGACAGACATACACTATCACATGTACAAACACTCACTCAAACACATACATTGAACTGACGCACCAGCTCACCACCAAACACACACAGCTATGCACATGCTCAAGTAGATGCACAAATGAGCTTAGATAGATATCCACACATATCTTCTCGCACACACACATAACAAAATTGGGCTGTGTGTGCAGCGGCAGGCAGTGTGTTCTTTTGAAGCATTATCCTTGATTAAAACCTGTTTGGGATAGGGGGCAGCATTTTCACGTTCGGATGAAAAGCACGCCCAGAGTAAACTGCCTGCTACTCAGGCACAGAAGCTAATATATGCATATTATTAGTAGATTTGGATAGAAAACACTCTGAAGCTTCTAAAACTGTTTGAATGATGTCTTTGAGTATAACAGAACTCATATGGCAGGCGAAAACCTGAGAAAAATCCAACCAGGAAGTGGGAAATCTGAGGTTTGTAGTTTTTCAACTCATTGCCTTTCGTGTCTATGGGGTCATATTGCACTTCCTAAGGCTTCCACTGGATGTCAACAGTCTTTAGAACCTTGTTTCAGGCTTCTACTATGAAGGGGGAGCAAATAAGAGATGTTTGACTAAGGGGTCTGGCAGAATGCCATGAGCTAAGTCAGGCGTGCACCCGTGAGAGCGAGCTGCGTTCCTTTTCATTTTTAAAGACAAAGGAATTGTCCGGTTGAAACATTATTGAAGTTTTATGATAAAAACATCCTAAAGATTGATTCTATACATCGTTTGACATGTTTCTATGAACTGTAATAGAACTTTCGTCTGGACTTGCCAACCGCTGTGTCAGATTTAAAAAAAACTTTACAGAAAAAGCAAACCATGCAATAATCTGAGTACAGCGCTCAGACAACAAAAACAAGCCACACAGATATCCGCCATGTTGTGGAGTCAGTAAAAGTCAGAAATAGCGTTATAAATATTCACTTACCTTTGATGATCTTCATCAGAATGCACTCCCAGGAATCCCAGTTCCACAATAAATGTTTGATTTGTTCGATAAAGTCCATAATGTATGTCCAAATACCTCCTTTTGTTAGCGCGTTCAGTTCACAAATCCAAACTCACGAGGCGCGAGCAAGTCCAGGCGAAAGTTCAGACGAAAAGTCATATTACAGTTCGTAGAAACATGTCAAACAATGTATAGAATCAATCTTTAGGGTGTTTTTAACATAAATCTTCAATAATGTTCCAACTGGAGAATTCCTTTGTCTTTAGAAATGCGATGGAACGCAGCTACCTCTCACGTGCGCGCGCATGATCAGCTCATGGCACTCTGCCAGACACTTGGCTCAAACAGCTCTCATTAGCCCCCACTTTACAGTAGAATCCTCAAACAAGGTTCTAAAGACTGTTGACATCTAGTGGAAGCCTTAGGAAGTGCAATATGACCCCATAGACACTGTATATTGGATAGGCAATGAGTTGAAAAACTATAAACCTCAGATTTCCCACTTCCTGGTTGGATTTGTCTCAGGTTTTCACCTGCCTTATGAGTTCTGTTATACTCACAGACATCATTCAAACAGTTTTAGAAACTTCAGAGTGTTTTCTATCCATATCTACTAGTAATATGCATATATTAGCAACTGGGCCTGAGTAGCAGGCAGTTTACTCTGGGCACGCTTTTCATCCAAACGTGAAAATGCTGCCCCCTATCCCAAACAGGTTAAGGAGAAGTATATCTTTAATTCTATGCATAACACTTGTATCTTTTATCAAAGTTTATGATGAGTATTTCTGTAAATTGATGTGGCTCTCTGTAACGTTCGTCGTCTGAAGATGAGGAATCATCGGACCAAAGCGCAGCGTGGTAAGTGTTTATTTTTAATTTATTAAAACAGAACACTAAACAAAAATAACAAAGAGAATGAACGAAACGAAACAGTCCTGTCTGGTATAGACACAAAGACAGAAAACAACTACCCACAAAACACAGGTGGGAAAAGGCTACCTAAGTATGGTTCTCAATCAAAGACAACGATAGACAGCTGCCTCTGACTGAGAACCACACCCGGCCAAACACACAGAAATAAAAAACATAGAACACAAAACATAGAATGCCCACCCCAACTCACTCATAAAAAGGATCTCTAAGGTCAGGGCGTGACACTCTCTGCAAATTCGCCGGAATTTGAACTTTATCGAACAAAACATACATGTATTGTGTAACATGAAGTCCTATGAGTGCCATCTGATGAAGATCATCAAAGGTTAGTGATTCATTTTATCTCTATTTCTGCTTTTTGTGACTCCTCTCTATGGCTGGAAAATGGATGTATGTTTTTCTGTGACTAGGAGCTGACCTAACATAATCGAATGGTGTGCTTTCGCTGTTAAGCCTTTTTGAAATCGGACACGATGGCTAGACATGACAGGAGGAGTGCAGAGATGACTGTCCTTTCTCCTCCCCATATATTACCCTGCTCTTTTCATCCCAGCCCAGCGTCCTCTACCCCCAACCCCCACTCCATCACACATGTCCCGAGGTCAACGGGTCTCCCATGGCTACCTTGCTTTTACGCTATCAGACACCCCATGGGGCATATGAGGGAGCTCTATCTGTGTCACCATTCTCCAGGTGATCCCTGGATAATGAACTGAAGGACATGAGTGTACCCACAGGCTCGGACCTACACAGGGATGTGAAACACTCCGACGCACTCTCAACTTCCTTTTGGTGGGCAATTAAAGGCAGGGCTCCAACCACCATGGGAGAGGCAAACCAATTAGAGTGTATTTTCTGTTAAAGGACACTTCTATTGACAAACCTGGCCACAGGGTCACATGTTTATTATGTCATCACAGGGGCCGTTGTTACAGATACAAGTGTCACAGTCTGGAGGTCATTGATGGAAATGGGATTCTGTTCTGACCTCTGGTTCTACATGCACCCATAATTATGCCAATGGCTGTCCTGAGTGGTTGATTAGGGAAAGGGGAAAGGGAGATATCTAGTCAGTTGTACAACTGAATGCTTTCAACTGAAATGTGTCATCCGCATTTAACCCAACCCCTCTGAATCAGAGCGGTGCGGGGGGCTGCCTTAATCGACATCCACGTCACCGGCGCCCGGGGAACAGTGGGTTAACTGCCTTACTCAGGGGCAGAATGACTGATTTGTACCTTGTCAGATCGGGGATTCGATCCAGCTACCTGCCGCCCCATTAGGATCATAATGTCTACGATTCATTTTTTATTTTGGCCAATCACTTATCCCTTTATTGGAAGGTTATTATTAACATATGTTCTGCAAATATCATTGAGGGACAGACAGGAGAGACGAGAAAGGTCAGACAGAGCATGAGTGTTTTACTCATAGTGGTCACATCAGCACTTTCACATCAGCTCTTTCACATCAGCTCTTTCACATCAGCTCTTTCACATCAGCACTTTCACATCAGCTCTTTCACATCAGCACTTTCACATCAGCTCTTCACATCAGCTCTTTCACATCAGCTCTTTCACATCAGCTCTTTCACATCAGCTCTTTCACATCAGCTCTTTCACATCAGCTCTTCACATCAGCTCTTCACATCAGCTCTTTCACATCAGCCCTTCACAGAAGATAGAACAGATACATCAGAGTCTGTGTGACATGCTGGGTATCTTGAGGGTTTCTAGCTACACATCTCTCTGTTCTCCCTCAATGCGTAGGCCATCTTGAGGGTTTCTAGCTACACAAGATGTTGGCCAGAAGACAAACCCAGTCTCAACAGGCTGTGTGTTGTTCCTACACAAAACTCCCTGTGTGTGTTGTGTGTGTTGTGTGTGTGTGTGTGTGTGTGTGTGTGTGTGTGTGTGTGTGTGTGTGTGTGTGTGTGTTTGTGCTGCTCCAACGCATGTTTAAAAGGCGATTAAACAGCAGGTGTCCACCAGGGGAGCCATGGTTTCAGACCATTACCAGTACTGTCTTCATTAACTCTTTACATTCCAAACATCTAAGGATCATGAACTGCAGTGAACAAGAGTGAGGCATTCGTATTTTCTCTACGATAACAGTAATAACAGATATTACTGCTTGTGGAAAATCCTCAACATTTGAGCCCAAATGGAGCAAGACTCTTGGTCCCTGGGTTGGAAATATTAGAAGAGTTAGGTTTGAGTGCATAGGTCCATATTCATTGAGCTCATAGGCCCATCAAATTACAGGTACAGTACAGACTGTGTCTTTAAATTCTCTGAACTACATAATTATTACCTCACACCTCATTTCCTGTTTTGTCTGAAACTGATGATCTGGGAGGTGTGAAGTGTGCACATAGTTAATTTAGCTCCATTTTATTAATGAGTCACAAAGTACTTGTTGGGATATAAAAACTAGGACACACACAAAACAGTAGATTAACAGACCCACTGTTGATCTTCAGAGACATTGATTACGACTTCAAGCATACTGTCCGCAGAAATGTGTACAGGTGTAGGATCTTCATTTGATCACCCTGTTTCAGGAGAACATTCCTGCAATGCAGGAAATGTAAAACTTGCAGTGTATTTAAGGTTAAAAAATGCTTCTGAAGTTTAATTACCGCTTTGAAATTTCAGACTTGATTTTCCCTTACGAAAAATATATCAACCTCTACAAAAATGTCCATAAATCATTCACATGCCCTATTGCTACAGGATTATTTTCCTGCTGTAGAAAATTGGCTCAAATGAAGATCCTACATCTGTAGATGAGCAGATCTTCAATTCATTATCACACACATCATAACCCTGTAGGTAATCATACACAATTATATGATTTTATTATTAGTCAAAATACTCAAATTGGCATTACACTTGTTCTCTGTCCACCCAAAATCGAACCCTTTGATATTGGAAGGCCCATCATATCTCAAAGTTTTCCTCAATCCCAAGGACATAATGTACTAGTGTATGGTGCAAGTTGTCCAGAGTGCAGAGGCTGGGCCCTTCCCTCCATTATTAGTTTGTGTAGGACAGACAGAGTGTGTAGGCTGGCTGGCCCCCTGGCTGAGCTGCATAAGGCCGGGAAAAAAGTGCAGCTCTCTCCATCAGCATGCATTGACACTTCCACTGTTTAATGCACAGTTTATAAATGTCCAACATGTGATAAAGATTTTTGCAGAGGAATCACACAGGTCAGCTGTGCCTGCGTGTCCCTCACATCCCCATCCATCCCTGGGAGGACAGGACACATGCCCTGCCCTGATGCCCTGGCCTGCCTGTCATAAAAAACCACCCGGATGAAGCCAAGTCCTAACTAGCATCTCAGACCAGGCCTCAGCCAGTTCTAATGGATTTGTTGTGTGGCATTTGTTATCAAATCAGTTGATTTGAATGTTTATGAACAGATTGATTAATTACTTGTTTGAGATGGCTAACACCAATAGCGGAAAGTTGTCCTATATTGCCTAGTTTATCTGGTAAAGACAAACCAATATGTTGACCTTATTCGTATAGTAGGTCTATACAACCTCACAGTATGAGAGAGCTGCAGGGAAACATTCGTCCTTTGGAAAGTGAGGCGTTTTTGGTGGTAGGGTGAACAATAACCAGGAGTGTTTCAACTCAGGGGCAGATTGGCCATCTGGTAAATCTGTCAGAAGTCAGATGAGCTGGACAATTTTTGTTGTTGGGTATGCTGGTCTAAATTTTCACAAGTTATTATTATTTTTTACATAAAAATTAAACAATGAGAAAGGTGACATGGCCAGCGGCCAACAGGCCTTTTCGAAGATTTTTGCGCAATTTCTATGGTATACTAAGCTACACTGGGTGTACAAAACATTAGGAACAGTTACTCTTTCCATGAGATAGACTGACCAGGTGAATCCAGGTGAAAACTATGATCCCTTATTGATGTCACCTGTTAAATCCACTTACGTCAGTGTAGATGAAGGGGAGGAGACAGGTTAAAGAAGGAATTTTAAGCCTTGAGACAATTGAGACATGGGTTGTGTATGTGTGCCATTCAGAGGGTGAATGGGCAAGACAAAAGATTTAAGTGCCTTTGTACAGGCTATGGTAGTAGATGCCAGGAGCACCGGTTCGAGTGTGTCAAGAACTTCAACGCTGCTGGGTTTTTCCAGTGTGTATCAAGAATGGTCCACCACCCAAAGGACATCCAGCCAACTTGACACAACTGTGAGAAGCATTGGAGTCAACATGGGCCAGCATCCCTGTGGAAGGCTTTCGACACCTTGTAGTCCATGCCCTGATGAATTGAGGCTGTTCTGAGGGCAAAAGGGGGTACAACTCAAAATTAGGGAGATGTTCGTAGTATTTTGCACACTCAGTGTATAATGAGCTTGGCTGATCAGTGGGCAACGACCAAAATCACGGATCGGAAAAAACTGAAAATGTGCCTACAAACGTAGAAAGAGCACATACTACATTGTCACCTCACTCAAAACGTCCTATTTTTGTGGCTGCTAAATAAAGTGCATTGTCCTCCTGATTCCAGTAATGAAAGTGTCTGCCCTGCCCCCGTGCCTCTGCCCTTGCTGGGGCCTGCTGCTGTGATGAGTAAGCCACTCTCCTCTCCCCCATCAGCTTGAGCGAAAAATGCGTTCTGATCGCATAACATTTCAAAATGCAATTGCGGGAAAAACACAGTTTTGGAAGCTTTGTCCCCTTGTCCCGGTCAAATAGAGGAGGGCCTCCACTTTCTGTAGGTATAATTTCTTTCTCAACTTTCAATATTCAGCTCAATAGCAACTATTTTACAACCAACATATTTGATATGGCTTTGAGATATGGAGCGACGTGCGTGAGGAAATATGCCTATAGGTCGCATGGGTAGTAGCCTACAACAGTAAAGTTTTTTTAGGACATTACATTTGGTGTTGGATGAATACATGGCTACTAGCAATTAGAGTTAGCAATCTAATTCATATTTTTTGTTTTTCCACTTCTTTAGGCATTGAACCTCAAATTAATTAGTGCACATAAAGATGTATGAACAATAATTCATCTCGTTCAGAAAAAAAGCTGGAAATTCTGGAGTCCTATTTTGACTAGGGTGACCAGACATCCCCGGCTAGAGCTATCCTCAAAATTGTCCCCGATTAGCCCTTAGGAGAAAAAAAAGCAACACTGAAGTTAAATTGAGGCTGTAGCCAATCAGATTTGCATGTAAAAATGATGTCCATTCATGTAACAAACTCACGACTAGAAAGTGCATCTAACAGCATAGACTACCAAACTTTGGTGATTGTACAATTATTAGATAGGCAAAGATTAAGAAAACTGTGGAGGGGTAATCGATTTCTGTGTTATATCTAATAAAAGTATTTTAAAGTACTATAGTAAAATTTGATAGTCTAATATAGTTCCATCCATGCCATTTTTCCCCCGCAGCTACACTGGTCACCTTCATTTTTACAATAAAATATAGCAACTACAGTCTAATTGTCAACCCAAATATCTTGAATCATGCATTCCTCCTTGGAAGTGTTAGATAATTTTTTTTTCATGAATACCTCAGTAGACTATTTATTGCACTTCTTAATAAAGCACTTTGAATAACTTTTAACCCTTTGACGTTTACCAACACATGGGTGTGATCATTCTACAGTGGCCCCTGCAGCATATTCTCAAACCGGTGTGATTAGAACACTTATTTAGAATGTCCAGTTTCAATTGACACAACAGTCAGCGTTTGAGCTGGCAACACTGTTTTTTTCACAGAAACCTTTTGCACGAACACAGTCCTTACAACGTTATGTCCTGAATGTGATCAGTTTATTTTTGGATGCAATGTTCAGACATTCACATAAATGGCGACAGCATAACACAATCATCCAAACCAGAAAATGTAGGCTACATTAGTACTAGCGCTAACTGAGGAAAGATTGATCTAACACAAGCGCTCATATTTAGCTAACTCTCAGCTGACAGAAACCATAATATGAATTAGGTACTAGAATTTCCTATTTACAATTCATCACATCACGGATGAGCTCAGCATTGATCTAAATAATTGAGTAAAACATTTTCAAAAAATGTAAAGCAATTCGACAAAGGTAGTTTGTGCTTTTTGGGTCAACCAAAGATAAGAAAAGGAGAAAAGATGAGTTTGGTCTGTTTGTAGTATGCATGTTGAAGGGGGGGGGGGGGGGGGGGGGGTGTCGTCTACCATCATTCACTTCCCTTCAGGGGCGCAACTTTGGTTATAGAAGTGGGGGGGACATATTTAATTTTTATTTTATCCAGTTAGATAAAGACTCCAAACAGCCTACCCGACCGCTCGGAGGCGTCCGCATCGTTTTAAAGCACACCATTGCCTCGTTCTGTATCACACTCCAATGATAAAACTGGGGGGGGGGGGCAAAAATGCAATTTCCCCAGTGAAGGTTGTGCCCATGCTTCCCTTCATTCACTTCCGAAAGTTTACTGAAAAGATGAGTGAACCATCACTCACCTCATTTTGTTATATCTTCTTTGTTCTGACAGATGTTTACTTGACACCCAGAATGCATTGTATAGTGTCAACAAGCATGGCACCACACATAGCTGGCAAATAGCATTAGCTCATCATAATCAGTACATCCTTCAAAAAAATATTTTACAATAATCGGAATGCATTATTTGCCACCAGGACTTAAAAACATATGAATAAAACATTTTACCAACATTGTTCAGAGCGACTTAACGGAGCAATTAGGGTTAAGTGCCTTGCTCAAGGGCACATCGGCAGATATATCACCTAGCTGGCTTAGGGATTCGAACCAGCGACCTTTTGGTTACTGACCAAATGCTCTTAACCGCTAGGCTACCTACATACATATATACGGTATGCTACAGTAGAAACAACAACACGATATACAGAAAATAAGGCACTTACTATGATAGGAATGCACACATGTCCAAGTTATTATTTGTAAGGAAAACAACAATGAAGGCAATGTGAGCACCAGCCATAAAATGTGCCAGGGGGAAAAAGTTTGTGCTAGACTGCGCAAATGTCTGCATACTTGATCTGGGGAAACACTGGGGAGGTGCTTGGGCTCTCATCAAAGAGAAAAGTTTGTCTGGTTCAGTAAAGTGAATTAATGAGGAAGTGGAACACACCTCAATTCAAACTGTTGTTCGAAAATAATTTCAAATTGACAAGAAGAAATATAGCCTATATATAATTAGCAGGCAGTGTGTGTCTTGGCTTGAGGGCAGCGCGGGTTAACTGTCCTGTTGTGTAGCAATCACATTTTTGAACAGTGAGTGCATTCTGACATCACGCTCAAAAAAAAATACACCCCGGGGTGACTGTTAGAGATATTTGGAACTCAAGCGTGAAAGATAAGATGATTACTCATGATTTGTCTGACCAAATCATAGGCCGGTGCCACCAACAAAGTTATGGCACCAGTGACACCAGGGGAAAATGAGTTGGCGGAGCCGCAGTGATGTGGGCAGGTGTGGATAAAATGCCAGGGCCAAATTCTTGTCCTAGTCCGCCCCTGTTTAACTCCATTTGATCAACAACATTTACTCTTCTATATATCTACAAGCACAACAGGCAGCTAATGGCTTTTTCATTGTAATCACCTCAAACAGAGCTAAGTACGTTGGGCCTGGAGAGCCACACATGAATCACCTAGCTAGTTCCTTAGTCTGGGTAATTACAGCAAAGCAGGCAGCCTCATAACTGTTAGTGCCTTAGCAGCCTGCCTGGTAAATGATGCATCAATTACAACCACAGACAGCACCACTCTGAAGACAGGCCTTCTCCCAGTCCATGTTCTACTGTTAAGACATGCCTCTCCTCCTCTTTCTGATGTATACATGATTTATTGTGTGAATCCTTGGGTTATGAAAAGGGAGGGGACACTTTACCAATTGAGTCTACATCTAATAACTGTAAACTTGTTTTCCCCAAAAATCACAACTTGAGATATTTATTAAAAAACTGAAACAATATTTAAATCAGGCCTATTAAATGAATGCATCATCAGGTAGGCTACTGTAAAACAACCCCCTCCTAACACCTAGTATATCAACCCCCCTCATACCAGCCTACTGCCTCAATGGTCTGTAGTTCTTGCTTAGGGATGTCAGGGGCATTGTCCCAGACTAATTTGTGCCTTTCAGAACCCAACCATATTTTATTCTACACAATCGAAGATAATATCATGAGGGACACTGGCAGACAACAGGGTGGGATGCAATTTCCCACAGCATCTAAATCAGCCAGTGGACTCAGGTTATTAATCTCCATGGGAATGAAAACAATATGGCTGCTGCTGGCACCCTCCCCTCACTGTTGAAGATTAGCTAAGGGCTCAATTCAATTAAATCTGCATTGGAATATTTGCACGGTACATCATACCAACAATGCATTCGGAAAGTATTCAGACCCCTTGACTTTTTCCACATTTTGTTACATAACAGCCTTATTCTTAAATGTATTAAATCTTTTTTCCCCCTTATCAATCTACACACAATACTGCATAATGGCTAAGCAAAAAACGGTTTTTAGAACTTTTTGCTAATTTATTAGAAAAGAAAATGGAAATATAACATTTACATAAGTATTCAGACCCTTTACTCAGTACTTTTTTGAAGCACCTTTGGCAGCGATTACAGCCTTGAGTCATCTTGGGTATGATCCTACAAGCTTGGCACACCTGTATTTGGCGGGTTTCTCCCATTCCTATCTGCAGATCCTCTCAAGCTCTATCAAGTTGGATGTGGAGCATTGCTGCACAGCTATTTTCACGTATTAACAGACATGTTCGATCGGGTTCAAGTCCGGGCTCTGGCTAGGCCACTCAAGGACATTCAGAGACTTGTCCCAAAGCTACTCCTGCCTTGTCTTGGCTGTGTGCTTAGGGTCGATGTCCTGTTGGAAGGTGAACCTTCGCCCCAGTCTGAGGTCCTGAGCGCTCTGGAGCAGGTTTTCATCAAGGATCTCTCTGTACTTTGCTCCATTCATCTTTGCCTCAATCCTGACGAGTCTCCCAGTCCCTATTGCTGAAAAACATCCCCACAGCATGATGCTGCCAACACCATGCTTCACCGTAGGGATGGTGCCAGGTTTCCTCCAGACGTGACCCTTGGCATTCAGACCAAAGAGTTCAATCTTGGTTTCATCAGACCAGAGAATCTTTAGGTGCCTTTTGGCAAACTCCAAGCGGGCTGTCATGTGATTTTTACTGAGGAGTGGCTTCTGTCTGGCCACTCTAACATAAAGGCCTGATTGGTAGAGTGCTGCAGAGATGGTTGTCCCTCTGAAAGGTTCAGAGTGACCATCGGGTTCTTGGTCACCTTTCTAACCAAGGCCCTTCTCAGCCGATTGCTCAGTTTGGCCGGTTGGCAAGCTCTAGGAAGTGTCTTGGTGGTTACAAACTTCTTCCATTTAAGAATGATGGAGGCCGCTGTGTTCTTGGGGACCTTCAATGCCGCAAAAAAAATGTGGTAACCTTCCCCAGATCTGTGCCTCGACACAATCCTGTCTTGGAGCTCCTCGGACAATTCCTTCAACCTCATGGCTTGGTTTTTGCTCTGATATGCACTGTCAACTGTGGGACCTCATATAGACAGATGTGTGCCTTTCCAAATCATGTCCAATCAATTGAATTTACCACAGGTGAACTCCAATGAAGTTGTAGAAACATCTCAAGGATGATCAATGGAAACAGAATGCACATGAGCTTAATTTCGAGTCTCATAGCAAAGGTTCTAAATACTTATGGAAATAAGGTATTTCTGTTTTTTAGATTTAATACATTTGCAAAAAAAAAAAAAAAATCTTTTCACTTTGTCATTATGGGGTATTGTGTGTCGATTGCTGATATATATATTTTTATTTAATCCATTTTAGAATAAGGCTGTAACGTAACAAAATGTGGAAAAAGTCAAGGTGTCTGAATACTTTCCAAAGGCACTGTCTATCCTTTTCCCCTCTGTCAAATAAAATATGAGAATGACTGCACAGAACTGTAAAAACAGTAGGCACTCGGCCGACATACTATGATAACTGATTTTGTTATTATTTTTCAATCATGATTTAGAGGGGAAATGATAATGACAAAAACTGAAACATAAGCTATTACATGGTATTTATAACCATTTGCTTTTCTCTGGCAAATAGAAACGTCCTCATATTGTCACGGCTGACTAGGTGTGTTGGTAGGAATCAGGTGCAACTAATAAGACAAAACTGACAGAAAAGGGAAAAGGGCTCGGTGGCGGCTAGTAGGCCGGTGACGACGACCGCCGAGCATCGCCCGAACAGGCGGGGGAGCCAACTTCGGCGGGAGTCGTGACAGTACCCCCCCCTGACGCGCAGCTTCCGCAGCGCGCCGCCACCGGCCTCGAGGGCGGCCCGGAGGGCGAGGCGCCGGGCGATCCGGGTGGAGGCGGTGGAAGTCTCTCAGGAGTGAAGGGTCCAAGATGTCCCCCACCGGTACCCAGCACCTCTCCTCCGGACCGTACCCCTCCCAGTCCACGAGGTACTGTAGGCCCCTCACCCGGCGGAGGCGAGGGGGCCCCGGCGTAAACAGTACGTTTACGCCGGGGACCCCTCGATGTCCAGAGGGGGCGGAGGGACCTCAGGCACCTCACCTTCTTGTAGGGGACCAGCCACCACCGGCCTGAGGAGAGACACATGAAACGAGGGGTTAATACGATAATAAGTAGGAAGTTGTAACCTATAACACACCTCGTTTATCCTCCTCAGGACTTTAAATGGCCCCACACACTGCAGCCCCAGCTTCCGGCAGGGCAGGTCGAGGGACAGGTTTCGGGTCGAGAGCCAGGCCCGGTCCCCCGGTGCGAACACGGGGGCCTCACTGCGGTGCTGGTCAGCGCTCTTCTTCTGCCGTCCCCCAGCCAGTCTCAACGATTCCTGGACGGCTTTCCAGGAGTCCTTTGAGCGCTGCACCCATTCCTCTACCGCAGGAGCTTCGGTCTGGCTCTGATGCCAAGGGGCCAGGACCGGCTGGTAGCCCAACACACACTGGAAGGGAGACATGTTAGTCGAGGAGTGGCGAAGGGAGTTCTGAGCGAGCTCTGCCCAAGGAACATACCTCGCCCACTCCCCTGGCCGGTCCCGGCAATACGACCGCAGAAACCTGCCCACATCCTGGTTTACTCGCTCCACCTGCCCATTACTCTCGGGGTGGAAACCCGAGGTCCAGCTGACCGAGACCCCCAGCCTCTCCATAAACGCCCTCCAAACTCTGGGCGTGAACTGGGGACCCCGATCAGAGACGATGTCCTCAGGCACCCCGTAGTGCCGGAAGACATGGGTAAACAGAGCCTCCGCAGTCTGCAGGGCCGTAGGGAGACCGGGCAACGGGATGAGACGGCAGGACTTAGAAAACCGATCCACAACGACCAGGATCGTGGTACTTCCCTGTGACAGGGGAAGATCGGTGAGAAAGTCCACTGACAAGTGTGACCACGGCCGTTGTGGAACGGGGAGGGGCTGTAACTTCCCTCTAGGCAGGTGTCGAGGAGCCTTGCCCTGAGCGCACACCTAGCAGGAGGAGACATAAAACCTCACGTCCTTCGCCAACGTGGGCAACCAGTATCTCCCCCTAAGACTCCGCACTGTCCTCTCGATGCCAGGATGACCCATGGAGGGTAGAGTATGAGCCCAACGAATCAGCCTGTCATGGACACCCCGCGGCACGTACTGAGCCCCTGCTGGACACTGAGGGGGGGCAGGCTCCAACCGTGATGCCCTCTCTATCTCCGCGTCCACCTCCCATACCACCGGTGCCATGAGACATGAAGGTGGAAGGATGGGGGTCGGCTCGAAGGACCGCTCCTCGGTATCATATAGGCGGGACAGCGCGTCGGCTTTGGTGTTCTGGGAGCCTGGCCGGTATGAGATGGTGAAGCGGAACCGGGTAAAGAACATGGCCCATCTAGCCTGATGCGGATTCAGTCTCCTCGCTGCCCGGATATACTCGAGATTACGATGGTCAGTCCAGATGAGAAAAGGGTGCTTAGCCCCCTCAAGCCAATGTCTCCACACCTTCAGAGCCTTGACTACAGCTAACAACTCCCTGTCCCTCACGTCATAGTTTTGCTCCGCCGGACCGAGCTTCTTCGAAAAAAAGGCACAAGGGCGGAGCTTTGGTGGCGCGCCCGAGCGCTGGGACAGCACGGCCCCTACCCCAGCCTCGGACGCGTCCACCTCCACTATGAACGCCAAAGAGGGGACCGGATGCGCCAACACTGACGCATTGGTGAACAGCTCCTTCAGACGACTGAAAGCTCTGCCCGCCTCTGCTGACCAGCGCAAGCGTGCCGGTCCTCCCTTCAGCAGTGAGGTAATGGGAGCAGCCACCTGACCAAAACCCCGGATAAACCTCCGGTAGTAATTGGCAAACCCTAAAAACCGCTGCACCTCTTTTACCGTGGTCGGAGTCGGCCAATTACGCACGGCTGTAACGCGGTCACACTCCATTACCCCCCCGGAGGTGGAAATGCGATAACTCAGGAAGGAAACGGCTTGTTTGGAGAACACACATTTCTCAGCCTTGACATACAGGTCATGCTCCTGCAGTCGCCCAAGTACCTTATGCACCAGAGACACGTGCGTGGTGCGTGTGGCAGAATAGATCAGGATGTCATCGATGTACACTACCACTCCCTGCCCGTGCAGGTCTCGGAGAATCTCGTCTACGAAAGATTGGAAGCATTCTTCAACCCATATGGCAAAACGTGGTAATCATAATGGCCAGATGTAGTACTAAATGCGGTTTTCTACTCATATCCTCCCCGGATACGCACTCCTCAGGTCCAGTTTTGTGAAGAAACGCGCCCCGTGAAATTATTCCACCGCCGTAGCGATGAGAGGCAGTGGGTAACTAAACCCCACTGTGATGGAATTTAGACCTCTATAATCAATGCACGGACGCAGACCTCCCTCCTTCTTCTTCACAAAAAAGAAGCTCGAGGAGACGGGTGACGTGGAGGGCCGAATGTACCCCTGCCCCAGCGATTCAGTAACATATGTCTCCATAGCCACTGTCTCCTCCTGGGACAATAGGTACACGTGACTCCTAGGAAGTGCAGCGTTCTCCAGGAGGTTTATCGCGCAGTCCCCTCGACGATGGGGTGGTAATTGGGTCGCCTTCTTCTTACAGAAGACGATAGCCAAATCGGCATATTCAGAGGGAATGCGCACAGTGGAAACCTGGTCTGGACTCTCCACCGTAGTCGCACCCACGGAAACTCCTATACATCTGCCTGAAAACTCCTCTGACCACCCTCGAAGAGCCCCCTGTCTCCATGAAATCACCGGGTTGTGATGAGCTAGCCAAGGAATTCCCAGCACCACTGGAAACGCAGGTGAATCGATAAGGAATAGACTAATCCACTCCCTATGACCCCCCTGCGTTACCATGTCCAGTGGCACCGTGGCCTCCCTGACCAGCCCTGACCCTAATGGTCGACTATCTAAGGAGTGTACGGGGAAAGGTTGGTCTAACGACACCAGGGGAATCCCTAGCCATAGCGCGAGCCCATGATCCATGAAATTCCCAGCTGCGCCTGAATCGACTAGCGCCTTATGCTGTAGAGAGGGAGAAAACCCAGGGAAAGAGGTTAGCACAAACATATGGCCGACAGGAAGCTCTGGGTGAGTCTGGTGCGGACTCACCTGGGGTGAACGAGTAGTGCTCTGCCTGCCCTCCCGACTCCCAGACGAGCTCCTCCAGCACCGGTCGGCCGTGTGTCCTCGCCGACCACAACTGGTGCAGGAGGAAACTCCTCCTCCGGTCCCCCTCGATGCAGCCCCCCCTAACTCCATGGGGATGGGAGCAGGAGGGCCTGGGGGTGGATTCAACAGGGCCCGTTCCGGACGCCCGCGGGCAGCCAGCAGGTTGTCCAGACGAATGGACATGTCGATCAGTTCATCCAATGAGATGGTGGTGTCCCGACACGCTAGCTCCCTGCGGACGTCCTCCCTGAGGCTACAATGGAAGTGGTCCATCAAAGCCCTGTTGTTCCACCCCGCTCCTGCGGCCAAGGTCCGGAACTCCAGGGCAAAGTCCTGCACGCTCCTCGTCTCCTGTCGCAGGTGGAACAGCCGTTCACCCGCCGCTCGGCCCTCCGGTGGGTGATCGAACACAGCCCGGAATCGGGGTAGTGATCCCTCGCCGAGTCTGGGCCATTCCACACTGCGTTGGCCCACTCCAGGGCTCGCCCCGTCAGACAGGAGACGAGGACGCTCACGCTCTCCTCCCCTGAGGGAGTCGGACGGACGGTAGCTAGGTATAATTCCAGTTGGAGGAGAAACCCCTGACACCCAGCCGCCGTCCCGTCGTACTCCCTGGGGAGCGCCAGACGCAGGGCCCCGGATCCGGATGCTGAAGCAGGGGTAGGTGGTGCTGATGGAGGGGGCGCTGGAGATGAGGTGGGAAGGCCACTCCTCTCCCATTGGTCCATCCTCTCCATCATCTGATCCATTGCAGACCCAATCCGGTGAAGAATGGAGGTGTGATGGAGGACCCTCTCCTCGATCGATGGGAGAGGAGGTGTGGCTGCTCCTGCTGATTCCATGTCAAGGTGCGGGATTCTGTCACGGCTGACTAGGTGGGTTGGTAGGAATCAGGTGCAACTAATAAGACAAAACTAACAGAAAAGGGAAAAGGGATCGGTGGCGGCTAGTAGGCCGGTGACGACGACCGCCGAGCACCGCCCGAACAGGCGGGGGAGCCAACTTCGGCGGGAGTCGTGACACATATGCACATTGCACATTTCTGTGAAGTGAACCAAGCTCCAGCTGGCTGAAAGAAATCAAATAACTACACCAGAATGGCAACCTATGTTCAAAGCACTCTATTAATGTAGCAGCCCAATCAATATCTTGAAAGCAATGGGAATACCAAGGTTGATTCAAGCATGAGGGTTTTATTTGGCATCACTAAATGTATTTTAAGGTGAAAATGCACCAATCAAAAAGTCTTCACTCTAAATAATCTGTCAAGTCCATTTCAGACTTGTCACTTTCACATTTTCAACAAAAAATAAATAAATGGATTAAATATAAAATTAAGACACAATATATACCTATGTAGCATTCCTTTATTCTGTGTTTCATTCTCTCCTCTAAAGGAGACATAGAACATCTCCACAAGGCTTTCTGTGTGATTGAATGTCTCCTGAACTACAGGCTGAAAAATGGACAGTTTAAATGTCCTCGCTATTTGCTTTTCCTTTCAATGCAAATGTCTGTCTGGAGCAAGTCTTGGATGCTTTCTGTCCAATGTGGCTTCCAGGGGACACGGGGCTGAGGGGAGGCCTGGACAGGCCAAAGTAAAGAGACTATCTCATTAATATATGATTAATAGCCACTGGCTGGGTGGGTGATTAATTAGTGTTTGTGACAGTAAACTTTTAACAGGCCTCCATGTCTTCTCCTGGAATGCTCATTTGTCTTTTTTAGTGACCCCCATCCCCCACAACTCCCTTCGACACACAGCCCTCCTGAAAGAGCGAGCTACTTTGCATATTCTAGTCTTGTCTGATTTCATTCCGTTGCTCCCCAGAAGAGCTAGCCAGGAATGAGAGTCTTCCAGCATGATTGATTGCTTTGCTTTTTTATTTGCAAGTTGCAAATCCAGGGAAGTTTTTTCAGCGCCTGCTTATTTCTTCTCCCCTCTGTCCTTCTGTGCACTTTTCCCTCTACGACTTGACGAGGTCCTCAGGCTCATTGGTAAAGGAATTTCTTATGGCTCTGCATTGGAATTGATTTGAATCGCTGGTGTATAAGGTTGTGTATTTTTCTCACAGTCCTCCTTGTCCTGAATTTGCCCTACACACATGCTCCCAGACACGCGCCAACACACACACTCACAGTAACATGCAGACGCACACATACAGTGCATTCGGAAAGTATTCAGACGCCTTGACTTTTTCAACATTTTGTTATGTTACAGCCTCATTTTAAAATGGATTACATTTATGTTTTCCCTCATCAATATACACACAACACCCCATAATGACTAAGTGAAAGGGGGATACCTAGTCAGCTGTACAACTGAATGTCTTCAACTGAAATATGTCTTCTGCATTTAACCCAACCCTTCTGAATCAGAGAGGTGCGGGGGGCTGCCTTAATCGGCATACACGTCTTCGGCGACCGGGGAACAGTGGGTTAACTGCCTTGCTCAGGGTCAGAACGACAGATTTTTACCTTGTCAGCTTGGGGATTAGATCCAGGAACCTTTTGGTTACTGGCCCAACGCTCTAACCACTAGGCTACCAGCTGCTGAAAACAGGTTTTTAGAAATGTTTGCAAATTGATTAAAAATAAAAACAGAAATACCTTATTTACATAATTATTAGAGCTGGCAGCCCGGCCAAACTGAGCAATCGGCGGAGAAGGCGCTTGGTCAGGGAGGTGACCAAGAACCCGATGGTCACTCTGACAGAGCTCTAGAGTTCCTCTGTGGAGATGGGAGAACCTTCCAGAAGGACAACCTTCTATGCAGCAACGCAGCACTCCACCAGTCAGGCCTTTACGGTAGAGTGGCCAGACAGAAGCCACTCCTCAGTAGAAGGCACGACAGTCCACTTGCAGTTTGCCAAAAGGCACCGAAAGGACTCTCAGACCATGAGGAACAAGAATCTCTGGTTTGATGAAACCAAGATTGAACTCTTTGGCCTGAATGCCAAGCGTCACGTCTAGAGGAAATCTGGATCTGCAGAGAAGAATGGAAGAAACTCTGCAAATACAGATGCGCCAAACTTGTAGTGTCATACCCAAGAAGACTCAAGACTGTAATCACTGCCAAAGGTGCTTCAACAATGTACTGAGTAAAGGGTCTGAATACTTACAGTACCAGTCAAAAGTTTGAACATACCTACTCATTCAAGGGTTTTTCTTTCTTTTTTGTACTATTTTCTACATTCTAGAATAATAGTGAAGACATCAAAACTATGAAATAACACATTTGGAATCATGTAGTAACCAAAAAAGTGTTAAACTTTTTATAGATTCTTCAAAGTAGCCACCCTTACGCACCCTTTGCACACTCTTGGCATTCTCTCAACCAGCTTCATGAGGAATGCCCCCCACCTTGTCACAACACAACTGATTGGCTCAAACGTATTAAGAAGGAAAGAAATTCCACAAATGACCTTTAACAAGGCACACATGTTAATTGAAATGCATTCCAGGTGACTACCTCATGAAGCTGGTTGAGAGAATGCCAAGAGTGTGCAAAGCTGTCATCAAGGTAGAGGGTGGCTACTTTGAAGAATCTAAAATATAAATTATGTTTTGATTTGTTTAACACTTATTTGGTTATAACATGATTCCATATGTGTTATTTCATAGTTTTGATGTCTTCACTATTATTCTACAACGTATTAAATAATAAAATTAAAGAAAAATCCTCGAATGAGTAGGTGTGTCCAAGCTTTTGACTGGTACTGTATGTACATGTGATATTTCATTTTTAAATTTTTTATACATTTGCAAAAATGTTTTAAAAAAACAGTTTTTGCTTTGTCATTATGGGGTATTGTGTGTAGATTGATGAGGGAAAACAATTATAAAATCCATTTTAGAATAAGGCTGTAACGTAACAAAATGTGGAAAAAGTCAAGGGGTCTGAATACTTTCTGAATGTACTGTATGTTATCTGTTATAACTGCAATTACAAAATCCCTGAGCAGAATGTGTGAGTGTGTGTGTGTGTGTGTGTGTGCGTGTGTGTGTGTGTGTGTCTCATGTGTATTCATGTGATATTTGAGTGAATTGAACATTACTACAAAATCTATGGGCTAAAAAAACCTAGCTAAAAAACGTTAGCTGACGGGATAGTTGATCTAGATATTTATGAAAAGTTATAAATAGCTCTCTAAGGTATGCAATGACTGACATGACAAGAGGAAAACTGATGATGCCCAATTTCTAAATTCCACCTTGTGCACTCTACTATTACAACTTTCAAAAGTAAGTTGAAAGCCGGACTGCTGACCCCTCGGGCTCACCCCATAGTTTGGGAACCACTGTGTAAATGACAAAAAAAATTATGTTGTGTGTTTGTAGATCCTGTTCATGTGTATGCAGTGTGATCGGTCACAGTGTAGCAGGCCTGTTCGTGTGTGTGGAGACATATGGCCATTAACAGTTATTATTTCGCAGAGCAGAGAAAGGCACAGATGGCCTCCCAGTTTCACAATGCCTGGAACTTCCTCCTTCCCTCCATCCCTCATAAACGTGACCCAAAAACATGGTTCTCCGCTGAGCCATAAAAACAACAGTGTAAATTATTCACTTTGATTGCTGTTCATCCCAAATTAAGAGTTTGCCATTAACTGTGGACACATCATCAGAGAAGCAGCTGCAGGCTTTAACTCAGGCAAAAGCCATCTGACAATAGTGCTGAGGGTTTTCAGACAAGCTCAAAGTAGCCGGAAATACCTCCACAGTGTTGTTGTCTGAGTACATCTAGATAAACATTGAATCAATGTTCTGATCATAACATTTTTATTTCCAATTGAACTGATAATAACAGGTTACCACAGACCAAACCCTCTCTGTTTCTTTACACACAGGATATCTTTTGTCCCCTCTTTCTTCCTCTTTGTCTTTTGCCTGGAATATCAACTTTAGGAAAAAGTAAAACTAATCAGAATATATGGCTTTTAATATAAAAGCCTATCATCCCTGATCTGTTTTATTAAGTTTGCGGAGCGGAGGTGTGCAGCAGGGGATCAGAGGGTGAGAGCGTGATCACCTGTACACGCTGCCGGGCTACTGTAGTCTTTTACAATAAAATGCCTTTTCTAGGAATTTGTTAAAAAAAGATGCAGACTTTTCATCATGGCCATGGAGTGGACTTTTCTTTAGATTATCTTCATTGTTTATAATCTCTTTAACTACAGGGACCTCTCTATCTGGGGCTGCTGCAATATCGCTCTATAGCCAGGCCACTAATCCCATCATGCCTTGGGAGGACTTGGTGTGCTCTTCTACATCCTGTCTCTCCCCTCATGCCTCTCCTTCAACACTCCTCTCCTCTCCTCTCCTCTCCTCTCCTCTCCTCTCCTCTCCTCTCCTCTCCTCTCCTCTCCTCTCCTCTCCTCTCCTCTCCTCTCCTCTCCCTCTTGTCTTCCTTTCCTCTACCTCTCCTCCATACTCTTAGAAAAAAGGGTTTGAAAAGGGTTCTGCAGCTGTCCCCATAGGATAACCCTTATTTGTTCCATGTAGAACCCTCTGTGGTTCTACATGGAACACAAAAGGGTTCATACCTAGAACCAAAAGGGTTCTACCTGGAACAAAAAGGGATTCTTCAAAGGGTTCTCCTATGGGGACAGCTGAATAACCCTTTTTTGGTTCTAGATACTTTTTTTTCTCTTATCTACCTCTCCTCTTCTTCTCCTCTCCCTCCCTCTCCTCTCCTCTCCCCAACATCTCCTCTACCTCTTCTCTGCCTCTCCGCTGCCTCTCCGCTTCCTCTCCTCTACCTCTCCTCTACCTCTCCTCTACCTCTTCCTCTCCTCTACCTCTCCTCCCCTTCACAACCTTTCCTCTACATCTCCTCTACCTCTCAACTTCTCTCCTCTCCTCTATCTCTCCTCTCCTCTAACTCTCGACTACAACTCATCTACCTTTCCTCTACCTCTCCTCCTCCTCTTCCTCTACCTCTCCTCCTCTTCCTCTCCTCCTCCTCTCCTCTGGTATTAAAACAGAGAGGAGAAAAAACTGATTTAGAGTAGATCCAAATCATTTCAATAACCTGCATGATCCCAGCCCTTCTCCTTTCAGGGTTCATAGGTCACAGGCCAGAGGTCATGGTTCTGAGGAGAATTCTCAGGGATCGGAGGAGGATACCATGTATTGTATGTCTATTTATAGGGCTGACACCTGTACTGTGAATGAAGAGTTAAGGCCTATCAATGCATAGAGTTAAACCCTGGGATCTTCAAAGAGAAAAATATTAGTGGAAACATATAAGGTAGAGTGTTCAGGTCTTTTAAACAGCATACTGGAATTCCCAGGCAAGATTAATTTAATGCCAAGTAAATACAAACCAGGATGTCTATATTTCATTTGGAAGGAGTACAGAAAAAGAAAGTGGGATATTTTCTCATTATGCATCCTAAATAAGGGATGGTATAAAAGAATGGGGAGTTAATCTGATCAGCAGCACTCTAATTCACTGGGTATCGATCAGGCTGAGTCCTAATGGGACTTCAGACCTATGTGCTTGTATGTGTGTGTATGTGTGTGCCTGATTTCCAATGAGACCTATTTTGAATTACCCATTATCTTACTGGAGGAGGAAACATCAATGATGGGCTTATGTGTGTCTGTGTGTGTGCTTGAGTTCATGTGTGTGTGTTTATATGCATGTGGTGGCTTTGGGAGAGGGAAGGCATGACACAAGATCAAATTCAAGGCAGCTGTTGGCTCATTAATAGGAAATTGCTGAGCACCACATAGTTTACTGTATTCTCTTTCCTGCCTGTCTTGCTCCCCGATCCTCGGTCAGTATTCTGTCCTTGTACTGATGATTATTAAATAAACAGAAAGGTATTCAGACCAATTGAATAACATTTGCTACAGTGGGGATTGGAAAGTGAATCCCCAATCGAGCAGCCTCCTCAACTAACATTATTAGAGTTTAAGCTCTGAAGCTTCGGCTATTGAAGCTCTCTGACAGTAATATCATCTCATTGTACTCTAATGCTTATCTTCTCCTCCTGCATTGGCCTCCACTGCCTCCCTCCTCAACCCCAGGACAAAGAGAAGTCAAAGCCATTCAAAGCTATTTGCGCAATTGTATTTTTTCTGAAGGAATAGTTGTACTAATTTCCCATTGAGATAGATCAATAAAAATGGATGCAGTCCATTTGAGTCTGAAGCACAACTACCAGAACAACTACTATGCCTGCAATATATTGTAAAGTATTTAAGGTGAAATTAAAGGTAATCACCATTGAAGTTTTTATGATTTTATGTACAAGCTAGTGATTTTATTAGGCTACACCCTGTACAGGAATGACTTGTTCTGTTCTGTTCAATAAAATAAAGTAGTACCTGTTTGTTTCTGATATAAATACATTCCATATGGCTTTCTTCATCTGACAAAACTTTCATTTGTCTTGTTTACTGTGTCGGTATTAAAACACAGCAGGAAATATATATTTTTTGAAATGGCTTTCCTTTCTTAAATGAAAAGAGGAGGGTGGAAGCTGGGTTTTTAATAATATACTTGACATCAGAGCAACATAATACAAGTCCAAATTAAACGCCCCCAGCCTCTTGCTTACTTTTATTAGGAAGCCTGAGATTGCATTGTTCTTTCCCTGACATCATATTGCAGCCCTGGTTTATTTTTGCATGGGATGTGGTTGTTCACCACAGTCCATGCAAATCAAAAGCCTTGATTTATGCACCTTTCCCGTGGCGAATGGAACATTAAATTTAATTTTGCTGCTGTGCAGCGGCGGTTCCACGTCTCAGGCGTTGACACAGTGAACCGGGTCTGCTGTGGCGTTGGAATTCATTACTTCTTTCACAATATGCGAAAGCAACATTTGAATGAAACATTTGTCTCTTGTCAGAACAGTGTAGCATCTACTCTCACTATAAAGATATATTAAAAATAGGAGGAGGAAAAAGACCCTCATACTTGACTGTAACAAAGCAGTAAGGTGCGTTAAAATGAGGCCTGTTGGATGTGAGTAGTGGAGCAATCTGTTTCTGCCCCAGATCTCCCATTACTGTTTTGTAATGTCGGGAAAAAATGTCACCAAGCAAAGTAATGAAATGTGTTTCCCCCTGCCTACTTTAACTATATGCTTCAATTTTGCACCCAAGAACCCTCCAAGGAACCCTGCAACGCAAAGTTATTCAGAGACCAGGGAAAGAGATTCTAACTTTTTGGTAGTAGTGGTCTGGACATTCATTTTGATAGTCACCTAACAATGAATTTATCTGATTGTGAAATGATTTGATTGCAACCAACTATCTGTAAATGTTTTAGTTTAATAATTTATAACAATACTTTTACTGTGCTGTGTCAAGTTGAGTAGATGAGAATATGATGAACAACTTAATTTGTTAGCATTGTGTTTAATTCAGTTGAGACAGCGATCAGTCTGTGGCTACTGTGTACTATGTGTGTAGGACCTGTCACTGCTACAGACAGATACCCAGGGGGAGCATGATATTATACGAGGGGCTCAGCATACATACCTGCATGGCCATAGTCCCCCCCGCCACAATGACCCGAAACATGGAGCAGCATCCCATCACTGACCCATGGCGAGCTGAGCTGCTGGACAGACAGATTACAGCTTCATAGCCGTGGATGTGGAAGCAGTGAGGTTGGATGATTACATGGCCAGTGTGGTGTGGCCGACTGTGAACTTGTGAGAAAGTAAATCTCCCATGCATGCATGCACGCCCATGGTTGTTGACTTCAAGGACGCGCTGAATATTCTGATGGACTTCTCTACCTCTTCCTGACTGGAGTTCCGCCTCAGCAGCCACTCTGATGGCAGAACAAAGACAAGAACAAAACAGGGAACATAGTGAGATTCACAAGGCTCAGTTTACCCAAGCTGGTAAGATAGTTTTCATTTAATATAGAACAAAAGGAAAGTGAAAAAAGGTATGTTTAAACAGTGATTCTTATAACTATTTCCCAAGAATTACTGTATAATATGCAAAAATTGCTACGTGGAAGCATTTCACATTTTTTGTGGGGGGGCTAAAAAATGTAAATCTACCCTCGGTTAAATGTAAAATATATGTAAACTAAATGTAAGTCCAAATCTGTAAGGGTGCATGCTGGTGGCAGGGAAGTCAGGCGCAGGAGATCGAACTTGGAATAAACGGAGCAGTTTAATAAGTGATCAAAAAATCTGAAAACCAAAATATACAAAATAATACAACTGGGTACAAAACCCGTCGCACACCAGAACATATCTTGCACAATGCTTACAAACAAACAATCACCGACAAGGACAATGAGGGGGAACAGAGGGTTAAATACACAACATGTAATGAATGGGATTGGAACCAGGCGTGATACAAGACAAGACAAAACCAAAGGAAAATGAAAAGAGGATCAGCGATGGCTAGAAGGTCGGTGACTTCAACCGCCGAATGCCGCCCGAACAAGGAGAGGGACCTACTTCGGTGGAAGTCGTGACAAAATCAGTAGTTTTACATACTTGTTCTAAATTTGTATTGAGAAGTAATGTACAGTAATTGTTCATTTTACCCCTTGTAGGAACAACGAGTAACTGTCCAACATATCTGTTGTTAGAACAATGTGTTCACCGGTGAGGATTAGTATTTTTCCCTGTTCTTCAGCCACTGCAGTATGGAGATGATTCCAAGTCCCCTGGGCCCTTTTCCAGCCAAAGTGAGAAGCTGACACCGGCCTCGGGGACGACCCGGAGGGCGAGGCGCAGGGCGATCCGGACGAAGACGGTGGAACTCCTGCAGCATAGATGGGTCCAACACATCCTCAATCGGAACCCAGCACCTCTCCTCCGGACCATACCCCTCCCACTCCACGAGAAATTGAAGGCCCTTCGCCCGGCGCCTCGAATCCAGTATGGAGCGAACGGAGTACGGAGGAACCTCCCGCACCTCAGACTCATGGAACGAGGGGTTAATACGGTAATCGGGTGGAAGCTGTAGCCTATAACAATCCTCGTTCACTCTCCTCAGGACTTTACATGGCCCCACAAACCGCGGACCCAGCTTCCGGCAGGGCAGGCGGAGGGGCAGGTTTCGGGTCGAGAGCCAGACCCGGTCCCCCGGTGCGAACACCAGGGTCTCACTGCGGTGGCGATCTGCATTAACCTTCTGGCGCGTCACGGCCTGCCGAAGGTGGACACGGATGGCTTCCCATGTGTCCTCCGCACGCCTGAACCAGTCGTCCACCGCAGGAACCTCGGCCTGACCCTGATGCCAAGACGCCAGAACTGGCTGGTACCCCAGTACGCACTGGAAGGGAGAGATGTTAGTGGAGGAGTGGCGGAGCGAGTTCTGTGTCATCTTGGCCCAGGGCACGAAATCCCCCCACTCCCCTGGCCGGTCCTGGCAATAGGACCATAGAAACCTGCCCACATCCTGGTACACTCTATCCACCTGCCCATGACTCTCGGGGTGAAACCCTGAAGTAAGGCTGATCGAGACCCCCAGATGTTCCATGAACGCCTTCCAGACCCTAGACGTGAACTGGGGACCTCGATCAGACACTATATCCTCAGGCACCCCGTAGTGCCAGAAGACGTGTGTAAATAAGGCCTCTGCAGTCTGTAGGGCTGTAGGGAGACCGGGCAGAGGGAGGAGATGACAAGACTTAGAGAAATGATCCACAACAACCAGGATCGCGGTGTTACCCTGTGAGAGTGGAAGATCAGTAAGAAAATCCACCGACAGGTGCGACCAAGGCTACTGTGGAACGGGTACCCGAGCACTGAGAGAGCACCGCTCCTATCCCAGCCTCGGACGCGTCCACCTCCACTATGAACGCCAAAGAGGGATCCGGATGGGCCAACACGGGAGCCGAGGTAAACAGAGCCCTCAGGTGACTAAAAGCCCTGTCCGCCTCAGCTGACCACTGCAAGCGTACCGGGCCCCCCTTCAGCAGTGAGGTAATGGGAGCCGCCACCTGACCAAAATCCTGGATAAACCTCCGGCAATAGTTGGCAAACCCTAAGAACCACTGCACCTTCTTTACCGTGGTGGGAGTCGGCCAATTACGCACGGCTGCAATGCGGTCACTCTCCATCTCCACCCCTGAGGTGGAAATGCGATACCCTAGGAAGGAGACGGACTGTTGGAAGAACAGGCATTTCTCAGCCTTGACGTACAGGTCATGCTCCAACAGGCGACCAAGCACTCTGCGCACCAGGGACATATGCTCGGCGCGTGTATCGGAGTATATCAAAATGTCATCAATATACACCACTACACCCTGCCCGTGCAGGTCCCTGAAAATCTCGTCTACAAAGGCTTGGAAGACTGATGGCGCATTCATCAACCCGTACGGCATGACGAGGTACTCATAGTGCCCAGAGGTGGTACTGAAAGCCGTCTTCCACTCGTCCCCCTCTCGGATACGCACCAGGTTGTAAGCGCTCCTGAGATCTAGTTTGGTGAAGAAGCGCGCCCCGTGCATTGACTCTATCGCTGTGGCTATGAGCGGTAGCGGGTAACTATACCTCACAGTGATCTGATTCAGACCCCGATAGTCAATACACGGGCTCAGACCTCCCTCCTTCTTCTTCACAAAAAAAACTTGATGAGGCGGGTGAAGTGGAGGACCGAATGTACCCCTGACGCAGGGATTCAGAGACATATGTTTCCATAGCCTCTGTCTCCGCCTGTGAGAGGGGATACACGTGACTCCTGGGAAGTGCAGCATCTACCAGGAGATCTATCGCACAATCGCCCCGTCGATGAGGTGGTAATTGAGTCGCTTTCTTTTTAGAGAAGGCGAGAGCCAAATCGGCATATTCAGGGTGAATGCGCACGGTGGAGACCTGGTTTGGACTCTCCACCATAGTAGCACCAACGGAAACCCCATAACACCTACCTGAGCACTGTTGTGACCACCCCGTGAGAGCCCTCTGTGGCCAAGAAACAGTGGGGTTATGACAAGCTAACCAGGGTAGGTCCCAGCACCACGGGAAACGCAGGAGAGTCAATAAGGAAGATACTAATTATCTCCGTATGACCCCCCTGCGTCACCATGCCCAAAGGAGCGGTGCCCTCCCTAATCAACCCTGACCCTAATGGTCGACTATCTAAGGCGTGAACGGGGAAAGGTACATCCACGGGAACGATGGGGATCCCTAAACTATGGGCTAAAGCTCTATCAATAAAATTCCCAGCCGCGCCTGAATCGACGAGCGCCCTATGCTGGGAATGCGGGGAAAACTCAGGGAAAGTGACAAACACAGACATATGTGCAACAGAGGGCTCTGGGTGAGAATGGTGCCCGGCTCACCTGGGGTGATGCCAGAGCGCCCTGCCTGCTGCCTCGATCCCCAGAGGAACCAACCCGGCACCGACCGGCAGTGTGACCTCTGCGGCCACAGATGATGCGCACCGCCACTCCCAGCTCCATGGGTATCGGACAGGGGGTGCGGGAGGATGGAACCACCAGACCCCGATCAGAACGTCCGCGGGTAGCCAGCAGGTTGTCCAGCTGGATGGACAAGTCCACCAGCTGGTCGAACGTGAGGGTGGTGTCTCTGCAGGCCAACTCCCGATGGACGTCCTCGCGCAGACTGCAGCAGTAATGGTCGATCAGGGCCCTGTCGCTCCATCCCGCTTCTGGCAGCCAGGGTCCTAAACTCCAGGGTGAACTCCTGGACGCTCCTCGTCTCCTGCCTCAGATGGAAGAGGCGCTCACTGCTCTACCCTCGAGCGGGAGGTCAAAGACTGCCCGGAAACAGAGGGTGAACTCCTCAAACTGGTCCAACGCCGCATCTCCCTCTCTCCACACGGCGTTGGCCCACTCCAGGGCTTTCCTGGTGAGGCACGAGACGAGGGCGGACACCCTCTCACGGCCCGATGGAGCCGGGTGGACGTGGCCAGGTATAGCTCCAGTTGAAGCAGGAACCCCTGGCAGTTCGCAGCCTCTCTGTCGTACTCCTGGGACAGGGAGAGACGAATCCCACTGGAACCAGGTGGAAAAGGGGCGCTCAGAGAAGATCCCGGTTGTGCTGGTGGAGGCGCTGGAAGAACTCCCTGTCTCTCCCAGCGGTCCATCTCCCAGCGGTCCATGGTGCCAAGATAATGAAGCATTGCTGCGTGCTCCCGGACGTGCTCGTCCACCCCTTATAACCGGGGTACCTGCTCCTGCTGACTCCATGGTGGGGTCGGTGATTCTGTAAGGATGCGTGCTGGTGGCAGGGAAGTCAGGCGCAGGAGATCGAACTTGGTATAAACGGAGCAGTTTAATAAGTGATCAAAAAATCTGAAAACCAAAATATACAAAATAATACAACTGAGTACAAAACCCGTCGCACACCAGAACATATCTTGCACAATGCTTACAAACAAACAATCACCGACAAGGACAATGAGGGGGAACAGAGGGTTAAATACACAACATGTAATGAATGGGATTGGAACCAGGTGTGATACAAGACAAGACAAAACCAAAGGAAAATGAAAAGAGGATCAGCGATGGCTAGAAGGCCGGTGACTTTGACCGCCGAACGCCGCCCGAACAAGGAGAGGGACCAACTTCGGCGGAAGTCGTGACAAAATCAGTAGTTTTACATACTGAGAAGTAATGTACAGTAATTGTTCATTTTACCCCTTGTTAGAACAGCGAGTAACTGTCCAACATATCTGTTGTTAGAAAAATGTGTAACTGTCCAACGTATCTGTTGTTAGAACAATGTGTTCGCTGGTGAGGATTAGTATTTTTCCCTGTTCTTCAGCCACTGCAGTATGGAGATGATTCCAAGTCCCCTGGGCCCTTTTCCAGCCAAAGTGAGAAGCTGATCCCCAGATGCAAATTACTTTCCAAGGTCCTTGTGATTGCTCATTAACTTTCAGCAGGCATAAGTCCTAACTTTATTATTGACTGCACAGAATACACAATCCACCGACCTCTGCCACCTGCAACTAAATCTCTCTCTACCGATCCATCGTACTGATTTCTCCTACGGGCCAGAAAACTAGAGCCAGCAGTTTAGTCACCCTAAGTGTTTACATGCCTCCCCCACCCTGCCTGCTGCTCACACATGAATACAAACCCTATACCTCCCCATTACAGAGCAGCAAGAGGAACTGCCCCTCCCTACCTTCAGGCTATCCTCAAACCCTACACCCCAACCTGAGCACTCCGTTCTGCCACTTCTGGTCTCTTGGTCCTCCCACCCCTATCTTAGATAATCCCCCTCCTCACCTCGAACCCCCCCCCCTCCGGAAAAAAATAAATAATAATTTCCTGAACCAACACTTGCACTTTACTCCTCCCCCCTTTCTAGCTCTGACTTTGATGATATGTAGCTACTTTGTTGAGGAAAAGTGTAATTATGAAGCCTGTGATATGTGGTTGTCCCACCAGCTATCTTAAGATGAATGCACTAACTGTAAGTTGCTCTGGATAAGAGCGCCTGCTAAATGACTAAAATGTACATTTAAAATTACAACATACCAGTACACTACCTATCTTAGTCATCAGTCTCCCATCAGTCAATTTTTGCAGAAAGACTTAATTTTGTTATAAAATCTATAAAGGACAGGGACACCAAGAGAGCTTATAGTTTGGTACGAAAACACACATCAATCAACATTTATAGCTAGTTTATGACTTGTCATGATCTCTTCAGTCATAGCACTTTGGTTTATAACAGTTACACACAATGACGATCCCAGGAAGAGGTCTATTTCCCTTTCTGACATCATGAACAATGTGGATCGAAGATGTTCTGCCTTGGGCTTCTAAAATGTATCTAAATGTGGATAAGACTACCATGAAATCAGAACAGCAGGTGCATTTGTTGTAAACACATTCCTAAGAGTTTTCAATATCTTGCAAGTTATTCAGCGCTGCATAATATGGATACAGTGATTAGATTGGATACGATTTATTCAAGTTTCTTTATACATGCACTTTATATATAAACAATGTACGTCACCTGGGACATTGAACCAATTCTCAACAAAGGGGTCAAATTCAGTATCCCAGACCGATCTCAAAGAGTGGCATTCAGAGACCCATCAGGAAGTAGGTTTATTTATTCTGTACTAGCCGTCTATCCCATTCAGCTGTCTATACCTGTTTAATCAAATATTTACCGAAAGCTGGAGGAATTCTCAGCCTGCCATTATACATCTCCTGGCCTGGCTGAGGCGAGCTCGGGATCTCGCCAAGCCCAGCGCTTATGCAGATGAGGCACGGTGAATCAACATATTAAAAGGGGTTGACATTTGTCCTGATATATTGAATCGTTAGCGCGACAGAATCACTTAAGCCGGATCCACTAACATCAAGTTTCCTCTCGTTATTGACCCCCACAAGCCAAGCCTGACAAGTGGAGCTGCAGCAAAGTTCATTAATAATGTGAAATAAATCAATTGGCCTGGAAATAGTGGAAAAGGTGCAAACTGTAGTGAGGGTGTCTCAATTGCAGCATGGGGCTTTTGACCCATATTCCTCTTATATTCTGCACAGTTTTCACGTTTCGGAATGTCTGCATTCACCACCACATGCATCTCAGTGATCCTCAGGATATGTGCCTATGTGAAGTCTACATTCAAAACAATAGAACTGGACATTAAATTATATTATACAGTTTAATAATGTGACATGATATAATTTTCAACAAGGTGTATTCGAAACCTGTCCTTTGGTTCTATAGCATAACCCTCTGTATTACCTATCCACAGTCCAAACACACCCCTTCAGGGAGAAGAAGATGGACAGACCTAGAGTTGCAAAGGGAGGGTATATTACTGGAAACTTTCTACGTTTCCCAGTAAACTACCAGAATGTTGGTAACATTCAAGGATTTTATGTAATTTATCACAAGACATCACAAGTGGCTCGTTTGGGTACTTCAGATTATCACAGGTGTTTGTAATTATCTCTGGCCCTCTGTGTGGCCAAAGATAATTACAGACAAATAAGATTACTTTAAAATGAAAAATAGAATCACACAGCTGTAAAACATTATCCAAAATATAAACCATAAACTTAGTGAATAACATTGGTGTTTGACATGATTTTCTTTACAAACTTGTATTTATTTTACTATGTCTTTGTTGCCAATGTTTTGGCGCCAAATTGGTGGAAATAGAATGAAGTTGCAAGAATTGCGTATAATTGAAAATAATGCCATTGTTGATTAGATGCTTTTCATTAATTAGGCTATTTTCTTTTGAACCATATGGTCTATCCACTAGAAACTCATGGACAATATGGACACAGAATAAACTTTAATATATATATTTTTAAAGTTATTCAACTATTCATTTAAAAAAAATCCATAGACTGCCAAATATTACAGTAACTTTGGTAAATTACCAGTAGCTTTGCAACACTAGACAGAACAGACCAGAGAAGAAGAAAGCTCCGCTGTTCTATCACATAAATAATTCAAGATTAATGGGCAGGTTTTCAAAGTGGGTTAGACTGAGTAACTACAGTGGCAGACCAGTACAGTAACATTTTCATCAAATGGAAAGTGCTTCAGAACTTAATATTTGGTGTATTTCTGTGGGTTGGGGTCATTTCTCAGGACATGTGGTTTCTCCAGAGACAGAACATAAACAGAGACTCACAATATGAAGACAAATAAACCATGTTCTCCTGGAAACCAACCAAAGAGCAGTTTAGAATTCCATATATTCAGCAATCATTGCCCTGCCTCCATAGCCCAGTTATTATTGTCTCAGGAAAGATATAACAATATATTGCCTTTTTTATCTTCTGTATAGCACTACTTGAACGAACCGCAAAACCAAGCTACCGAATTAATATTGCGACGTTCAAACCCACTTTTATGAAAACAAAATAATTTTGTTACGATTGGGACAGATTTGGTAAGGCTTACTTTCAAAGAACTCATCCTAGCTTAGGCATTCTTCTTTGGTAACGTTTTTATACGATTAATACAATTACTATATAAATTGAGTCTCCAATCTCTAATTGAAATAGTTATCAAAATTAAGTGTATTTTGTTTTGTTACATTTCTTCTCTTTAAGATTTCATTTTAATTATTGATTACTTTGTTAGCATTTAGTTTGTCACTGCAAAAGTGACACACACATTTCTGCAGCCTGTCAGTCTCCATCTCTCATTTCTTCATCATTCCTCACTCTATTGATTACTGTTCTTCATCAACTGCCTACACGGCAACCAGACCTCTCACACCCTGGCAACGATCGGCTTGGCAATGGCAGGCAAAAGTGCAGTGTCAGCCAATCAGGACATCCTTCAGTGGCCGCTGTCACACTGGGAGAGTGTCCTTCTAACATAGGAGGAAAAAAACGGATCAATTAATTTGCCATTCTCACCTGAAAATGGGATCAAACTTCAGCCAAGGCAGATGAGGAGGCATACCATTAATCAGGGTGGAATGAGAAATTACTAATTGATTGTTGCATGCAGAATATAAAAATATTTCAAGTGATGTTGCATAAGTAATGTACTGTATATACCTACTGTATGTGTACAAGGCATCCACAACAAATGACTGAAAATACAAATATTTTAGATGTATATTAAAGGGGGGCTGAACTGACTGATTTAGCCTCAGTTTCAGTACTCCTCATTAGGAAATGCATCTGAGAACGAGATTTGGGTCTTTGAGGTGTGCTTTGGTGTGGGGGTCTCTTGTATGTGTGTGTTCGCACTTGGGAGGCATTGCAAACATTCACACTACCAAAACAGTACACAGTTAAAATCACTCACCCTTCGAGATAACTTGAAACAGTCTAACAGGGTCTTGTGTCTGGAAGTAGCCTAGACTAGCTAGCAAGCTAGCTTGCCAAATTATTTTGCCAATTAGTTTCAGTCCGCCGGTGTGCGATCGTGGCAAAGTTGGCTTGACTTTGGATAGCCTGTGGGGCCAGTTAGGGACTGTCAAGAAATTACACAATGTACAGTTGAAGTCGGAAGTTTACATACACTTAGGTTGGAGTCATTAAAACTCATTTTTCAACCACTCCACAAATTTCTTGTTAACAAACTATAGTTTTGGCAAGTCGGTTAGGACATCTACTTTGTGCATGTAACAAGTAATTTTTCCAACAATTGTTTACAGACAGATTATTTCACTTATAATTCACTGTATCACAATTCCAGTGGGTCGGTTAGGACATCTACTTTGTGCATGTAACAAGTAATTTTTCCAACAATTGTTTACAGACAGATTATTTCACTTATAATTCACTGTATCACAATTCCAGTGGGTCAGATGTTTACATACACTAAGTTGACTGTGCCTTTAAACAGCTTGGAAAATTCCAGAAAATTATGTCATGGTTTTAGAAGCTTCTGATAGGCTAAATGACATAATTTGAGTCAATTGGCGGTGTACCTGTGGATGTACTTCAAGGCCTACCTTCAAACCCAGTGCCTCTTTGCTTGACATTATGGGAAACTCAAAAGAAATCAGCCAAGACCTCAGAAAAATTAATTGTAAACCTCCACAAGTCTGGTTCATCCTTGGGAGCAATTTCCAAATGCCTGAAGGTACCACGTTCATCTGTACAACCAATAGTACGCAAGGATAAACACCATGGGACCACGCAACCGTCATACCGCTCAGGAAGGAGACGTGTTCTGTCTCCTAGAGATGAACGTACTTTGGTGCGAAAAGTGCAAATCAATCCCAGAACAACAGCATAGGACCTTGTGAAGATGCTGGAGGAAACAGGTACAAAAGTATCTATATCCACAGTAAAATGAGTCCTATATCGACATAACCTGAAAGGCCGCTCAGCAAGGAAGAAGCCACTGCTCCAAAACCGCCATAAAAAAGCCAGACTACGGTTTGCAACTGCACATGGGGACAAAGATTGTACTTTTTGGAGAAATGTCCTCTGGTCTGATGAAACAAAAATAGAACTGTTTGGCCATAATGACCATCGTTATGTTTGGAGGAAAAAGGGGGAGGCTTGCAAGCTGAAGAACACCATCCCAACCGTGAAGCACGGGGGTGGCAGCATCATGTTGTGGGAGTGCTTTGCTGCAGGAGGGACTGGTGCACTTCACAAAATAGACGGAATCATGAGGGATGAAAATGATGTGGATATATTGAAGCAACCTCTCAATACATCAGTCAGGAAGTGACTCAGTTACACCAGCTCTGTCAGGAGGAATGGGCCAAATCCACCCAACTTATTGCGGGAAGCTTGTGGAAGGCTACCCGAAACGTTTGACCCAAGTTAAACAATTTAAAGGCAACGCTACCAAATACTAATTGACTGTATGTAAACTTCTGACCGACTGGGAATGTGATGAAAGAAATAAAAGCTGAAATAAATCATTCTCTCTACTATTATTCTGACATTTCACATTCTTAAAATAAAGAATAAACTGACCTAAGACAGGGAATTTTTACTCGGATTAAATGTAAGGAATTGTGAAAAACTGAGTTTAAATGTGTTTGGCTAAGGTGTATGTAAACTTCCGACTTCAACAGTAAATGGGACAATATTGTCATGTTGCACATCTTTTAGTTCTCTCATTAAATAACTTCAATAGTTGTATATGAATTTCTACAGTTTATAGTTAGTTGGTTTGAGGATTTTAAGTCATTGAAAATTGGAGATTTAGAAATATTTTCGCATGTATATTGTGTAATTTACTGATGGTCCCTTACTAACCCCATAAGCTTATCCAAAGTCAAATCAAATTTACCTTGGTCAGCGTGCGTTTCACACCCACGTGTTGGGCATTATGATAGGACTGTGTGCAGCTGCGCTCCAAATTGATGATTACTTGGGTGCTGCCAGCTGTGGGCAGGTGGGCATGTGGCAGGATTTAAATAAATCCAGCCCAAGGAAAACTGTTAAGTGTCCATAATACCATAACATACCCTTTTTTCCTAATTATCTCTCAAATCTCATGACGAGACTGACTTTATGACCCAAATATTCATATTTACACGCTGTAGTCAATCTTGACACTAGAATAAATGTTTCTGACTCAAATTGATGCTGCTTATGTCGTTTTCAACCAGAAAAGTTGTTTTTTCAATTCAGTCGCAGTTTTCAAACATATTTCTCCAGTATTCCACGGGGTGGATCATGGCAAGTTTTTTGTTCTAATGAGGATACAATGCTGAGGATTTTCATTTTATTTGCTTCATTGAGTGTATTGACATAGTACAGGGGTCTCCAACCCTGTTCCTGGAGAGCTACCGTCCTGTAGGTTTTCACTCCAACCCAAATATAGCACACCTGATTCTAATAATTAGCTGGTTGATAAGCTGAACCAGGTTAGTTACAACTGGGATTGGAGCTCTCAAAGAACAGGGTTGGAGATGCCTGCCATTGTGTTTCTGAGTCAGCTGAGTAAAACCATACTGTTGCTATATGGGTGATTCTACAGAAGTGGTGCCAATTGCAGTCCCACTCCAAAAATGATATATGCAAAAAAACAATAGTTTAGTAGTCTCCATACTTAGGACATGTATTTACATCAATCCAGGGCATCTTGTTAAATTAATTTGGCTGTCCCAAACCCTGACTCCTATACTTCATGTTTGAAAATAAAGCAATTAATGATTTTTGTAATTTTTTAACACTATTATTTCAATAGATCATCTTTAGTTATTCTATTATTACATTGAAAGATACTGATCTAATCAGTAGTTTTGTTTATTTTTAAACATCTTTGTATAAAAAATGCTGTCCCACCTTTTGATGTCACTACTGAAACACACACACACACACACACACACACATAAAAAGACTAGAATTTCAAGTTCAAATTTTCAATATGTTTTTATTACACTCATACAGCAGTCAATACAAACTGAAATCCATAAGCATACAAAATATTAACGGATAAGAGCAATGAAAAAAATAAAAATAAGAGTAAAACCTTTTTTATCAATAATGTGGAGTGGTCTTAAATGGACTCATTAATCAATGAGCAGAAATATGGGTTTGGTGACCTCATGTACCATTTGGAGAGAATTTATGTGCCTTAAGCCACACCCCTACAAATATCACCAGGAGATTGGATTACACCCCTCTCCAGCATGGACTCATGTTGAGTAGTCTGTTTGCAAACATTTTTGGAGAAATGTGTGAGCAAGAGAATGTAATCTTCATGTATTTTAAGAAGTGTCAGTACCGAACATCTAATATGTCAACTTTATAAAGTACAGTTTTGGGACTAAAATATATGTTTGCTGGGATGTACTTTTGACCAAATTAAAGATTTTTTTTAAATGTTCAATTTATTTTACCTTTATTTCTACAGGTTATTCTCATTGAGATAACATCTCTTTTCCAAGAGAGACCTGGTCCAATAGCAGCAGGGGGAACAATGTTTCTGACAAAACAACTTACATACACTAACACAACATTAAGCGAAACTCTAAACACACATGCAGTACAACAATTACATATTACGTTAAAAACACGAAAGTTGACTAAAAACAGCTGTCCTAAAGACACACACATTGTGTACGATTTGATAGATAATTTATAAACCAATCTAGAGCATGACCAGTAAAAAGCCTTAGAAAAATCAATAAAGACAGACACACAATGTAACTTCTTATCAAGAGCACAGTGGATGTCATTTAAAACCTTCAATGTTGCTGAAACAGTGCTGTGGCCAGACCTAAAACCTGATTGCATTCCATTTAAAATGTTGTTTTCTTGGAAGTAGGCCTTTAGCTGCCTACTAACCAAGGACTCCAGTTCCTTTGACAGTGCAGACAATTTTGATATGGGTATGATAGCAGCATACCACCCTGCATACCACTGCTGGCTTGCTTCTGAAGCTAAGCAGGGTTGGTCCTGGTCAGTCCCTGGATGGGAGACCAGGTGCTGCTGGAAGTGGTGTTGGAGGGCCAGTAGGAGGCACTCTTTCCTCTGGTCTAAACAAAGATCCCAATGCCCCAGGGCAGTGATTGGGGACACTGCTCTGTGTAGGGTGCTGTCTTTCGGATGGGACGTTAAACGGGTGTCCTGACTCTCTGAGGTCATTAAAGATCCCATGGCACTTATTGTAAGAGTAGGGGTGTTAATCCCGGTGTCCTGGCTAAATTCCCAATCTGGCCCTCAACCATCACGGTCACCTAATAATCCCCAGTTTATAATTGGCTCATTCATCCCCCTCCTCTCCCCTGTAACTATTCCCCAGGTCGTTGCTGCAAATGAGAACGTGTTCTCAGTCAACTTAACTGGTAAAATAACGGTAAAAAAAATAAATAAAAAATAGCTATGGGGATTCTTTGAAGTCCAAAATAAGTCAAAATTGTCCAAACCGAAACCGTCACAACCAAAACAATTCAGACCATAGAGATATATAGAGGTAACATCTTTAAAAAATATATATATATATATTTATTGAATATTCGAAACATACAAAATACTTGCAGTGAAGCCGCTCAACAACTACATCATACCAGTCATCCAACAGATTCCCATTCAGATGAGACGGAAAAGAGAACATCTGCCTAAAATAATTTGCTTCTCCTTTTAAAATATCATTCGGAGAATCATAGATGACTCCGTCTTCAGTAACGAGTTTCTGCAAATTCTTTTTGTTAGCGTTCCTGTATTGGAGATTCAGGAAGAATTTTGTGCATTTTTATCCATATTCCATCCAGTTTGCTTTACTTTTGTAATAGATTACATTAGATCGTTCTTGAATAAGTTCCTCAAGTTATTTTTGTTTTTCCTCTTATTTTGTATCTCTGTAGTATCGTTTTTATTGCTATCTACCTGTACTATTAGTTCATGGATTTCCCTTGTTAGTCGTGTCTCTTTAGCCAGAAACTGCTTTTTATTATTGATGAATATTGAATTGAATGACCCCTGAAGGTAAATTTAAAGGTATCCCAAACAATAAGGGGATTTGCTGAACCTATATTATACTGGAAAAATTCTGTTATAAATTATTTTGTCTTAGTTAAAAATAAGTCGTCCTCCAGTAAACTTTGATTAAATTTCCAATATCCCCGTCCACATGGAAAATCTATAAGAGTTATGTGAATGCCAATTAGATGATGATCCGGTCGCATTCTGTCTCCTATTAAAACTTTTTTAACCTTTGATGCAAGAGAGACAAGAAAGTAGTCAAGACGACTAGCTTGATTAAGTCTCCTCTATGTATATCTCACTAGGTCGGGGTTTTTTAGTCTCCAAATATCCACTATTTCTAATGTGTCCATAATATTTGTGATTTCCTTGAGGACACGGTTATGATAGCTTGTTGAGTGATTACCTTTACGGTCCATTGAGGTACTTAACACTGTGTTATAGTCTCTTAACATAATGATTAGATCATGTGTTACCTGTAAGTTCAATAAATTGGTATAAATGTTTTCAAAGAAGTGTGGATCATCCTGATTTGGACCATATAGATGAATGAGCCAAATCTCTTTTTCGTCCACTTTCATATTCAAAAGGATCCACCTTCCTTTTTGATATGAATGTGCAAATAGTCAGGAATGATTCGCATGATTAATTCATTATTAATTAATATCATCACACCCTTTGAGTTCCTTTGTCCATGACAGAAAATTAGAGGTATCATCTTTGTATCTGTGCCATTATGGCGTCTGTGACAGCACGGGCAGCGCCATTGTGGCTATCTGCATTTTAAAGTTGAATGTGCCATGCTCTACCAACTGAGCTACAGAGGACCACCATGTGGGTAGTGGACAAGTGCACACTTCAGGAAAAAGTGTATAGTATGGAGGTGGATAGCCAGCATGGGGGGCACCAACCCTCCAAGAGCTATCTACAGTATTTGGACAAAACATAGATGCCTATAATGTGCTATACTGTACTGTACTGTGCTCTACTGTACTGCACTGTACTCTACCGTACTCTAAAGTACTCTTCTGTGAGGTGCTGTGCTGTGCTGTACTGTACTGTACTGTATCCTACTGTACTGTGTTGTACTGTACTCAAGTTAACTCAAGGATACTTGAGTTTCTTACAATTTAAGAAAGGGCCCATGGACTCTTGCAGGGGCATGAATTGGGTATGGCAGTCACCATACCCTAGCTCAAGGTTTCCAAAACTCGGTCCTGGGGCCCACACTGGGTCAGAGCAGGCTGGAGCCTCCTGGGTTAGAAGAAGTTGGTGTGAGGAGCTATAGGACGACGGGATTATTGTAATGGCTGAAATGGAATAAATGGAACCGAGTCAAACGTGGTTTCCATATGTTTGATGTGTTTGATACGGTTTCATTTATTCCATTCCAGCCATTACAATGAGCCTGTCCTCCTATAGCTCCTCCCACCAGCCTCCTCTGCCATGGGTGCACGTTTAGTTTTTTTGCCCTAGCACTACACAGCTGATTCAGATAACCAACTCATCATAAAGCTTTGATTATTTCAATCAGCTGTGTAGTGCTAGGGAAAAAAACAAAATGTGCACCCAGGGGGGCTCCAGGACTGAGTTTGGGAAACCTTGCCCTAGCTCAACACCAACAATTTAAAATAGGCTATTAAAACCATTCCAGTCTCGACTAAAAGGCAAATGAATGCTGACTGTAGGACTATTGTGGACATCTGGGAGCGGGAGGGAATGCTTTTTGTATGGCTGGCTGGCTTTATGGAGAGCAGAGGTCTGTATATAATGATGAGATAATGACGCCCTAACAATGGGAGTCGTTGTCCCAAAGGTGGGAAGGAAGATGACAAGCTTAGGTCCAAATAAGCTCATAGAAACACATTGGACATATTTTGGACAGATTTTGGCGCAATTGAAACTTCTCGCTTCGCCTCTTCCTCTCTGTGGAGAGCGCATCGACGCAGCTGCAGGGAACAGTGGGACTTTTTCCTCAACACATTGCAGAGGTAAAGTTGGGCCCAGTTCCACGAGGGGGCTTGAGGGGGAGTTCAAACATTATTCCCTTCAGTTTTTGTTTTATGTCCATATATAAAAATTGCGAAAAAAGGTAAAACGATTGAGTGAAAGGATGGCGCAAAAAACATCTGTATCTCCGCTGTCCTGTGTCAGCACAATGGACAGGGCGCACCGCGAGGTGTGTAAGGGGGCTACGGAAAGCCACTGGGCGGTGAGGTATGAATCCTTTGTGTTTCCATAAAAAGCAGGAAAAAACGCTTATCTCTGTGGTAGGCTAAGTGAATAACGTGATACGCCGCCTGTAATATTTTATTTAGAATTATAAGGACGGGGTAAAATGTACCATTGAAGCTGCTTCACTCTTAGCTAGCTATCTGTAAAAAGCATTAGTGTTTGCGTTAGTGTTTGCATATTTAGCTAGCTCAAACCAGCTAATCTGCCACGATGGATATCAGAAATTGGTTTCGCCAAAGTACCCAGACATAGGAGAAGGAGAGCAATGAGCATCAGCAGTAACATCAAACCACAGAGGCCGCCGCCAAGCCCAGCAGCGATGATGCTGCCGAGCTCTAACTAGCTCCGTGTGCAGAGCCTACCCACCCTTCCACCAATGCCGCCAGGATAATGGCTCCATAGCTGCCTCCTTTTCCGACTTTTCCTGATGATCTTGGAACAGAGGAGCCAGCCCAGAATAGACTAGAATCCTATCCTAACCGCAGGTTCTGTCCAAAACGTTAATTTAATGGCAATTGGTTAATAGGAAGAGAATGGCTGGAACACTCGGTTACTGCAGATGCCATTATGGTTTTCTTGGTAGCCTATTGGTTTTCATGGCTGTATATTGAACTGTAAGTATTGAAATGTGTTTATGGTAGGCTGGCATTGCTTCCTTGATTGTGTGGGTTAAATTTGATTCACAAAAGTGTATTGTGACATATCACAATGTATTGCTGATGTGGGCCTATAAGCCTATTTATTGGACAATTGTGCATGGCTGCATCTCTGTAGTAGGCTGTAGGCTGTTTTGGTTATTTGGATCTCCATTCACCTTTTGTTTACTGCATTTGTTTACTGTTAATGTACAGTACCTTGCAAAAGTATTCATCCCCCTTGGTGTTTTTCCTATTTTGGGGTATTACAACTTGTAATTTAAATTGATTTGTATTTGGATTTCATGTAATGGACATACACAACATAGTCCAAATTGGTGAAGTGAAATGAAAAAAATCTATTTTTTCAAAAAATTCGATAAAATAAAAAACGGAAAAGTGGTGCGTGCATATGTATTCACCCCTTTGCTATGAAGCCCCTAAATAAGATCTGGTGCAACCAATTACCTTCAGAAGTCACATAACTAGTGAAATAAAGTCCACCTGTGTGCAATCTAAGTGTCACATGATCTCATTATATATATACCTGTTCTGAAAGGCCCACGAGTCTGCAACACCACTAAGCAAAAGGCACCACCAAGCAAGTGGCACCATGAAAACCAAGGAGCTCTCCAAACAGGTCAGGGACAAAGTTGTGTAGAAGTACAGATCAGGGTTGGGTTATAAAAAAATATCAGAAACTTTGAACATCCCACGGAGCACCATTAAATCCGTTATAAAAAAAAATGGAAAGAATATGGCACCAAAACAAACCTGCCAAGAGAGGTGCAGCAAAAAGATTTGCTGCAGTAACCGAGTGTTCCAGCCACCAAAACCTGCCAGGCAAGGAGGGCATTAATCAGAGAGGGAACAAAGAGACCAAAGATAACCTTGAAGGAGCTGCAAAGCTCCACAGCGGAGATTGGAGTATCTGTCCATAGGACCACTTTAAGCCGTACACTCCACAGAGCTGGGCTTTACGGAAGAGTGGCAAGAAAAAAGCCATTGCTTAAAGAAAAAAATAAGCAAAATACGTTTGGTGTTCGCCAGAAGGCATGTGGGTGACTCCCCAAACATTTGGAAGAAGGTACTCTGGTCAGATGAGACTAAAATTGAGTTTTTTGGCCATCAAGGAAAACGCTATGTCTGGCGCAAACCCAACACCACTCATCACCCCGAGAACCCCATCCCCACAGTGAAGCATGGTGGTGGCAGCATCATGCTGTGGGGATGTTTTCATCGGCATGGACTGGGAAACTGGTCAGAATTGAGGGAATGATGGATGGCGCTAAATACAGGGAAATTCTTGAGGGAAACCTGTTTCAGTCTTCAAGAGATTTGAGACTGGCACTAAGCATACTGCTAAATGACCATAAGCATACTGCTAAAGCAACACTCAAGTGGTTTAAGGGGAAACATTGATATGTCTTGGAATGGCCTAGTCAAAGCCCAGACCTCAATCCAATTGAGAATCTGTGGTATGACATAAATATTGGGGTGGCAGGTAGCCTAGTGGTTAGAGTGTTGGACTAGTAACCGAAAGGTTGCAAGATTGAATCCCTGAGCTGACAATGTAAAAATCTGTCGTTCTGCCCCTGAAACAAGGCAGTTAACCCACTGTTCCTAGGCCGTTATTGAAAATAAGAATTTGTTCTTAACTGACTTGCCTAGGAATATAAAAAATTGCTGTACACCAGCGGAACCCATCCAACTTGAAGGAGCTGGAGCAGTTTTGCCTTGAAGAATGGGCAAAAATCCCAGTGGCTAGATGTGCCAAGCTTATAGAGACATACCCCAAGAGACTTGCAGCTGTAATTGCTGCAAAAGGTGGCTCTACAAAGTATTGACTTTGGGGGGGGTGAATAGTTATGCAGGCTCAAGTTCTGTTTTTTGTCCTATTTCTTGTTTGTTTCAAAATAAAAAATATTCTGCATCTTCAAAGTGGTAGGCATGTTGTGTAAATCAAATGATACAACCTCCCCCCCCAAAAAATCTATTTTAATTCCAGGTTGTAAGGCAACAAAATAGGAAAAATGCCAGGGGGGTGAATACTTTCGCAAGCCACTGTAACTAACCTAAATATAGATTGTGTTATGCCTTTATTGATCTGATATTTTGTTTACTAGTTTACTAGGCAGTTGTGTCGGTATTGTAAGTCAAACTGCTATTCAGCATTTTTCTTTGCATGCTTGAATAACTAGGCTACTACTTTCAGCATTTAGTTTACATTCTTTTAGTAAAACAGCTTCGTGTACGGCTGCATTTACAGCTGTTTGTAATAGGGCAATTCACCTAGCTATCTTGTAGCATATATTCATTACCCAAATGGCCTAGCTGTAGGGCACTGTCTATTGTGCTGATACAGTGCAGCAGAGATAGACTACAGATTTCAAAAGCACTCAATGATCTCTGAGTCTCAGCATTTGAACTTTATATTTATTGTGGTATAGCGTGATTATATAAGCAGAATTCAATATAGTTCCAATGCAAGAACCCCCAAAATGTAGCCCCCTTGTCAATTTAAAGATGGCTGTAGTAGATGGCTTTGGCTAGTTAACTGCTGTTTGACTTGACATGAAACTAAACTAGAGTTTTAGTTCCGATGGAGCTAATGCATAGCAGCTAGTTCTTGTATGACATGTGTTTGTAGAAGTCCCCTAAAGACTGAGGTGAATGAAGCTACAGCAATACCCTATGTTTAGCTGAAATAACACCCCTGGACTCTTGATCAAGACCACATAAATTCGGTCTTTAACTCGTTATGGTCTCAACTCACTTGGTCTGGGTCTGGATCTTTGGACCAATGTCTTGGTATAAATCTTGGTCTTTATAGTCTTTGGTTTACAAACCATAGTCACCCCAATTTGAAGAAGACAATGCTCTCTGATCATTGGCTGATCACTCCCAACCAATAGGAATCAATACCAGGTTGAAATGGTTGAAGCCATCAATGGCAATGTCAACACTAAAACGAGTTATATCCATCGAAAGTCCTCCATTTGTCTCTATGATTAACACATGACATCGAAACACCTGTTATTTTGCCAAAATAAACATAAGTAAAGTGATAATTTAAACATATAACAACATAATTAATTATATGCATAAGTAATTCAATCAATCAACAAGTTTCAGATTCATACAATCAACATTGAACATTTTACAGAGAACAATAGACATATTTCTCTAAATCCAATTGAAAGGTTTTGAAAATCAGGTTAAAAATCATGTTTTTACTATTTTGTTAATTTGTATGCAAATAACATTTGTACAATTAATCTGAAATACGTTAATCAAAATGATCCCTGCTGTGCAATAAAGGGAGAACCATGCAACTGTTTCACTGTTTATGAAGTGACATTAAGCGGAGTGGTAAGGAATTCAGGTAAATATTTCTGACCTGACGAAGATCCGTTTCGGATTGAAACATTGTCAATAAAGCTGTGAATTGGGAGCTTTAACAGTGTGTGGGCCTTCGTGTTCTATACTAGTATTCTTTATTAGCCCAGCACCTATGTTTAAGGATGTGCGTATGACCAAAAACTTTTAAATATTTCAAATATGCAATACAAATAATGTGTGTGAGTGGTATATATACAGTTGAAGTCGGAAGTTTACAAACACCTTAGCCAAATACATTTAAACTCAGTTTTTCACAATACCTGACATTTAATCCTAGTAAAAATCCCTGTCTAGGTCCGTTAGGATCACCACTTTATTTTAAGAATGTGAAATGTCAGAATAATAGTAGAGAGAATGATTTATTTCAGCTTTTACTTATTTCATCACATTCCCAGTGGGTCAGAAGTTTACATACACTCAATTAGTATTTGGTAGCATTGCCTTTAAACTGTTTAACTTGGGTCAAACATTTCGGGTAGCCTTCCCACAAAGTTGGGTGAATGTTGGCCCATTCCTCCTGACAGAGCTGGTGTAACTGAGTCAGGTTTCTAGGCCTCCTTGGCTCGCACACGCTTTTTCAGTTCTGCCCACAAATTTTCTATAGAATTGAGGTCAGGGCTTTGTGATGGCCACTCCAATACCTTGACTTTGTTGTCCTTAAGCCATTTTGCCACAACTTTGGAAGTATGCTTGAGGTCATTGTCCATTTGGAAGACCCATTTGCGACCAAGCTTTAACTTCCTGACTGATGTCTTGAGATGTTGCTTCAATATATCCACATCATTTTCATCCCTCATGATGCCATCTATTTTGTGAAGGGCACCAGTCCCTCCTGCAGCAAAGCACCCCCACAACATGATGCTGCCACCCCCGTGCTTCACGGTTGGGATGGTGTTCTTTGGTTTGCAAGCCTCCCCCTTTTTCCTCCGCACATAACGATGGTCATTATGACCAAACAGTTCTATTTTTGTTTCATCAGACCATAGGACATTTCTCCAAAAAGTACGATCTTTGTCCCCCTGTGCAGTTGCAAACCATAGTCTGGCTTTTTTAAGGCGGTTTTGGAGCAGTGGCTTCTTCCTTGCTGAGCAGCCTTTCAGGTTATGTCGATATAGGACACATTTTACTGTGGATATAGATACTTTTGTAGCTGTTTCCTCCAGCATCTTCACAAGGTCCTTTGCTGTTGTTCTGGGATTGATTTGGACTTTTCACACCAAAGTACGTTCATCTCTAGGAGACAGAACACGTTTCCTTCCTGAGCGGTATGACGGTTGCGTGGTCCCATGGTGTTTATACTTGCGTACTATTGCTCGTACAGATGAACGTGGTACCTACAGGCGTTTGGAAATTGCTCCCAAGGATGAACCAGACTTGTGGAGTTCTACATTTTTTTTCTGAGGTCTTGGCTGATTTCTTTTGATTTTTCCATGTTGCCAAGCAAAGAGGCACTTGTTTTGAAGGTAGGCCCTAAAATACATCCACAGGTACACCTCCAATTGACTCAAATGATGTCAATTAGCCTATCAGAAGCTTCTAAAGCCATGACATCATTTGCTGGAATTTTCCAAGCTGTTTAAAGGCACAGTCAACTTAGTGTATGTAAACTCCTGACCCACTGCAATTGTGATACAGTGAATTATAAGTGAAATAATTTGTCTGTAAACAATTGTTGGAAAAATAACTTGTGTCATGCGCAAAGGAGATGTCCTAACCGACTTGCCAAAACTATAGTTTGTTAGCAAGAAAATTGTGGAGTGTTTGAAAAACGAGTTTTAATGACTCCAACCTAAGTGTATGTAAACTTCCGACTTCAACTGTATGTCTACATGACATTGTTGGAAGACGTGCACTGAAAGTTTGGGAAAAATAGGATTACATTTGCATTTTTTCCAATGCCCAATCTGTCCCGTTTTTGTAGAATGACCCATATAGGCTGAGGTAGACAGGGGTAGGCAATTAGTTGTCTTACTGTACCTCTGAGGCTGCAGGAATGAGTATCAATGTATGGTACCCATTCCTCTCTGATAATATAATTGCCATTATCCATATTTCAAAGTAAATGAATTGCTCTACACCAAAAAGTGGATAATTCCTGCTACCTCAGCTCTCCTCTGTCCTACCTCAGCTCTCCTCTGTCCTACCTCAGCTCTGTCGTACTTCAACTACCTCCTGTCCTACCTCAGCTCTCCCCATGTCTACCTCAGCTCTCCCCATGTCTACCTCAGCTCTCCCCATGTCTACCTCAGCTCTCCCCATGTCTACCTCAGCTCTCCCCATGTCTACCTCAGCTCTCCCCATGTCTACCTCAGCTCTCCCCATGTCTACCTCAGCTCTCCCCATGTCTACCTCAGCTCTCCCCCTGTCTACCTCAGCGCTCCCCTGTCTACCTCAGCGCTCCCCTGTCTACCTCAGCGCTCCCCTGTCTACCTCAGCGCTCCCCTGACTACTTGTCCCCTGTCTACCTCAGCTCGCCTCCGTCCTACCTCAGCTCGCCTCCGTCCTACCTCAGCTCTCCTCCGTTCTACCTCATCTCTCCCCCGTCCTACCTCATCTCTCCCCCGTCCTACCTCAGCTCTGCTCTGTCCTACCTCAAATCTGCTCTGTCCTACCTCAAATCTGCTCTGTCCTACCTCAAATCTCCTCTGTCCTCTGTGCACATGGTCCCTGATTACTTGTGGCTTCTCTAGTTTTTTTGCGATTAAGATCCACTCTCCCTAATCAAGTAGAGCCCCCTTATGAAACTAGTGACAACTATCAGACAGGCTCCAAAGGAGTCCTCCTGGAGAGCGTGGGGCTTTGCTGCTGCCCCCTTCTCCTCCTCCTGCTGCTGTCACAGGGTTTGTCTCTGTCGATTGGGGATCGGTCTGTCTGGTGATGGAGAGAGAGACAGAGAACAGAGAATGGGGTTTTGGGACTGGGGTTTTGGCACTGTCAGAAGACATTTCAGCAACAGGATGGGACTCCCAGAGGGAATTACGATGAAGGATTTGGTTCCTTCTGAGGAGCTCTGTTCTGTTCTCAGTCTCTGTGTGACTGAAGTCTATAAATATCTGATGTAAGATAGAGAGGCAGTGTGATAGAAGACATCTCCCCGTAGACATAGGACTGTGAATTGGCAATGGGGATTCTCAGTCATGAGACCTGATCAATTAGCAAATGAGTTGCACCATGTAGACAAGGTACCACTACCTCCTCATCAAAATTACTTCAATCAAAACCATAAAAGCTGAGGTACGTCAGAGGAGAGCTGAGGTATGTCAGAGGAGGGCTGAGGTAGGACAGAGGAGGGCTGAGGTAGGACAGAGGAGGGCTGAGGTAGGACAGAGGAGGGCTGAGGTAGGACAGAGGAGAGCTAGGGTAGGATGGAGGAGAGCTGAGGTAGGACGGAGGAGAGCTGAGGTAGGACAGGGAGAGCTGAGCTAGACAGGGGAGAGGTAGGACAGAGGAGAGCTGAGGTAGGACAGAGGAGAGGTAGGACGGAGGAGAGCTGAGGTAGACATGGGAGAGCTGAGGTAGTCAAAAGTCAAAGGGTAAGCCAGAGTTCTAGGGTTCCAAATTAAGGCTGGAATGATATTCTTAGGCTTGGAGTCATGCCTAAGAACTTAACCAAGTGTTATTTACGATAATCCACGAGCCTGATTGCTTAAATAATGTGGAGGATGTTCTAAATACCAGATGTGTCTAGTATAGGGGAAAAGGCAGATAAAGAAAAACAAATGTATGGAAGCCTTTGCCCCACCCACACCCTCTCATTGCACTCTCACCCTTGACCTCTCTCTATTTAACTCAGCCTGTGAGCCTGAAGAAAAGGTCAACCTTACCGCTGTGAAACAGGTTGCTGATATCTCACATGAATACATACATGTCGCCCTTCTGTCACTCTCCTGTTTACAATAAGTATCATTAATGAATCCTAATTCTTGCTATAGGGAGGTAATTGTCCCTGATTGAATGGCAGCATTTACGGTCAATTTAGCAGCATGCTCTGATCAATGCAGGCTTTACATAGCCCCCATTTTAAAAGACCTAATTAGCTGGAAAATACATGACAAGTCAATTGTGAAGATTGAGGACAGAGAATGAAGCGCAGTCTCTGTAAATGTCTGCTTGCAATAGATACACTTGTTATGGTGCCTGGCTGCTGCCGCTATGCTGCTGGGCTGGGGTCTGACAACGGTCTGGATAATATTATGCTACTTGTGGTTGAACGATTGCTTTTCACAGCATCTCACTGTTGAAAACAAAGGGATCAGGATAACCTATAATTGAAGAGTTTATTTCCAAAATGCTATATCCACACAAAAAATGTACATCTGTGTTTTTTCATCAGAAATGATTGCTTATGGGCACCTTCATGTGTGTGTAAAATATTACTGTTCTCAGATGTTTTTTTCACAGATTTTAGATATGCATGAAAATGTTTTTGTTTTTTTAACAAAACACTGTATATAAATGTTTTGGCTGTAATGTAATGATCGAATCCTGTATATTTGTCTGTAATATGTATTTCTCTGAGAGTGAGGAGGATATATACCACATTTAGCAAAAATCATGACTATTTGTCTCTCTGAAATGAAACAATCAATTGATTTTAAACAAATACTGTCATTGAACAACCCCATGCCATAATTAGATACTGAAGAAACACACCAATCTCTTTCATAATTTCTTTTAACAATTAAGCCAATTAACCAATATTTCTGAAAATGGATATATAGCGTTTGAACAAAACAATTTAAATGGTTTGTTTTTTAAGGTGGTGCATGTCAGCTATTCACTGTGACATTATTATTACATCAATGTACATTTGTTTATGTGGCTAAGGAGTATCTTTTCCCCCAAAACATTATACTTCAATTTAAACAGGTATGAATTATGAGTTTCTAGTTGTAAAATAACAAAATGATTCAAGTGTAGTTTAAGCTAAGCTATGAGCTATAAGAAAGCATACCATACCACCATAAAAGTAAATCCTCATTGCCTCTCTATCATAGGGTTCTCATAGCTGGACTTCTCGCCCAAAAACAAACGCTAACTTGGCCATACCTTCAAAGTGTCCTCATGGGTCTATAGATAATGGGACATGCTGGACCTACCACACACAGGACCACAACTTCTGCAATGCAGCAAGGTGCCTCTGGAAAGAAAACAGGCGAGACCCAGGAATCAACAGGCCTCTGTTTAAATAAGCAGGTGCTGCAGATCTGAATGTGGCCTCCTCAACTTCTGTTTGCCAGGACTCTAGCAACCATTTACATACACAAATTATGTGGAAATACAAACATTCACATTTAAACTCAAACAAAGGCTATTTTGGATATTAAAATGCAACCTACTATTCTGACAGGTGAGGGGTAAGAATGGGGGTCAGTAAAAAGCTTTACAAAAAATGTTGGCTTTTTAATCTTGTCAAGCATTGAACATTAGAATTTGGATGCTCATGGTTTTGAGAGACAACAGCAATACAACAATATTAACAATCCAATATACCTACCCACCTAGTTCCTCAGTAATGTCATCATCTGAATTGTTAAGATATACCTTTGACCAGTGTTTTTTGTATCATGATCATGCATACCACTTACCATCTATTTCCTCTGTTTAATAATGGGAATGAGAGAACATCTATATCGATCACTCATGTCTGATTGGGGGAAAAAGTATGAACTGTTGCTTTTGGCATCATCCTAGCCCAGCCATAAACCACTGTTAGTGTTGTTTCTCCTTTCTCTTTTGGTGGCAACAGGGAATTTATGTGGCAATGGATCCTTCTTACGGGCCTGCCCATCTGCCCAGAGCAGCCTCTATTGGCAACGATTCCGAAACGTTGCAGATTGCTAATGTGACATTGAACAATAAATGAATGAAATGCTATTCCTTCTATAATTGCTCCAACCCATCATAGTCAGTAGTGGCATTTTAAAACTTTCTCTTCACATTTTTGGCATGTTTGTGACTTTTCTCCCCCCATCCCCTCACCGCAACAAAAATACTCCAAAGCCAAATAAACTGGCCAATAATAGACAGGTGAGTTAATCAAACATCTACCACCACATAATAATACTCATTGGTCTGACTTTGTGAGACAAAAAAATTATTGAAGGAGACACTCTCATCAAAAGATTTGCAAACCAAACATGGAACTTTTTGGTGCTTTGCCGGGAAAAGCAATAGTGCTCTGGGGTTGAATATCTGGGCGGCTGGGCCGGTCCCGGGCCTCCTGTAGGTCAGGCTGTTTTCTCTCTACACACAGGGCACCGCTGAACGCCCCCGCACAAGCCAGTCTGATGTAAGCTCACTGTGCCGTTTATTTTTGCTGCGTCGTGTGCGGCAGCCAAAACTACTCTCTCATCCAACATGGTTTGGTCTGCTACTTTTAATGTTCTGGGGATGGATTTTCTCTTTAGCTATTCTCTCTGAGAGTTTCTTGCCCTCTGTCCATATAGAATTGAGTGTTTGTTTGAGGTTGAACACATATTTGCAAATCTATAATTCTTATGAAAGACGAGTACAAATGTCAACACAGAGTCAAATAATGATGCTTGCATGCTTTAGGGATGACATGATACAAATGTTACATGATTTTCATTGCCTCTTCAACACATTATCAAAAGGTAGACTGGATGTGTGAATTAATTTATTAGCCATTCCCATAAATTGTAGTCACTGTACATTTTCAGGCACTCCAAACTGAGGCTAACACAGTGACCATTCAAAATACCTACAGTAGCAGGGATGCTGAGTCTTATAACTACAGTAGCAGGCATGCTGAGTCTTATAAGGAAAGTCTAAAATGACCAATTGAAATGTGCTTCTACATGAGTTCTAGTACCTCTGATTCAACAGCTACTTTACAGCTCTTTCCTCTCTGGTTCTCCCAGGCAGTAGCAGCCAGAAGTAGCAGGCCAGGGGTCAGGGTTTGTCATCATCCTCTACTTTGCCTAATTACAGGAAGAGAGAGAGAGCCTAGATTAGCCTGATGCTGCTGCAGCATTTTCCTGCATCGTCCTGGTGGGAGCGGCTCAAACTCCTGTTATGGAAATGTTTAATATTTAATACATCGATTAACATTAAGATCTAAGGCAGAACTGTTTCAATAATTACATTATTATTTAATATCTCTCCATAGAGTGATGATGGGTAGTCTAATGAAAGCTGGATCTCTATTTCAACCTTGAAGGGGTTGGGCAAAGTGCCAGTAATGAAGATGTATTAAACCTTAATGTAGCTTAATGTAGCAGGTGTCATATATATAACGTCCAGAAGCTCTTTCGAAAGCATTATATTCATCGCTACTACCTTAAAAGCCACTAAATCGTCTGGGCTAAGTTAGTCTGGCTATCATTCTCCTTCTATTAATCGATAGAAAAATTGTTAACACACCTTAACTGGGATCCATTAGAGTGTCCCTGGGTAATAAATGTGCCCATGGTGCTCAGAGGGGGGCCAACTGCCTGCTGTACTCAGGTTAATGGCCAAAGTTGAGGGAAGTGACCACTAAATCTGCAAGGACACCAGATTCACACTGGCTGCTGAGCTTCTATCACTGGCAAATGACGATGCCTAAGAGCTCAGTACTAATCAACTGTTTCTGAGGGAGTGGAGATGAGGGAAAGGGAGAGGGAGGGAGGCCATGTAAACTGCTCTGTGAGGGAGAAAAAAATACTTTTGAGAGAGAGATCATATGAGGCAGCTTCATATAGGTTTCGATTTTGTATTGATACAAGGGTCACTTATCGCTGTCAACGGCCTGGCAGTTAGAGAATTGCTTTGATGTATTGCTTCAGTACTCTGGAGAGTGACCTCAGACCTCTCAGAGAGAAAATTACAAACTGTTACTCACAAAGTTCATCATCACTTTATATATTTCCCACTCTGTCAAACAGTCATATTGAGATCTAATGATCAGTGGGCTTCTGTGGAACGGACGAAAGAGATGCAATCTGGAATAATTTTTACTCTTCACAACCAAGGCCAAAGTAAGCCGTGAAAAGTTCCATATACACTTTTTTCAGGGCCATTTTCCTTGGTGTTTCCTTGCAAGATGGCGCCGACAGAGATGGTCACCTCGCTTCACGTCCTTAGGAAACTATGTAGAAATTCGTTTTTTGAATGTATTATTTCTTACATTGTTTGCCCAGAAAATCTTAAGTGTTATTACATATAGCCGGGAAGAACTACTGGATACAAGAGCGATGTCAACTTACCAACATTACGACCAGGAATACGACTTTCCCGAAGCGGATCCTTTGTTCAAATCTCCACCCTGGACATTGGTTCTAATCCCAGAGGCCGACCCAAAACAACGTTGTCGCTGCAGGAGAGGCAAACGGAGCGGCCTCCTGGTCAGACATAGAAGGCGAGCACACCATCTACCACTTCCGAGCATACTACTCGCCAATGTCCAGTCTCTAGACAACAAGGTGATGAAATTAGGGCACGAGTTGTCTTCCAGAGAGACATCAGAGATTTTAACATTCTCTGTTTCACAGAAATATGGCTCACTCGGGATATGTTGTCAGAGTCGATACACCCACCGGGTTTCTTCATGCGTGGTGCCGACAGAATCAAACATCTCTCTGGTAAGAAGAAGGGCGGTGGTGTATGCATCATGATTAACGACTCATGGTGTAATCATAACAACATACAGGAACTCAAGTCCTTTTGTTCACCTGACCTAGAATACCTTACAATGAAATGCTGACCGCATTATGTTCCAAGAGAATTCTCTTCAAGTATAGTCACAGCCGTGTATATTCCCCCAAGCAGATACCTCAACGGCCCTGAAAGAACTTCACTGGACTCTATGTAAACTGGAAACCATATACCCTGAGGCTGCATTTATTGTAGCTGGGGATTTTAACAAAGCTAATTTGAGAACAAGGTTACCCAAATTCTACCAGCACATTGATTGTTGCACCCGCTCGAACAAAACATTGGACCACTGCTACTCTAATTTCCGCGATGCATACAAGGCCCTCCCCCGCCCTCCCTTCGGCAAATCTGACCATGACTCCATCTTGTTGCTCCCCTCCTATAGGCAGAAACTAAAACAGGTTGCACCCATGCTTAGGTCTATCCAACACTACTCTGACCAATTGGATTCCACGCATCAAGATTGCTTCAATCACGTGGACTGGGATATGTTCCGGGTAGCCTCAGACAATAACATCGACGTATACGCTGACTCGGTGAGTGAGTTTATTAGGAAGTGCATTGGAGATGTTGTACCCATTGTGACTATTAAAACCTTCCCTAACCAGAAACCGTGGATTGATGGCAGCATTCACACAAAACTGAAAGCGCGAACCACTCCATTTAATCATGGCAAGGCGACTGGAAACATGAGCAAATACAAACAGTGTAGCTATTCCCTCCGCAAGGCAATCAAACAAGCAAAGCGTCAGTATAGAGACAAAGTAGAGTCACAATTCAACGCCTCAAACACGAGACGTATGTGGCAGGATCTGCAGACAATCACGGATGACAAGAAAACCAGCCCCGTCGCGGACATCGATGTCTCGCTCCCAAACAAATTAAACAACTTCTTTGTGCGCTTTGAGGACAATACAGTTCCACCGACATGGCCCGCTACCAAAGACTGTGGGCTCTCCTTCAACATGGCCAACGTGAGTAAAACATTTAAACGTGTTAACCCTCGCAAGGCTGCCTGCCCAGACGACCTACCTAGCCGCGTCCTCAGGGCATGCGCAGACCAGTTGGCTGGTGTGTTTACGGACATATTCAATCAAACCTTATCCCAGTCTGCTGTCCCCACATGCTTCAAGATGACCACCATTGTTCCTGTTCCCAAGAAAGCTAAGGTAACTGAACTAAATTACTATCACCCCGTAGCACTCACTTCTGTCATCGTGAAGAGCTTTGAGAGACTAGTCAAGGATCATATCACCTCCACCCTACCTGATAGCATAGACCCACTCCAATTTGCTTACCACCCCAATAGGTCCACAGACGATGCAATCGCCATCACACTGCACACTGCCCTATCCCATCTGGACAAGAGGAATACCTATGTAAGAATGCTGTTCATCGACTACAGCTCAGCATTCAACACCATAGTACCCTCCAAACGTATCATTAAGCTTGGGACCCTGGGTCTCGACCCTGCCCTGTGCCACTTGGTCCTGGACTTTCTGACGGGTCGCCCCCAGGTGGTGAAGGTAGGAAACAACATTTCCACCCCGCTGATCCTCAACAGTGTTGCCCCACAAGGGTGAGTTCTTAGCCCTCTCCTGTACTCCCTGTTCACCTATGACTGTGTGGCCATGCACGCCTCCAACTCAATCTCATTAAGTTTGCAGACGACTCTACAGTGGTAGGCTTGATTACCAACAACAGCCTACAGGGGGTGAGGTCAGGGCCCTCGGAGTGTGGTGTAAGGAAAATAACCTCTCACTCAACGTCACCAAAACACAGGAGATGATCGTGGACAGCAGTGGTAGCACCCCCCTATCCACATCGACGGGACAGTAGTGGAGAATGTGGAAAGTTTTAAGTTACTCGGCGTACACATTACGGACAAACTAAAATGGTCCACCCACACAGACAGCGTGGTGAAAAAGGCGCAACAGAGCCTCTTCAACCTCAAGAGGCTGAAGAAATTTGTCTTGTCACCGAAAACCCTCACAAACTTTTACAGATGCACAATTCGAGAGCATCCTGTCGGGCTGTACCACCGGCTGGCACGGCAACTGCACCGCCCTCAATCGCAAAGCTCTCCAGAGGGTAGTGTGGTCTGCACAACGCATCACCGGGGGCAAACTACCAGCCCTCCAGGACACCTACAGCACCCGATGTCACAAGAAGGCCAAAAAGATCATCAAGGACAACAACCTACCGAGCCACTGCCTGTTCACCCCGTTATCATCCAGAAGGCGAGGTCAGTACAAGTGCATCAAAGCTGGGACCGAGAGACTGAAAAACAGCTTCTATCTCAAGGCCATCAGACTGTTAACCTCTTGACGCTAGGGGTCAGATTATTATTATTATTATTTCTTAAAATAACGTTCCCAAGGTAAACGGACTATTTCTCAGGTTCAGATCGTAGAATATGCATATAATTTACAGATTAGGATAGAAAACACTCCAAAGTTTCCAAAACTGTCAAAATATTGTCTGTGAGTATAACAAAACTGATTCTGCAGGCGAAAACTTGAGAAAATCTAACCCGGAAGTGATAAAAAAAAAAAAAAATCTGTGTTTCCTGGCCCGTCTTTCTTCCATTTAAAGAGTATCAACCAGATTCCTTTTCCAATGGCTTCCTCAGGCTGTAACCAGGCTTTAGACATAGTTTCAGGCTTTTATTTTAAAAAATGAGCGAGATTTTTCAAAAGTAGTCAGGTGTCCTCAGATTAGTTCCTGTGCACGAGAGGGTAGCTCTCCATTTTCTTTTTCTCTCTTATTGAGTAGGTTACGGTCCGGTTGAAATATTATCGATTATGTTTGTTAAAAACAACCTGAGGATTGATTATAAAAAACATTTGACATGTTTCTACGACCATTACGGATACTTTTTGGAATTTTCGTCGAACGGAACGAGGCTTTGGTTTTCTGAACATAACGCGCAACCCAAATGGCGTTTTTTTTGTTATAAAAGTAATATTTATCGAACAAAAAGAACATTTGTTGTGTAACTGGGAGTCTCGTGAGTGCAAACATCTGAAGATTATCAAAGGTAAGCGATTAATTTTATTGCTTTTCTGACTTTCGTGACCATGCTAATTTGGGGCTAGCTGTTCTAGCATTGATTGATACACTCACAAAAGCGTGGATTTCTTTCTCTGTAAAGCATACTTTCAAAATCTGACATGATAGGTGGATTAACAACAGGCTAAACTGTGTTTTGGTATATTTCACTTGTGATTGCATGATTATAAATATTTTTTGTAATATTTTGCGCCCTGCAATTCAGCGGTTGTTTAGGAAAATGATCCCGTAAAAGGGATCCGTAGCGCAGAGAAGTTAACCTGTCTGGGAACTAGCGGAACCCCTCGCCAACAGCCATTGAAATTGCAGGGCGCCAAATTCAATCAACAGAAATCTCATAATTCAAATTTCTCAAACATAAAAGTATTAGGCACCATTTTAAAGATAAACTTCTCGTTAATCCAACCACAGTGTCCGATTTCAAAAAGGCTTTTCGGCGAAAGCACAACATATCATAATGTTAGATCAGCAACTAGTCACAGAAAGCATACAGCCATTTTCCAACCAAAGAGAGGAGTCACAAAACGCAGAAAGATAGATAAAATTAATCACTAACCTTTGATATTCTTCATCAGATGACACTCCCGGGACAACATGTTACACAATACATGTATGTTTTGTTCGATCAAGTTCATATTTATATCCAAAAACCTCAGTTTACATTTGGCTTTGCCTCCAAAACATCCCGTGAATTTGCACAGAGCCACATCAATTTACAGAAATACTCATAATAAACTTTGATAAAAGATACAAGTATTATGCACAGAATTATAGATATACTTCTCCTTAATGCAACCGCTTTGTCATAATTCAAAAAAACTTTACGGAAAAAGCAAACCATGCAATAATCTGAGTACGGCGCTCAGAGACCAAAACAAGCCAAACATATACCCGCCATGTTGCAGAATCAACAGAAGTCAGAAATAGCATTATAAATATTCACTTACCTTTGATGATCTTCATCAGTATGCACTCCCAGGAATACCAGTTCCACAATAAATGTTTGTTTAGTTCGATAAAGTCCATCATTTATGTCCAAACACCTCCTTGTTGTTCGCACCTTGAGTTCACAAATCCAAATTCATGACGCGCGATCACTAGGTCCAGACGAAAAGTCAAAAAGTTCCGTTACAGTCCGTAGAAACATGTCAAACGATGTATAGAATCAATCTTTAGGATGTTTTTAACATAAATCTTTAATAATGTTCCAACCGGAGAATTCCTTTGTCTTTAGAATTGCAATGGAACGCAGGTCGCTCTCACGTGAACGCGCGTGGTCAGCTCATGCCACTCTGGCAGACCTCTGACTCATTCAGCTCCCATTCCCCCCTCCTTTACAGTATAAGCATCAAACAAGGTTCTAAAGACTGTTGACATCCAGTGGAAGCCTTAGGAAGTGCAATATGACCCCATAGACACTGTATATTCGATAGGCGATGAGTTGAAAAACTACAAACCTCAGATTTCCCACTTCCTGGTTGGATTTTTCTCAGGTTTTCGCCTGCCATATGAGTTCTGTTATACTCACAGACATCATTCAAACAGTTTTAGAAACTTCAGAGTGTTTTCTATCCAAATCTACTAATAATATGCATATATTAGCAACTGGGCCGGAGTAGCAGGCAGTTTACTCTGGGCACGCTTTTCATCCAAACGTGAAAATGCTGCCCCCTATCCCAAAGAAGTTAAACAGCCTTCACTAACATAGAGAGGCTGCTGCCAACATACAGACTCAAATCACTGGCCACTTTAATAAATTGATTTAATAATGGTATCACTAGTCACTTTAAATAATGCCACTTTAATAATGTTTACATATCCTACATTACTCATCTCATATGTACAGTTGAAGTCGGAAGTTAATGCACCTCAGCCAAATACATTTAAACTCAGTTTTTCAAAATTCCTGACATTTAATCCTAGTAAGAATTCCCTGTCTTAGGTCAGTTAGGATCACCACTTTATTTTAAGAACGTGAAATCTCAGAATAATAGTAGAGAGAATGATTTATTTCAGATTTGATTTCTTTCATCACATTCCCAGTGGGTCAGAAATTTACATACACTCAATCAGTACTTGGTAGCATTGCCTTTAAATGGTTTAACTTGGGTCAAACGTTTTGTGTAGCCTTCCACAAGCTTCCCACAATAAGTTGGGTGAATATTGGCCCATTCCTCCTGACAGAGCTGGTGTAACTGAGTCAGGTTTCTAGGCCTCCTTGGCTCGCACACGCTTTTTCAGTTCTGCCCACAAATTTTCTATTGGATTGAGGTCAGGGCTTTGTGATGGCCACTCCAATACCTTGACTTTGTTGTCCTTAAGCCATTTTGCCACAACTTTGGAAGTATGCTTGGGGTCATTGTCCATTTGGAAGACCCATTTGAGACCAAGCTTTAAACTTCCTGACTGATGTCTTGAGATGTTGCTTCAATATATCTACATAATTTTCATCTCTCATGATGCCATCTATTTTGTGAAAGGCACCATTCCCTCCTGCAGCAAGGTACCCCCACAACTTGATGCTGCCACCCCCGTGCTTCACGGTTTGGATGGTTTTCTTCGGTTTGCAAGCCTCCCCCTTTTTCCTCCAAACATAATGATAGTCATTATGGCCAAACACTTCTATTTTAGTTTCATCAGACCAGAAGACATTTCTCCAAAAAGTACGATCTTTGTCCCCATGTGCTGTTGCAAACCGTAGTCTGGCTTTTTTAAGGCGGTTTTGGAGCAGCCTTTCAGGTTATGTCAATATAGGACTAATTTTACTGTGGATATAGATACTTTTGTACCTGTTTCCTCCAGCATCTTCACAAGGTCCTTTGCTGTTGTTCTGGGATTGATTTGCACTTTTCGAACCAAAGTACGCTCATCTCTAGGAGACAGAACGCGTCTCCTTCCTGAGCGGTATGACGGCTGCGTGGTCCCATGGTGTTTATACTTGCGTACTGTTGTTTGTACAGATGAACGTGGTACCTACAGGCATTTGGAAATTGCTCCCAAGGATGAACCAGACTTGTGGACGTCTATATATTTTTTCTGAGGTCTTGGCTGATTTCTTTTGATTTTCCCATGATGTCAAGCAAAGAGGCACTGAGTTTGAAGGTAGGCCTTGAACTACATCCACAGGTACACCTCCAATTGACTCAAATATCAATTAGCCTATCAGAGGCTTCTAAAGCTATGACATCATTTGCTGAAATTTTTCAAGCTGTTTGAAGGCACAGTCAACTTAATGTATGTAAACTTCTGACCCACTGGAATTGTGATACAGTGAAATAATCCTTATGTAAACAATTGTTGGAAAAATTACTTGTGTGATGCACAAAGTAGATGTCCTAACCGACTTGCCAAAACTATAGTTTGTTAACAAGAAATTTGTGGAGTGATTGAAAAACGAGTTTTAATGACTCCAACCTAAGTGTATGTAAACTTCCGACTTCAACTTAATATACTGTATTTTATACCATCTATTGCATCTTGCCTATGCCGCACGGCCATCGTGCATCCATATATTTAAATGTACATATTCTTATTCCATCCCCTTACATTTGTGTGTATAAGTTAGTCGTTGTGAATTTGTTAGATTACTTTTTAGATATTACTGCACTGTCGGACTAGAAGCACAAACATTACGCTTCACTCACATTAACATCTGCTAACCATGTGTATGTGACCAATAAAATTTGAATTGATTTGAAGTCTGACACTGTGTGGACCATCCAGCGTCATATTGCCCTGTCTAGTCCCAGTTTACGTCCAATACTATAACTTAGCATTATCCCCATAATGTAATTTAGTTAACCTGCAAAGCCAGAGACAAGCCCAGGAATCTCTCTGCCGAGGTGTCTTTGCAAAGCTCTTATTATTGGGATGAGTCAGCTTCAATGCATCACGCTGTAAAAAAGGCCCAGAGAGGAATATCAATGGCTCTCTTCACTCTCCACACAGAACAGAGGAGACAGGCCAGCCTCTCTACTTTAGCCACACTTCCTTCTAGCTGCTGTGAAATGACATCAGTGGAAAAGTGTATGTGACAAGGGTAATTAAGTCACATGGTGCAGCCTAACCTTTTGGGAGGAGAGAGACAACATCAGAGGTAATTGCATTTACTTAATCTTGAAATGTGGCCCATCATAACTACTAATTCAATTGTACATCCATTCTGCCAACTCCTCGCCAGTAAGCACACATTTAATTGCCTCCATAAAACTTTTAATATGCAGCACACAAAGCAGGGAACAGGACACCACCCACACCACCCGCTGCCCGTCCTCACACAGCTGTCCTGTTCCTGTCCTGACGTCGCCACGGTGATCGTGTTCAGCATAGAGTCTTAGGGGGGAGTGTGTGTCTGTGTGACAGCAGGGGGGTGTTACTAATACATCCTTATTAGATGAGCGTTTAGGGCCCATTTCACGGTTGTAATTCAAAGAAGGGGAGGTTAGATATCGTCCTGGCACAGGAAGAGACGAGAGCTGTAATTTGAGCCTGACAACCTCGGCTATTGTTGTGTCACCATACCTACTGCTCGTAAGGAATGTCTTATCTTGTAGCCAGGCGAGAGCTTAGGGTTGCTACACCGAGACACCTCCTGATAAGGGGACAAGGACAGAGGGCTGAAAGAGGAGGGGAAGAGGAGAAGAAAGGAGGAGGAGGAGAAGGACGGTGATAACATCCCCTGTTCAGGCAGGGAGCGTATTCTGACTGGCAGAAAAACATATAAAAAGCAAAACAAAGCCCCTGAGGAAACAGCCTATCAAAACCCAGGGATCATGTACACAATCATATCGCCCCCAAACAAAAGGCTGGTGTCAATTGCATCAGTGTAATGGAGCAGTCTCCCAAATTAAAACCTTGTATCAAACCGCATCTGATGGCAACAACTATTTAGTGGCCATATTTTACTTGCCAGGCCCAATGACAAGCAATAACTGTTTGATTTCATGTATCTGCTCTTGCCAGCTGCAAGGGAAAGGCTCTTAATAGGAGCTGTCGATCAATGTCAGCATCTGGGCTGAGGGAACAAGAGGCTGAATGTAATGAACATGAAGGGGAGATAACACTAGGCAGGCAGGCACAGAAAGACAGGGTCCTGCTGTCTGCTATTGATCACAACCTTGTTAACTTACACTACAACTCCCCACCACCCCCTTTTGTCTTCTTATTTTGTAACACTTATAATTTGTTCCACTTGATGGTTATCAGGGGGCTGCTTTCTCTTGTCATTCTGAGCAACCAGTGTTGTTCCTCTGTTAATTCACCCTCTGAAAAGGAGCATGGTGAAATATAGGGGGAGAGAGAGGAGGGGAACATGAAGACCTGCAAATAATGTGCATTATCTCTGAAACAACGGGTCTGGGCTGACACCACATATTGGTTTATGAGGTATTTTGGTGTTCACAATTGTGTGTGTATGTGTGACTCGTGTTATTCTAATGAAAGTGTCTAGGTGTCGGTGATTGAACATATTGGACATCTGTTGATTCAAGATTCAAGATGGCTGGTGTCGATGTTCAGACAGATCTGTTCTTTCTGTTGACTTGCATGTTATCATTATTGCTGCCTTAACATTAGTCTCCTTGTCAGTCAACTCTAAACGTACACTTCTCAACGCCTGTACTAATGATACTAATTAAAACACTTTATCTGAACATGGAAGGGATATGTATGTAGGCCTACAGTATGTGTTTGTTTTGGGGAATCCACTTTTCCTCCATCCCTGCAAACTCTGTTGATTACAGCAGAAAGGTACTAGTTCTTGGATAATCATGTAGCAGTGTTCAGGATGCAGTTTTCATCTTTATGAAAACCTTCACCTCGGTCCCCATCCCATTCCACAGGAGGGAGATGAAATGCTTCTTCACATTAGTAATGTAAGCACAAAATTATTATATTTTCTGAATAATTTATCCCCAGCACACTGTAATTTCCTTATTGCTACCTTTTTGCCTATTTTACTGTGCAGGTTATGGTAAATGACTGTTAGTCTTCAGAAAACCTATGGATATCTGTTTCCATCAATCAATTAAAAAACACTTACCTCACACTCAACATGATTTATATCTTGTTAATAGAATTGTCTCACCATATCCCTATATTATTATACCCTGAATTCCATTAGCTCCTCGCTTAATGCTCTTTTTAAGGCTGACCTCCAAGAAGAGAGAGAGAGAGGGGCGATTAGTCTAATATTGGCCAGAGAACAGGGCCTCTTTCTGGGAATGGTGTAGGTCAGGAAGAGGGCTTTGGATGCCGACCCAATCATCACTAGCCTCCTCATCAGACATAGTGTAATGTACTGTAGCCCATCAACAAAGTCACTGGACCTCAAAGGGCCGGTCCATATTTACTAGATGACATTCAATTATATGACCACTTCAGTGAACAAGTGATTCCACTCCTTCACGTGTTGCATCATATGAACTGTGGATAACATGCTGAGGTATACAGAATGTTTATCAGTCAATTGAGATGGTATACAATTGTCTAAATGTAACTATGGAGTAACAAGAAAAATATATATTGATAACTGATCGCTATCAATAGATTGTTGCCGTTGGAAATCTAGCCTACTTCATTTTTCAATATAAACAGCTCTACAACTACATGTCTGGTAGCTCCAGTATTCACCACTACAGGGTCTACTATGAGCACCCTTGGCACAGTTGCATGTAAGATACATTTTCAATATTCATCAGGCTTTGCCCTACATAATGACCACTGTCCTCTGCCCAATACCCCAGTGGCCCAGAAGCACTGCCTTAAAAGGATGAGTTAAAAACTACCAGCAAGTGTCATCACATCAAATAATCAATCACCTGCCTCCACCTTTCTCATCTATGACTTAAACATGTTGCATAATATTTCAATATATTAGGAGAGAATTAATAGGGACCACAAGGTGGTTGGGCTCCTTTGGTTTTACAGAATGCAGCTCAGGAAGCAGCTCAGTACCAGATGAATTCAGTGGCCTAGCTAATGAGGATCATACTGTATCTCACAACCTTTGATACCAAACTGCCCACCAGTCAATATAAAACAAAAAGGTAACTGTATCCAAGATCATATATTTTACCTTTATTTACCTAGGCAAGTCAGTTAAGAACAAATTCTTATTTACAATGACAGCCTACCCCGGCCAAACCCAGATGACGCTGGGCCAATTGTGCGCCGCCCTATGGAACTCCCAATCACGGCCAGATGTGACACAGCCTGGATTCAAACCAGGGACTGTAGTGACACCTCTTACACTGAAATGCAGTGCCTTAGATCACTGCGCCACTCGGGAGCTAAGATACTGTATACATATATATCGGTATTAGATCAGTTCAAGAGGGTGGGACACCAACCCCTCGCTACCCCATGATAATACAGAGCAGAAATTATGCCACAGAAAACATTTAATCTTGCAGGTTTATTTTGTCTACATTATAGTATACTGTAGCTATACATCACAATTCCCACAAAGAGAGTCTTCCTGAACAGTGGGGTTTGGTCTCTAACCATCTAGCCTGATGATCAGATCAGTACATTAACAACAGAGACAGCAGCACCCCGTGGTGTGGCTGAGGAGCGAGGAACAGGGTGCCCAGACAACAGGCCAGTCAAAGCCCCAGCCAAGCTCTGGTCCACTTATTAAATTAGTCTAAATCTTTGTGGCATGATCAATAGCAATTTGTTTATTTTCCTGCACAGTGTTATTCATTAGAAATTCAAAGAGCCTTAAAGAGGCTCATTAGTGTGTGATTTGCCTAGAAGGTCTGAGATGTATGGGTCCTTTGTGAGGGAGGCAAAAGAACAGAGATTCAGGGAGGGCAGATGGCTTTCACAGGATAGGCTAAATATAGAGCGCCCCGACTGAGAAGCCTCTCCCAGTACAGTCTGTGTGGCTCAGGGTCCTCCACAGGTTCTGAGAGAGAAACAGGGACACACGTACGCACATGGAGACATACCACAGACGCAACAATGTATGAACACACTTCTAGAACTTGTAGAGGGAACAGAGACATGCATGATATAGCTACAGTTACACACATGCTCACACAGTTTTTGTTTATGCAGGACATATTGCAGCAGTTATAAAATATTTCAAATATAAATATCCATCATGTGCTAGTTAATGTTCGTAGACGCAGTTGACATAAGATGTGCGGACAACCAAATGAATTAGCAAAAACTCTGACAAATGTATTGCCAAAAAAACGATTGTATTTACCTTTTTTTTAAACTTAAAATATCATTAAAATATTGTTAAGCAAAATAGTAGACATGATATCATAGTTACAGGTAACATATCAGTGTATCTTGGAAGCAGTGGGAGGGAGAATGAATCTAGAGTAATGCAAAACAAAGCTAGTTTGCAATTATCACATTATTGAGCTACCACTATTTGGTGTACAGTAGCCAGTCCCTCAGACAATTCATCCTAATTGAATGAAAGTGCTCAAATTCCTCTATATTTATGGGAATGAATTTAAATCAATATTATCTTGTGCGATTATAGTAGTATCACGGTAAACCTCATTTATACAAAAACAGAATTGAAAGAGATGCTCTTTGTCAGAGTAGAAGGAGTGGGAAGGTCCCTTATTTTGTCTGTCCTCTTTTCCAGTCCCAGGCTACAGATATTAAGAAATCCCAGTGCTCCCGACCTCACCTCCAACTGATTTTAAAGACAGCATGATTGTGGGGGTTTGGGATGAGGGGTTAAACTGGTAAGAGCATGTTTGCTAAGCCGTTTGAAGCACATTCTCATATGGGCGACACCAGAGATGGGGGTCTGTGGGGGAGGAACATTTTTCCCCCTTTCCCTTTCCATCTCAGTGCACCTGAGTGCATTGATGGAATGACCTGGACTTGATCTTTGAGGGCAACATGCCTGATGGTTCCTGCAGATTGATAAATTGATTCAAAACTATTACCAGGGTAAAAAAAGCAATAAGGTCATAAAAATTGCATCGGTCTGTTCAGCTAGCTAAGTAAATCCCAGGCATTTTGGGGAGACGAGAGCTCGGGACAAGAGGAGCAGGCCGGGCATGAGGTGGAATGAGAGAGCGAGAAATGACTTTGAAGAGCTCATCATCTTCAATCTATTTTTCCTGCCTCTGCTCCGTGCCGGCGCATAGAGGCACTTCATTACAGGGGAATAACTGTACACAGCAGGCAGAGCTCTGGCCAGCCTCCTGCTCCCCCAGGCACCCGAGGGGCTCTAGCTGGTTAATACCTCATCACTGGCTTCATTGAACGCTTTAATCTACGCCCCCTGTGATCCATAGAATCCCGATGTAAATTAAAAGGGCCATTTCGTGTGATCAACCCTGTTAATGCTCATTCTTTAAACTATTGTTTGTGGAATGTATTTGGGTGAAAATTGCCAGAGAGGTTTCTATATCAGGGAAGAGGGGTTCGGAGTGATTGGAGAGGCAGAGAGGGGGCAGGCAAGAGGACAGAGAGGTTGGAAGAAGAAAGGAGAGTAGGATGGAGTGGGTTTTGGGAGAGAGTAGAATGGCAGAGAAGGTTTTGGAAGAGAGTAGGATGTAGTGTGAGGACAAAGGGAGTTTTGGGAGAGAAATGGAGATACCTAGTCAGTAACGACATCTCAACCCCGCTGATCCTCAATACTGGGGCCCCACAAGGGTGCGTTCTGAGCCCTCTCCTGTACTCCCTGTTCACCCACGACTGCATGGCCATCGTCGCCTCCAACTCAATCATCAAGTTTGCAGACGACACTACAGTGGTAGGCTTGATTACCAACAACGACGAGACGGCCCACAGGGAGGAGGTGAGGGCCCTCGGAGTGTGGTGTCATGAAAATAACCTCACACTCAACGTCAACAAAACAAAGGAGATGATCGTGGACTTCAGGAAACAGCAGAGGGAGCACCCCCCTATCCACATCGACGGGACAGTAGTGGAGAGGGTAGTAAGTTTTAAGTTCCTCGGAATTGGTCCACCCACACAGACAGCGTGGTGAAGAAGGCGCAGCAGCGCCTCTTCAACCTCAGGAGGCTGAAGAAATTCGGCTTGTCTCCAAAAGAACTCACAAACTTCTACAGATGCACAATCGAGAGCATCCTGTCGGGCTGTATCACCGCCTGGTACGACAACTGCTCCGCCCACAACCGTAAGGCTCTCCAGAGGGTAGTGAGGTCTGCACAACGCATCACCGGGGGCAAACTACCTGCCCTCCAGGACACCTACACCACCCGATGTCACAGGAAGGCCATAAAGATCATCAAGGACATCAACCACCCGAGCCACTGCCTGTTCACCCCACTATCATCCAGAAGGCGAGGTCAGTACAGGTGCATCACAGGGACCGAGAGAGTGAAAAACAGCTTCTATCTCAAGGCCATCAGACTGTTAAACAGCCACCACTAAGATTGAGTGGCTGCTGCCAACATACTGACTCAACTCCAGCCACTTTAATAATGTAAAAAGTTATGAAAAATGTATCACGAGCCACTTTAAACAATGCCACTTCATATAATGTTTACATACCCTACTGTAACGATCGTCTGTTGAATTAGGTGTGGACCAAAGCGCAGCGTGGTAAGTGTTCATGTTATTGTTATTTAAACAGAACACTAAACAAAATAACAAAGAGAATGAACGAAAACGAAACAGTCCTGTCAGGTGCAGCAACACAAAACAGAAAACAACTACCCAGGTGGGAAAAGGCTACCTAAGTATGGTTCTCAATCAGAGACAACGATAGACAGCTGCCTCTGATTGAGAACCACACCCGGCCAAACACACAGAAATAGAAAACATAGAACACAAAACATAGAATGCCCACCCCAACTCACGCCCTGACCAAACCAAAATAGAGACATAAAAGGATCTCTAAGGTCAGGGCGTGACACCCTACATAACTCATCTCATATGTATATACTGTACTCGATACCATCTACTGCATCTTGCCATCTTTATGTAATACATGTATCACTAGCCACTCTAAACAATGCCACTTTTATATGTTTACATACACTACATTACTCATCTCATATGTATATACTGTACTCGATACCATCTACTGCATCTTGCCTATGCCGTTCTGTACCATCACTCATTCATATATTTTTATGTACATATTCTTTCATTCCTTTACACTGTGTGCATAAGGTAGTTGTTGTGAAATTGTTAGGTTAGATTACTCGTTGGTTATTACTGCACTGTCGGAACTAGAAGCACAAGCATTTCGCTACACTCCCATTAACATCTGCTAACAATGTGTATGTGACAAATAAAATTTGTTTTGATTTTGAGTTGTCCAACTGAATGTATTCAACTGAAATGTGTCTTCTGCATTAAACCCAACCCCTCTGAATCAGAGAGGTGCGGGGGGCTGCCATAATTGACATCCATGTCTTCGGCACCAAGGGAACAGTGGGTTAACTGCCTTGCTCAGGGGCAGAACGACAGATTTTTACCTTGTCAGCTCGGGGATTTGATCCAGCAGCCTTCCAGTTACTGGTCCAATGCTCTAACCACTAGGTTACCTGCGGATGACAGAGGAGGTTTTGGGAGGGAGTAGAATGGATTAGGATGACAGAGGAAGTTTTGGGAAAGAGTAGGATGGAGTGGGAGGACAGAGGAGATTTTGAGAGAGAGTAGGATGGAGTGGGATGGGTATATGTGAGAAAGGAGAGAGAGTGGGACATGGAAGAGAGGATAGATAAGTTGTGTCTGTCTCTCTGGCTATGACCCACCTGCTCCTGCCTCCCCTCACATACAGAGAAAATGACATTTTCCAGCTCACTATTTCTGCAGCAAATTCAATTACTCTAGGTGCTTGTACAAAGAGCTGCGACTTCCCTGGGCCTGATATTGTAAAAAGCTGATGGCTGGTGACAGTGAATAACAGGACAGGCTTTGACAGAAGTCAGGACAGGTAAAATGGTAGAAAAGAGACAGAGACAAGTGAATATTATTGCTCTGCTATGGACAGATGGACAGATGGTGAATGTATGGAACACAGGTGAAGTGATTGTAAAATGATAGTGAAAAAGGGATACATGTCGTTGGGACCAAATAGTTTTAAACAGTCTAACAGTTGTGAAATATTATATCAAACAACAGTCTGTAGGAGTAAGAGTAGTTTGAGAACAGAATAACTTCAGAGAAAGTTTTTGTTTATCTATCTTTTACTGTGATGTAGTGAGAGGCTATATGAAATAGTACATAGCTCATGTTAGCCATGATAAATCACATAGTGTACTCTGTGTTTTGGTTCACAGCGACTATCACCATCCCATATTAGTCATCCTCCAGAACCATCCACTTAAGATAAACACACCTGAAATGAAAAATGTAAGTTCTGACAGGGCAGGATATTAACCTCACAGAACCTATTCTCTCTCATACGCAAACAAATGCACACACACCCTTTTAGGAATGCAAAACAAACCACCGTGCAACAAAGTTAATTTGAATCCAATGAATTCATGGTGTAGCGTTGTACTGAATTAAAATCATATTTTTCCTGATCAAAGAGGTTGACCACTTTCCCATTTGAATATTTATTTTATAGATGGCTCAACTGCACAATATTGAAAACCCATTGATGTGGTCCTAGCCAGGCTTTGTCTAGCTTGGCTAACTACTGGAAAATGAGTAGCCTGTCGTGTAATCCTGATCGCCTGTTCCTCTTTCCCACTGTGGTGCAGTTTAATTTCTCCTTTTTCAGCAACAAAGCCCTTGGAATGAGCCACAAGGAATTTGAGTCCAATTCCAACAAAACCCAGAGAGGGACTTCATAAGCACTGTAGCCTCTCATGTTTCAGAAGCAAACAGACAGAGAGGGGAAATAAAAGCTATTAAAGTTGTATCTTAAAAGGTCAATAACATTCGGCGTAATGACTCTGACTATTTAATCCAAATATATGGGTATGCCGCTAAGCCCTTTCCTGACATTGATAGACTTGAGTGGCAGTCAAGGATCCCCCTGTCAAAACAGCTCTGCCTGAGAGGTAATGAGAAACGCCACTTGAGCATAAAGTCTCAGCGGCCCTTAACAATATGATAGGTGTCACAAAAGGCATTGTTTCTCCTACCAATCAGTGGGATTGTCTGGCTTCAAGTGGTATTTTGTGTTTATGTGTGTGCGCACGCACGCGTGTGTGTGTGAGCGCAAGGGAGGGTGGGTGCAAATTGTGTTTTGGAGATGGGCGGATATGAGCCAGTGTCTGTCCAGACAAGAATCTCACTGTGATATCATCTCTCCCTCTCCCGGACATCTAATGTGATACAGTATTTGCTCTTGCCGTGGCCCGAGAATCCGGTGTCAAGCAAAGCATCTCATCTGAAATGTAAGACAATTTCCGTACATCTGAAAAGACACTGTCTCCAGTCAATAGACTATAAATTGCTGTTGGATATGGGATCATCTTAACTAAAGACTACCTGCTCTCCTCCTGGGGTCCAGAGAGTAACCCCGTTAAAAAAAGATATATGTTTAGATGTTTGGTCAGTCTACTCTGCACTTGTAATGTTTCATTGGCAAGCCCATCAATCTGACTGGGCATGACAGAAATCTCCTGCTACAATACTACAGGTTATAAAAGGATGATAGGAAGGTGGTGTTGGCTGGGGCCTCTATTCTCATTTTCTGAGTGCATGGCTCGGCGCATGATCTTGTGCAGGGATGGGCAACTGGCGGCCCTTTTGTAGGCCCGCGGACAAATAAAATAAAAATCGGAAGAAAATAAAGTGTATCATTTTTGGAATTCAGGGTTTCAACTTATTGTTGACAGTTAGAATAGTAGAATACACAAGGTGCAATTTTGAAATTTGTTTGTGCATCAGCAGTTTCTCTTGTTACGTCAGTGACTCACCCATGTCAGTAAATATTTTTTGATGTGTAAATTTGTCTAGCCAGCTTTCTAAACTTGTAGTAATCATGGTGGAATTACCAACCGGGGGGCCCACATTGATTTTGTTAGTCACTCACACTCAGATATAATATTAAAAGCTGCACATATTTCTCTCCACCTTATGGCAACATTTGTAGAATTGCATGAACTGAGTTATAAAATGGAAAAATCTTCTCTGTTCCCCATTCCAAAATGTGTAGAATTGAAGCAAACTTGCTTTAAAACTGCAACATTTTCTCTATGATCCATGGCAAAATGAGTAGAATTGCATGAAATTTGTTATGAAATTGCAAAACCTTCTCTAAACTCCATGGCAAAATACATAGAACTGAAGCAAACTGACTGCATGTGTGGGCATGGATGTGGGTACGCAGACCTGCGAGCCACTGAGGCCCCTCACATTGAGTTCAGATTTTTTGAAAGATGCCCATCCCTTATCTAGTGATTCATCCTCACTCTCCCCATCAGCAAGTGTAGCAGCCACCCAGTACCCTCTAGTCCCCCTGCTTATGAAACACTGTTCAGCTCACTCTACACACAACAAAAACCAGACAACCAGCCAGTCATCCAGCCAGACAACCCACCAGTCAGCCAGACAACCCGCCAGCCAGTCATCCAGCCAGAAAACCCGCCAGTCAGCCAGACAACCAACCAGTCAGAGAGACGAGCAACCAGCAAGCCATACAGACAACGAGTCAGACAGCCAGCTAGAGAACCAGTCAGCCAACCAGCCAGCCAAAATGCCTCTCAATCCAGTTGAGGTCCCATCTGTGAGAGTACAGTACACTTCTCATAAAGCGTACAGTACACTGTCTGGAGTCTGTCTGTATGCCTTTTCGATTTCAGACTCAAAATGGGGATTTTGAGAATAAAAAGGAAAAACATTAATATTCCAAAATCAGCAATCAACAGTTAACTCTTTAAGCAGATGTTCCTAATTAAATGATTACGTCAATTGACCTCAACCCTGCAATTTATAATAAAGACAGTCAAGATTAGGGCAGACAGTGTAGCAAAATACATTGTCAAAAATGTTTCTGTAGAGAGAAGAATTTATAAGGAAACCACAAAGCGCATACAATACAGAGAGTCTGTGTGTGTGTTAGACATTAAAGCTGAAGAATACAGCAGAACAAGATTTACGTCTTTGCCAAGGCTCTGATCAAAGTCTGAGAGTGAGTGTGTTACTGGTAGCTTTTTCACTCTTAGATGGCATTGTCTTGAAGAAATTGGATTTTTACTAGTTGTCTTTCCACACAAACACAGCTAAGGAAACAAGAGTATTTTCACAATTAAATCTGAACTAAAACAGAAAGATAAAATAAATTGTATTATTTTCTAATTTGATGTAGCTACCCGTGGGACCTCAAAGACATTATAATATTTGTCCTTTATGTATCAAAAGCTCCAACAAATGTAATTTGTTGTAAAATATGACTAAATTAAGTGTCAGATTAAAAATTGAAATGTTGACAAATTAAATTGTTGATTTCATGCAAAAACATGTTTTATTGCTGTACATATTCATATTGGATCAAATCAGCTGTGATGACTGTTTTAAGGATGCTTTCTCTGCCCACTCAGATTGGACTAAAGAGAAATCAGATGACTTCAAAACATTCATGGTATAAATGATCCATATCTTTCAGAAGATTTATAATAGAACTTTACAAGTTTTGATTAGCTCTCTGCAAAACATTATTTTGATTATTTGGCACAAAAAATTTAATACATTTAATGTATTTTTTTTCTTGTTATAAAGTGTTATCTTTTGATATTTAAATAAGACAAATGGTGACAGGGATAAAGTAATGACTATGTCTTTATGTTAATATTACTTTTATCTCTGTTCAGGATATTAATAATAGAATACTGTGGGAATTAATACTTTTGATCGTTAAGAGTTCAGAGATGAATGAATGGAAGCAGTGGGGCAAGTAGTTATAAAGGGTTAGGTGAACCTAGTCATTAATAAGATAGTATTAATGCCTCTATGATGTCTCGTTGATAATATTCAGCTATTTAATGTTAATATTATTAGCAAATTGCATATAAATGTCCCCTTTTAGATATTTTTGGTTCTCACAAAAATCCCTTCTCAAGAATGTGACCACACCTGACGAAACACATGCAAGGGCGCACCCAAAAGGGGAAAAAAAGAAACTATGTATTATTCCTCTGAGGTGTTGACTATCCTCTCTGTCCTGAGAGAACACAGCTTTCCCAGGTCCCTGTAGTATACAGTTTACCTTCCACTCAACCCCTCTCCTCTCCTCTGATAGATTTATATGAAAAGAGCAAAGTGGGGGCGATGCCACCAGCGTTACGGTGACCCCATACATCACGCCTTGTGTGAGCACATATTAAGTGCTTTTCTCATCCTCGCACCCATTAAAAGTAAATAATCTGCAAAGAATGAGGCATTTGTTAAGGAGGCATCCAATTCCTCTTATACGCCGGGAAGGTGAGCAGGCAGAGGAGGAAGGGAGGCACAGGGGAATGATGATGTTAACTGTTCCAGGGTGAGGATACGCATTCATGTCCAGATCTACTCTGGCTTCTTTCACTGCTATTCATATACTGTAGGTAGAGGACCAAAGGGTTAGTATTCTCCAGGTCCCTGGTCAAACCATCCAAGGCATTATTGGTAGAGGACCAAAGGGTTAGTATTCTCCAGGTCCCTGGCCAAACCATCCAAGGCATTATTGGTAGAGGGCCAAAGGGTTAGTATTCTCCAGGTCCCTGGTCAAACCATCCAAGGCATTATTGGTAGAGGACCAAAGGGTTAGTATTCTCCAGGTCCCTGGCCAAACCATCCAAGGCATTATTGGTAGAGGGCCAAAGGGTTAGTATTCTCCAGGTCCCTGGCCAAACCATCCAAGGCATTACTGGTAGAGGACCAAAGGGTTAGTATTCTCCATGTCCCTGGTCAAACTATCCAAGGCATTACTGGTAGATTACCAAAGGGTTAGTATTCTCCAGGTCCCTGGTCATCCTTGCTTTGCTTAATGGCAACCAAATGGTTAAACATTTTGTGCATAGGGATGTGCAGAGTAGTCAGACAAAACGAGTATCGTAACAGGATATGGACAATTTTCTGGATACGATTATAATCCAAGTATTTTTGTATTATTATTTATGATCGGAAAGAAAAAAAATTCAGGTGCCAGCATGCATCTTTCTCATGTCAGTCAATCAGTCAGTCATGTGCGAGGTTCTACATGGTCTAAATAAATCAACTGGCTAGTTTGAATGTCTGTAAAGAGAAGGGTGGGCTGTACTTTGATCCTGCTGTTCTGAAAGGATAGAGTGAAACTGAAACTGAATCCGTCCACTCGTTTAATAATTTCACCCGATCAGTTTTCTTTGTATATTTTCGGTCTGATCATTTAGATTGCTGCTGCCTGCTATTATGATAAATCACATGGCGAGGACGTTTGCTATCAATGTGTATAATATCTAACAAGCGGGGCAAGGGTATGGAAAAATTATGAAATGCTGATGAGCATTCTGACTGAGTGGCAGCAAACTTGGTTGCCCACTACAAATTCAGGACACACACACACATAGACACCCCTCTGCACGCTGCTCCTAATCTGCAGTTTTCTTTTTGCAGTGAGAATGTGCAGGGAGGAATTTAGCTAACATCTACTTAGGCATATTACATTTTTTTGAATGTAATTTTACCTTTATTTAACTAGGCAAGTCAGTTAAGAACAAATTCTTATTTTCAATGATGGCCTAGGAACAGTGGGTTAACTGCCTTGTTCAGGGGCAGAACAACATATTTTTACCTTGTCAGTTCTGGGATTTGATCTAGCAACCTTTCGGTTACAAGTCCAACTCTCTAACCACTAGGGTACCTGCCACCACTTCAGTTTTTTCTATTTATGAATACCAGTATGGCCATGTCGGCACATCCTTTGTTGTGTACACATTATGGTGATGATGCCCTCTACCGTGATGTTACACATCAGTTACTGTAAAGCACCTTCATCCATCCTCAGCACATACACCAGGTTCTACTTACTTGCAAACATAATAAAAGGTAGAGGCAAATATTAAATTCATTGAGTTAATTATTTTAGATAATGAACAGAAAGCGGAGAAAGAAAGAGGAACCAATTACCAGTGGTGTAAAGTACTTAAGTAAAAATATACCTTAAAGTACTACTTACTGTATGTCGTTTTTTGAGGTATCTGTACTTTACTATTTTTGACAACTTTTAACTTCACTACATTCCTAAAGAAAATAATGTACTTTTCACTCCATACATTTCCCTGACACCCAAAAGTACTTGTTACATTTTGAATGCTTAGCAGGACAGGAAAATGGTCCATTCACATACTAATCAAGAGAACAACCCTGGTCATCCCTATCGCCTCTGATCTGGTGGACTCACTAAACACAAATGCTTCATTTGTAAATTATGTCTGAGTGTTGGAGTGTGCCCCTGGCTATCGATACATTTTAAAAACAAGAAAATTGTGCCGTCTGCTTTGCTTAATATGATTAACTTGAAATTATTTATACTTTTACTTTTGATACTTAAGTATATTTAAGAACAAATATTTTTTGACTTTTACTCAAGTAGTATTTTACTGGAGCCACTTTTACTTGAGTAATTTTCTATTAAGGTATCTTTACTTTCACTCAAGTATGACAAGCATGACAATACTTTCCACCACTGCTAATTACTAATTAAGTCCCATGGACATCATCATATTAGAATAAATTAACATTATGCAGCTACATCGTTTTCATGTTGTTGAATATTTATTACGCTAAATTAATTTAATATTCCACATATAAATCATGCAAATGTATGAACTGAAGGTTTAGTTTTATTGCAGTATATTAAGTCATGTTCGATGTAGGAGCTGGTGTGGAAATTAAGCAATACCCAAGGTTAGCCAGCGTTATTCATGGCTTACCTGTCACGGGTTACTAGGAGTGGAAGGTAGGAGTCAGGTGCAGAGAGCAGAGGGTTCAATGATTTGTATAATTTAATTATCCGGAAAAAACGGTCACGCCAAACACAGGGTGCATACACACTGACCAACCCAGAACACAGGGCAAACAATCCAGAGAACAAAACACATCCACAATCGACAGAGAACACAAAATAATCCCGCACAAACCTAAGCGGGCCTAACAGGCTTAAATAGACCAAAATCAAGAAACACAAAAAGGAACAGGCGCAACTAATAAGACTAAACTAACAGAAAAGGAAAAATGGATCGGTGGCGGCTAGTAGACCGCCGATGACGACCGCCGAGTACCGCCCAAACAGGCAGGGGAGCCACCTTCGGTGGAAGTCGGGACATTACCTGTCAATTAATACTAAGCTGGCTTTTATTGCACTTAAATGTGCTATAGGGGAAGGTGAGGGCATTGACAAATATCATCAGACAGACAGACGCTACAGGTTACACATAGCCTCTAACACACACTGATTACTCTCGCATGAACAACATCCGGGTCATTACAATGTCCTCACCTGAAATATCTGCATTGGGTTGATAGGTTGGAAACACACTGGCTCTTTGGTTAGGTAAAAGGGCTTTAGACATAGGCCTCAATTACATTTCAAACTGTTGTACACCTGTAAAAACATTTCTTATTTGAAAATGGTCATCAACAATAGGCCCTAGATTTAACTGAACCACGACTGTGATACATTATCTACAGACAGAGTGACAAAATGTGCACATTATACAATAACACTATAGGTGAGATATGGTATAGTACAGGTGAGGTTATATAGTTTTGAGGAAATCAAGAGAAATCAAGAGAATTATATCTGTGGCATAAATAAACATGTGTATAGTGGCACAGTGTAGGAGAGTAATGTAACTCACAGGTCACAGTGCAGGAGAGTAACGTAACTCACAGGTCACAGTGCAGGAGAGTAATGTAACTCACAGGTCACAGTGCAGGAGAGTAATGTAACTCACAGGGCACAGTGCAGGAGAGTAATGTAACTCACAGGTCACAGTGCAGGAGAGTAACGTAACTCACAGGTCACAGTGCAGGAGAGTAATGTAACTCAGAGGTCACAGTGCAGGAGAGTAATGTAACTCACAGGGCACAGTGCAGGAGAGTAATGTAACTCACAGGTCACAGTGTTTTGAGGATTCACATATAAATAATGGATGCAGACAATCTATTGGCAGCTGTGTCATCTGGGAGAGAAAACCCTGCCATGCTATTATATGAGCTAATGTGGAATGAAAAGCACACAATGACTTAGAGGGACTAGCTGCACAGGGTTAAACACAGAGCAAATGAAATCCACAGACAATCTGTGTTCCTGCTGGTTGTGTCAAGAACTTTTAAACATGAAATGATTCTTTAAAACTCTCCTTTTTAAATGACTGTCCTGTTGAGTGCGACCCCTGACACACGATTGGCATAGTGAACATGATTGCCGGGGTTCTCTGTGGAATATTCAAACAGTGCTTTATAAAGCCTGGAGTATGGGCCATAACACTCTGATTGTTCCTAACTACTGCAGGTGCTATTCATGGGAAGGGTCATATCTCAGTCGTTAACGAATCTCTGGCACAGCCCTGTGCCATTAGAGTGATACGGACGGCACATCCCCTGCAATTTAGAACCAGTAATAGATGTGGGTCACTCCAGGTCACTTTCAATTTCCACTCGGAGAGGAGAAAAATGGAAACAACTCATTTGCACAAATTTGAATAATTCGCTCACAAAAAAAAGAAATATGATGGGATGATGAGTGAGAAAGAGAGGAAGGATAAAGAAATAAAAAAGAGGGGGAAGGGGGAGGACACTGTTGCACCTTGCACAATAATGATCCACAGCGCCTTGGATCGGCTTGCATAAAGGCTAATGATGAATATGACAGAGGATATGAATCCAGATGCAGGAATAAAGCAGCCTTTTCTCTCTGCAGTCTCACATGGGAGCCTCCATTGCCTCTAGTGAGCTTTTAAACTTATCATAAATGTATTAAGATTGCACCGGGCCATGAAACAGCTGTAGACAATTAATCTTTGCAAATCTTATCCGAGGAATTGGTTTCTGCAAAGTAACATCTGCTGCTAAAGGCAATTATTCATGAGCAACGCACACCCGCCACACTTTTATGCATAGGGCACGACCATTGCCAATGAAGTAACATTTATAGTTTCCCATGTTCAGTACAAATAACATTCATCAGCATTAAAATATCATCCATCAACATTGTCCTGGGGCCTCGGGCCATCCCAGGCAGATAAATTAAAAAGTATACATTTCGCTTAGAAGTTGCAAAATGCTCCGATTAACTGATATTTGCAGAGCTGCTTTAGAGAATGAAATGACAGCAGTGGATTTGTGGATTATGGTACTGCTGGAGAAAAAAATGGAGATGAATCCCCCAAATGTCTAAGAGACCTATTATGAGAGATTCCTTATGATCAGGATAGGCTACATACAGTATGTTAGGTCACATTCTGTAGGAATGATGGGAAATGTTAGTTTGGACTTTTACTCAGGGGCGGACTGGCCATAAATGGCAGATGGGCTCACTGGCATAGTACACACCCTAGCACGAGCTGGGGGCTTGCTCGATCCTTGTGCGGTGCCCCACAAAACTGCTTCACGCAACTGGATGGGCTGGTCCATTTTTTGCCCAATGGGCCTGTCTAATTGTTTGTTTTTTCTTCAAAATTTATAATTATCGTACAAACAATGGAGGCGTCACGGAAAAAATGGTCCGGTGTGGGGGCCTCAAAGAGAAAAATGGTCCGGTATGTCAGTCCATCCCTGCTTTTACTACTGTATATGCTCAATAAAATATGTATTTACTGTGACTATAATAATTGTTTAAAGCAGGGGGAAATGTTATTCACACATTTGCTGGGATGGAAAGATTAACATTTTCATTTTTGGGGACTAAGCCTTGACATATCTTTTGTTCATTTGTTATCTGTAGCAGAGATATCCATACTATGCAGCAATGTGTATGGTTAGCAATGATTATTAAATTGTGTTTATTTGAAAATTAATAACTAAGAGTAATGTAATTTAAGTTGCATTACTGCATGTTTATAGAGATCCCAAGAAACCATCCTTATTTTCTCCCTATTAATTCCATCCTCGTCGTGTCTTCTTAATTTCCCAGCTGTCGCCATCTCACAGATGGCAATATTATTTACAATATAGGCTGTCGCCTGGAGCCAAGCCAGATGCAATCTTAATAGGAATTTGATCATCTGTAACTTTGGCTGTGTGTCAATTAGTTAGTTTTTTAACAAAGCAAAGCAAACAATATGGCAGCACCCAGTTCTTTTGACTTGTTTCAACTTTTCTGGGAAGACAAAGTGAAAGGTTGAGACTTCTGTGAAAAGGCTGTGCAAGAGAAAGTTACACACACAAATACAAAATCTCCACAGGAAATGGGAATTGCATAAATCAAGTGAATAAGTACACAGTATATGCTACTTGTTTACATTAGAGATACAGGTAACTACCTTAATAAAGTAAACACCAACATAAAGTGTCTTAAAGAGATTCTACAGTACCTTTACATACTTTTTAGCCAGTAGTTTTGAAAGAGCTCACGAGCCAAAAGTGGTCCCCGTAAATTGTGTACAACTTCACATATGTGAGGAGATGTGCACCACGTCATTGCCCTCTCTCTCTCACTCTGCTGTGTGTGCATGATTTGCATCTTGCTAGCTGTTACTCAAATTGCAAGGGGCTGAAGCTCATTGGTTGAATTGAAATTCTTAGGGGGCTGGCTCACATTAGGGAAGAGTCGCCAAAGTTCCAGAGCATGTCTTTAATAGGGTGTTGGGCCACCACAAGCCAGAACACTTCAATGGACCTTGGCATAGATTCTACAGGTGCTTGTAACTCTATTGGGGGAATGTGACACCATTCCATAATTTGGTGTTTTGTTCACGGTGTTGGAAAAGGCTGTCTCACTTGCTGCTCCAGAATCTCCCATGTGCTCAATTGGGTTGAGATCTGATGACTGAGACCGCCATGGCATGTGGTTTACATCGTTTTCATGCTCATCAAACCATTCAGTGACCATTCATGCCCTGTGGATGGGGCATTGGCCATGGTAGACAAACTAATTCTGCCCAGCAGTTTTATAAATGATAAGCATGATGTGATGTAATTAACTCAGGAACCACACCTGTGTGGAAGCATCTGCTTTCAATATACTTTGTTTCCCTCATTTACTCAAGTGTTTCTATCATTTTGGCAGTTTCCTGTATATGAATACATATTGTTCATGTTGATGAATTAAATGTAGTTAAGGATCAGATCCTGAATCAGGTCTAAATCTACTTCTGAATACTGGTCTCCCACAGGCCATGACTCTTGTAGGTACACAAAGGATATGTCGTTCATCAAAGGCACTCAATTATTCCCTGCAAATCAAAGCCAAGTAGCGTTTCTCTTACTCTACGCCCTGCCTGCAATGGGAAAACCATCTGAGAAGTGTGAAGAGTTCCGTCAGAGTGAGCTACCTGCTTGCCTTGCCGTCAGTCCACATTACTGCTCTATGGAGGAGACGATGTTAAAACCTGAACATGTATTGTTCAATGTGACATGCTCAATTTATCATTAGTTGTGAAAGAGAGAATGGATGATTACACTTTCAATTTAGTTCTGTTGCTTTCTTCATTCATCATACCCTTCCTCCTCATCCATCATTTCCCCCCCTCCTTTGATTTGTACAAAACATACTTTCATAAGTTTAATGCAATTAATCATCAAGGCTAAAGATAATTGTATATTAATGGACAACATTTTTTATTTGATTATTTACTTGCACCACAGTGAGTTTCATTGAATCCCATTCTTAGATTAGATCATCTCCATTGTTCAGTGAGCATGAAAGTGAGGAGTGTTGAATCCGTTTTTTGGGGGTATTGTTTCGTTATAGGTTTATGTACATTTCCAGAGAGCGGTCTCAGTCTGCCTTCAGCAACTAGTGGCCATGTCTTTTATCCTCATATAACAAGTCCTAAGAAATTGGAAAAGTTGCTGCAATAGATAGGAGGTGACCTGGAAACAAAAGCAATCAGAGGGAGGGGGGTGGACGCAGGGAGCCACTGCCAGCCCAGCTCCAACTCTGTCAATAATAGAAGAAATACCTTTTGAGGCACAGGGCTGAGGGCAAAGTGTAGTCTGCAATTACACAGCCTTCATGTACCTCACCAAAGGACATTTGTCATGTACCTCACCATTTTCTGTTTCCCCCCAACACAATGCATTTATTTATTTTTTGTCAAAATGAGGGGGAAAAATCTGTGGACTCTCTAAACTGTGTTTTAGGATTATGATGAAAATTACTGGGCACAACAAAACTTTGCTTCACTGTTAGATGTATTAAAATGTTATATTCATGGTTATGATATTGTTATAAGGCAACACCTTTTCCTCATATAACATGGCTACATTGTGGTCCTGTGTGGCTCAGTTGGTAGAGCATGACTCTTGCAATGCCAGGGATGTGGGATCAATTCCCACGGGGGACCAGTATGAAAAAAGTATGAAAATGTATGCACTCGCTACTGTATGCACTCGCTACTGTAAGTTGCTCTGAACAAGAGCATCTGCTAAATTACTATACAAGTTATCTTATGCAAAATAATATTCCTTTATGCCATTTTCACCAATAGATTTGCAAATAGTGGAGGGAAAAGGAGAACATTCCTTCAAGTCAACCATACAATCTAGTCAAAAAAGATTCCTTCCAGCATCTGAAGATAACTAGATAAGAACATAATTATTTCCCAAACTAAATGATCTTGAATTTAACCACAAATCAATCAGCTTTCCACTTGAACAACTTCAGACTCCATTGCAGCTCAATCAAATAGATCAATGTGGACCAATTATAGCCTGTTTCATTAGTGTAGGCAAATCATATATTCCCCCTCCTGGCCACCAAGTCACTGTATAGAGGGAATGAACACACACACATTCACACACTAAAAACAACTGGAGATGGAAATCCTTGAAACTTTGCACAACTTTGTTGAAGATGGGTTTTTTTCACTTTATGTTTTGTGCTGTTTGTTAAGAACCAAAAACCCTGGAAATACTGTCTGTATGTATGTGACAGGCTTGCTTTGACCTGTGTTCAGCCTGATTTGGTCCTGGCTATAATGTGACATGTCACAGCATCACGCTCACCCTGTGACTGGAGCTAGGGTCCAGTATAGGCCATGCCTAGGAACAGCAGACACACTGTCCACAACACTGAAGGATTGTCACATTGTATTATTTATCGGCCAGACAGACAGACATCCTTCATTCCAATTGTAGCAGGAATCTCTTTTTTTTTTAATAGTCAGGTTTTCACTGGTGCCGTGCAACAAAAATAATAAATACAATGACTTTTCCCCAAAACATATCATATTTGATAACTATCAGTCTGATTAAGTATGCGATGGAATAAAGCAGGTATTGAATACATTGTAATTTACTTCTTCTTCTTATGAATAATGAAGTCAAATCACACAATAAGCAAACAATAAATTGTCTTGTTGATGAATAATTACTGATCTCTCTCAGTCAGAAACACAGTCTGACTGAGCTCATCAGAATACTCTGCCCATCCATGTACCCGACTGTTGTCTTATGACTAAACCCAAAATGCACTAAGGGGGAGTTTGTGATGAATTTAATGCAATAACATTAGGGTGGGCTGTGGGCAGAGATAAAAAAAAGAATACTATTTTCATTGAGGTGCATCATGGGTCTAGAATGAATAGTCTTTCCAGATATTACTCTCGGTGTTATGAATTCTGTAATAAATGTATTGTAATGTTTTTGAAATTGTACAGTATAACTGCCTTAATTTTGCTGGAACCCAGTAAGAGTAGGTTGCGGCCTTGGCAGGAACTAATGGGGATCCATAATAAATACAAATACAAATGCCTCTATATTGATTTCTCTCTGTGAGTCACATTGTTCTTCAACATAAAATAGCCCTACATTCGCGTAGGAGTTCCACTCGAAGCATAGAAGGGATGGCAGAAGAATGTTTTTAAAGACATTATGCTCTAACTAATGTCAGGTCTTAGACAGAGCTTGAGTCATTTAACCTCCTGACTGGTCAAGATGCTCAGTTCCAGACAAACTTCGATTTAAAATGATGTCCTCCATGAACTACATTCTCTGGAGGAAATGATTCAATTTGACAATGTATTCATATTTACTGAGTGTACCTGCATTACATTTGTATAGATCACTTCAAAGTAAAAATGAAATGGAGAAAATCTAATCAACATATTAAGACATACTGGGCAGTTGTATGGAGTCTACAGTCATATAGGTCCTGCATGGGTCACTCCCATGCTTTCTATATGATGTCCCTTCAAAATCTATCCGAATCACATTAATTTGGATATAAAGATGTGCACACACATTCATCACAGTAAATGGTGTGGTGGAGCATCACTCGCCAAGAGTCCCACCTCAACAATCAGGTTATAAAATCGGCTTTAGATCCGATTAATAATTCACAATCCTGTTAGAAGAGAACAAACATTTCTGTTCAAGCAATTTAAGTTGTGGGATTGTTATTATAGCCGGGTGCTTGAGCCGTGCTGGGAGATGGTCTCGGTGTGGGTCTGCGACGGAGGAGAGGCTGTGAAATTTAAGCTGGCTCCAGCTCGCTGTGTGCGGAAGAATAACTCCATGCTATTTCACAGTATCTGCTTTCTTTATTAAAGCATCGGCACAGTAAACATGTCTTACCCACTTTTATCTGTACAGCCTTTTTATTTGGGATCATCTAACCCCCTCACTCTCTTCCCCCCTCCCTAACTCACTCTCAGGGCACATACAGGTTCTCACAGACAAGAAACCTTGTCCCAAAAGAGTGAACCTGGTTAGATGATAGGTGTCATATTGTTATATGTATCAGGCTATTAGTAAAATAAGTAATATTATCACGCGGTCAACCACCATTCCCATCATCCTTTCACAAAGTAACAGAACAGGAATGTATTACTTTTACACACCAAGACCTCAGCTTATTTAGTAAATATTTAGGTCATCATTATATAACATTTGTATAAATTTAAATACATTTAAATAAATTAAATCAAATATAGTTTGTTTGTGTTTTGTATGAGTAAAACCAAAGCTTTATGGTAAACTACAGTTTTAATCAGCCACCGTCTAACATTATCCCCACACCCCATACTATTCAACTTAATAGCATATCTTTCTTTCTTATATTGAAACTTTTGGATTGTAAATGAGGTGTTGATATTTAGTCAAGGTAGTGAGATCTTTTTGTGTGAGTGGATCCGTCTGATCGTTGACCGAGTAAGTTGGTGACATGATTGTTATTTGTTTGCAAACACTGACTCCTAGTGTTTCATTTACGACAGTACAAGCAGAATTTGAAAACTACTGAACAAAATTACAAATGTAACATGCAACAATTTGAACAATTTCACTGAGTTACAATTCATATAATGAAATCAGTCAATTTAAATAAATTCATTAGGCACTAATCTATGGATTTCATATGATTGGAAAATATAGATATGCATCTGTTGGTCACAGATATCTTTTTTAAAAAGTAGGAGTGTGGATCAGAAAACCAGTCAGTGCAGCGCGACACATCTCCTTTGCATAGAGTTGATCAGGCTGTTGATTGTGGCCTGTTGAATGTTGTCCCATTCCTCTTCAATGGCGGTGCGAAGTTGCTGGATATTGGCGGGAACTGGAACACGCTGTCATACGCATCGATCCAGAGCATCCCAAACATGCTCAATGGGTGACATGTCTGGTGAGTATGCAGGCAATGAAAGAACTGGGAAGGTTTCAGCTTCTAGGAATTGTGTACAGATCCTTGCGACATAGGGCTGTGCATTACAACGCTGAAACATGAGGTGATGGTGGCGGATGAATGGCACAACAATGGGCCTTAGGATCTTGTCACGGTATCACTGTGCATTCAAATTGTCATTGATAAAATGCAATTGTGTTCATTGTCTGTAGCTTATGCCTGCCCATACCATAACCCCACCGCCACCATGGGGCACTCTGTTCACAACGTGACATCAGCAAACCGCTTACCCACAAGACTCCATATATGTGGTCTGTGGTTGTGAGGCCGGTTGGACGTTTCTCTAAAATGACGTTAGAGACGGCTTATGGTAGAGAAATTAACATTACATTATCTGGCAACAGCTCTGGTGAACATTCCTGCAGTCGGTGTGCCAATTGCATGCTCCTTCAAAACTTCATACATCTGTGGCATTATGTTGGTTGACAAAACTACACATTTTAGAGTGGCCTTTTATTGCCCCCAGCACAAGGTGCACCTGTATAATGATAATGCTGATTAATCAGCTTCTTGATATGCCACAACTGTCAGCAGAATTGCTCACTAACGGGAATGTAAACAAATATGTGCACAAAATTTGAGAGAAATAAGCTTCATGTGTGTATGGAATATTTCTGGAATATTTTATTTCAGCTCATGAAACACTGTATAAACACTTTACATGTTGCGTTTATATTTTTGTTCAGTATAGGTCCAGAGACAACCTCTAATTAGCCTCTATAGGCAGCAGGTAGCCCAGCGATTAAAAGCGTTTGGCCAGTAACCGAGCCGAATATGTGAAAAATCTGTCGATGTGCGCTTGAGCAAGGCACTTAACCTTAACTGCTCCTGTAAGTCGCTCTGGATAAGAGCATCTGCTAAATGACTAACATGGAAATGTCAAATAGGCATTTCCATATTCTTTATACCTATACACCTACCCTCTCAGATCTGCATAAGTGGCTAAGGGTTAGAGCAGGGCAAGTGGTTGTTTCTGGACCAGGCCAAAATGTAGATTTCATAACATTTAAATGATGTAAATAATTAACAATAAACCCCCAGTCTTTGTTTTGGACTTTGATCAAAACACCTTCAAACATGACCATGGGTGAACAGTATACAATGAGTGAAGAAACATTATGGACACCTTCCTATTATTGAGTTGTGTCCCCCCCACCCCACCCCTTTTGCCCTCAGAACAGCCTCAATTTGTCGGGGCATGGACTCTACAGGATGTCAAAAGCGTTCCACAGGGATGCTGGCCCATGTTGACTCCAATGCTTCCCACAGTTGTGTCAAGTTAGCTGGATGTCCCTATGGTGGTGGACCATTCTTAATACACACGGGAAACTGTTGAAAAACCCAGCAGCGTCATAGTTCTTGACACAAACCGGTGCACCTGGCACCTACTACCATACCCTGTTCAAAGGCACTTAAATATTTTGTCTTGCCCATTCACCCTTTGAATGGCATACATACACATTCCATGTCTCAATTGTCTCAAGGATTAAAAATGCTTCTTTAACCTGTCTTCTCCACTTCATCTACACTGCTTGAAGTGGATTTAACAAGTGACATCAATAAGGGATCATAGTTTCACCTGGATTCACCTGGTCAGTCTAAGTCATGGAAAGAGCAGATGTCCTTAATGTTTTGTACACTCAGTGTATATTGTAGGGGGCTATTTAGGGTAAGGAGTTGCATTGTAAGGAGCATAACGTAACATAAGAAGGAAAATTGCACAAATGAATACTAATACCAGTACAAACTCTGTGTCAAAGTAAACACATTCTTGAATAATGTTTAGTTGCGTCTGAAAACGTAGTATTACTGTAACATTATCAGAGATCATTTAATATCATACAGATTAGTACTACTTGCAGTTAAGTTTGATATGTTTATGTTTCTATAAAACAATTCTTTAAAAAAGAGGCATTTCATGCATTAAAAACTGATACACTATATGTTGCGTATCAGAGTCTGATACCACACATTGATAATGAATCCGTATTCAATAACAAAGGCCATTGATTTGGAATTACTCCAGTCCGTATGCATTGTAGTTATCGCCCACTGTCAGAGATTGTCCAGTGTTAATTCCAATGTCATTATCTCTTGGTGCTCTCTGTGTGAGGCTCTTGTGAGGTTCTAGCTTTCTTTCCCACAACCATACTGCTGTACATCTTCTGTTGATGCTCTTTAAATTCTTCTTTCACCTTGTCTCTCTTCAAGCTCCCATCCCTGTAGAGAGACAGACATTCTACAGTTGCCATGGCGCCCTTTTGGCAGCCTTGGCAGAGAGATCCTGTATATTTAGTAAATATTTCATAAATGTATGTTTTTGTAAATTTTTGTTTTTGAATAGCCAAATGAGTATAGATTTAGTCTGGATTAAATCTTACTTGTTTCCTGCCCGAGAATGAACGGCAAAACAGCTTTTCAAAATCAGCTATTTTGACTTGAATTCGGTCGGCCTACATTGGGATGTTTCTACGGTCTCCTTGATCCAAGACTACAATGCAGTGCTGAGTTGGCAGTGAGGAATTCATTGCTCAAGAGCATTCCTTCAAAGTTGAGTATACTGTATCCTGAGTGAGTGCATGGGAAGATAAAAAACCAACGGCAGTGTCCTACAGCACGGAGAAGACGCGGAAGGCAAGACACCCAGCTTCAGGTACCTGCCCCCGGACGACCTGATTTGGCTGCTCAGCTCTCCCTGTTGACCACATGCACCTCCCTCTGTTCAAGCCTTGTGCTATTGACTGTCGCTCCATCTGTTGGAGGTTTGAAGTAGCCTACCCAGAACTTGAAGTACGCTACTCAGAACATTGAAGTAGCTTACTCAGAACATTGAAGTAGCCTACTCAGAACATTGAAGTAGCTTACTCAGAACATTGAAGTAGCCTACTCAGAACATTGTAGTCTAGACCTATACTCATGTCATTCTTTTTTTTTTTTATTGATGTTTGTTTAGCTTTTTAAGCACCTCGAGATATGTTTACTTTCATGTGCTGTGTACTGCAATTCAGACTTTAGCTGCGGCCTACTTGTTTATTTTATTTTTTATTTCACCTTTATTTAACCAGGTAGGCTAGTTGAGAACAAGTTCTCATTTGCAACTGCGACCTGGCCAAGATAAAGCAAAGCAGTTCTACACATACAACAACACAGAGTTACACATGGAATAAACAAACATACAATCAATAATACAATAGGAAAATCTATATACAGCATGTGCAAATGAGGTAGGATAAGAGAGGTAAGGCAATAAATAGGCCATGGTGGCAAAGTAATTACAATATAGCAATTAAACACTGGAATGGTAGGATGTGCAGAGGATGAATGTGCAAGTTGAGATACTGGGGTGCAAAGGAGCAAGATAAATAAATAAATACAGTATGGGGGATGAGGTAGATTAGATGGGCTATTTATAGATGAGCTATGTACAGGTGCAGTGATCTGTGAGCTGTTCTGACAGCTGGTGCTTAAAGCTAGTGAGGGAGGTAAGAGTCTCCAGCTTGTAACTAGTAACACATTATTATAGAACAGTATGATTCCCAGTAGAGGTCGACCGATTATGATTTTTCAACGCCGATACCGATTATTGGAGGACCAATAAAGCCGATACCGATTAATCAGCCAATTTTTTTATTTTGGTTTGTAATAATGACAATTACAACAATACTGAATGAACACTTATTTTAACTTAATATAATACATCAATAAAATCAATTTAGCCTCAAGTAAATAATGAAACATGTTCAATTTGGTTTAAATAATGCAAAAACAAAGTGTTGGAGAAGAAAGTAAAAGTGCAATATGTGCTATGTAAGAAAGCTAACGTTTCAGTTCCTTGCTCAGAACATGAGAACATATGAAAGCTGGTGGTTCCTTTTAACATGAGTCTTCAATATTCCCAGGTAGGAAGTTTTAGGTTGTAGTTATTATAGGAATTATAGGACTATTTCCCTCTATACCATTTGTATTTCATTAACCTTTGACTATTGGATGTTCTTATAGGTACTTTAGTATTGCAAGTGTAACAGTATAGCTTCCGTCCCTCTCCTCGCTCCTCCCTGGGCTCGAACCAGCAACACAGCGACAACAGCCACCATCGAAGCAGTGTTACCCATGCAGAGCAAGGGGAACAACTACTAGAAGGCTCAGAGCGAGTGACGTTTGAAACGCTATTAGCGCGCGCTAACTAGCTAGCCATTTCACTTCGGTTACACCAGCCTCATCTCGGGAGTTGATAGGCTTGAAGTCATAAACTGTGCAATGCTTGACGCACAACGAAGAGCTGCTGGCAAAACGCACGAAAGTGCTGTTTGAATGAATGTTTACGCTCCTGCTTCTGCCTACCACCGCTCAGTCAGATACTTAGATACTTGTATGCTCAGTCAGATTATATGCAACGCAGGACACGCTAGATAATATCTAGTAATATCATCATCCATGTGTAGTTAACTAGTGGTTATGATTGATTGTTTTTTATAAGATAAGTTTAATGCTAGCTAGAAACTTACCATGGCTTACTGCATTCGCGTAACTTATGGAGTGCAACGAGAGAGAGGCAGGTCGTTATTGCGTTGGACTAGTTAACTGTAAGGTTGCAAGATTGGGTCCCCCGAGCTGACAAGGTGAAAATCTGTCGTTCTGCCCCTGAACAAGGCAATTAACCCACCGTTCGTTCCTAGGTCGTCATTGAAAATAAGAATGTGTTCTTAACTGACTTGCCTAGTTAAATAAAGGTATATATATATATTAAAAAAAATATATAAATAAATAAAATAATCGGCGCCCAAAAATACAGATTTCCGATTGTTATGAAAACTTGAAATCGGCCCTAATTAATCGGCCATTCCGATTAATCGGTCGACCTCTAGTTCCCAGCACATTTTCTTTTGATCACAGAACTCTATTATGATAGAATGACATGTTTTAAGGGATCTTTAGTGAGAATAAAGCAGTGAAAAAGAAAGTTTGCTGAGGGTTTCCTTACCACGCCATGTCCAACAGCCCTCCCTGATGTGCGATAGCAGACTTCACTCGGTTGGCAAACTTGGTAGCATCTTCCCCTTCCTATTCAAAGCGGTAATGAAGAAGGATATGATTTAAAAAATATATATATAAAGAGGAGTCTATGGTCCTGGGGGTAAGAGGAGTGTGCACTCTATGAAGGTTTGGGAATAAAACACAACATAAGGTCTGACCAGTTGGTCATGGGTGTTAAATCGAAATGAAACAACGACAAGGTTCCAGTTTAACAAAGTTTACTCTACTATATGAACACACTACAAGGTAGCCATTACACTCAAGGCCAGGTCCAACAACCACCAGACTTCCTGCGCATGCGCACTCTTGACTGAGTGATAGCCCCGTAATAACAGAAATATAGGGATACTTAAAACATGAACTTAACAATCTCCCCCTTTTCTTTAAAGACAAAAAAAACATCAACAACATAATTAAATGTCCAAGTATTATTCAAGATCCCCATTACAAATGGGTTGTGTGACAGCTTTTATTTGTATTACTCAAGCTGCCACTTTCCATTACTGAGGAGCGAGAGCCTGTAGGAGCACAAGACCGGATGCTCCCTTTTTAGTCAGACAGTCAGCAAGCTGTTCCTTTGTGGTCGACCACAGAATCCGCTGGATTCTCTGTGCTTGAATAAGTTCCTTGATGCTGCTAATCTCAAAGTCTTTTCTCTGTGACAGACTTGGTTGACTTCACAGCATCAACTAATGAGTAGTTGTCAGTGACACAAACTACAGGTAGGAAGTGCCATTTTGTCCCACCAGTGATAACCTAGCGAAGCATCACTGAAGACAACTAGTTTCAAAGAGTCATCTTTTCCAACATGCTGAAACTTTAAAGTCACTTGTTGTGATTTCAGTTTACGAACAACTTTGTTTGCCTCATGAATGGTTTGTACAGTGGCGTGTTTTGTGTTAGATGCCAAGTTGCAGCCATCAAACATCAGGTCTACTCTGTCTAGCAACCCATAGAATTTGTCCTATCTTTGACCTCAATTGACCAGCTTCAATTCCACAGAGGGGAATTCCTTTGTACGGCTCTTGAAGAATCCATGTGGATGGGTTGAAGATTCTTGATATAGCTCTCCTGTTGCATCAGTATTTTTCCATCAACTGTAATAAACTCTATGCCAACATAACAAATGATCATGCTCCTCACGGCCAACCTAGAAAACAGCTTTGAGGTGTGGAATCACAGTTGAAGCAAAGGTCTGTGAGCCACCCCAGATAAAGTCATCAACATCACAGGCAAGTACTCCAGTCACATTGCAGTCTTGATCAAGCCAATAGAAGACTGCAGGATCCACTTGTGACATTTTTCCACCTGTATTCAGCATTGTTGCCTTGACTTTGTTGTACCAGTTGAGTGGTCCATCTGCCAGTCCATACACACATTTTTTAGTTTCCACAGTGTTCCTTCACTTTTAGCTTCGGGCGGAGGTCGGATGTGAATGTCCCTTGACAGCTCTGTTCCCTGCAAAAATCCAGATTTGATGTCTATGGAATTAAGTTTCCATTTTTTCTGGCAGATCACTGACATCAGCAATCTGAGTGACTCTGAGGCGCATGTCGGTGAGTCTTTTGGGAGTTCTTTAGCAGCCAGCTCCTCAAAACCTCTAGCCACTAGACGTGCTTTGGGCACTATTCCAGTTAAGGATTCTTTAAGGGTACACACCCACCTTGTTGAGACGTACTTTTGACCAATGTCTTTGACTTCCTCAAACACTCCATTTTTCCTCCAATTACTGAGCTCATCTAGCTTAGCTGAGTCAAATGACACGTCCTTTGTTTCAAATACATCATCATTTTGAATGTCATTCTGTTTTTCTCGATTTTCCATTGATTCAATTCTGATATTATCTACAAGTGACAGGTCAGCTGACCCTGTTGTACCAGAAAGTGTAGCTGGTTCAGAGTACTGCAAGTTGTACCAGTTCTTGTGTTTTACTTTTCCTGCTCGTCCAATGACGGTTGCTGTATGTGGAATACCACTTTCTCTGTCCATTTATTTAACAGTTTGTCCTGTTTTCAGATTGGAACAACCATGTTCTCTTAACACATATGGCTGTTGTTGAATGTTTTCCTCATTTGAACGCTCAATAGTATTACCTGTGGCATGGTTGAAGGTCTCTGCTCCATTTCCTGTGTCAGTTTCAGTGTCCATATCATTGGATGTGACATCTGGTAGGTTTGTGTCTGTTACTGTGTCCTTTTTGTCATTTTCATTAGGAGACTGATTCTCAGCTACAGCCCCTCTATCTTGTTGATCATTTACTTTCCGCAATCTTGAGTGATGCACCCTGACAATCATGCCTTCGTGCCTCACAAATATCACCACACCATCTTGACCAATGACTACTCCCGGTCCTTTCCACTCTTGACAGTCAACTCGTTTGTAGTACACTTTGTTTCCAGTTTCGTACTTCTCATCATCATTATTCCCTGAACTGCTGAGTAACTTCTGAAGTCTGTCAACTGTATCATGTCCAAACTGTTTGTAAAGCTTTTGCAATACTTTGTGTTTTTCTTTAGTGCTCATGTTCTCTGTGACTGTCAGAATCTCCATGTGCTCTGTGTCAGTCAGAATCTCATTTTTGCATGGACTCTGTGTGATGTCTTTGTCTAAAATGTTTACACAATAGTGGCCTGAGGTAGTAAGTTCAAGAGTCACTGGTTGTTTAAACATCACTGCCTTGTAATTTTTTATGTCTAATACAGCCCCTGCCTTCTTGAGGGAAGCTTTGCTTAATAGTAAGGGGATATCTGTAGGGACCACCTCTGTTTCAATGTGACACTTAGTCTGACCAATTTTTGCTGGTATCTTAACTCTCTTGGTAGAATGGACAATTCTCCCATCTCCAAATTTGAAAGCTCTTTTGCTTGGTGTGTCAATCATATTTTGTACTTCTTTCATATTTAGTTCACTGACATAGCTATCAAGCCATTTTGCACCACACACTGTCCGTGTACATGCAGTATCAATCACAGTAGATCCTAAGGATTCAACTATAAAAATCTCAGTATCAGATTCATTTGAAAACAGTGTAATGTTACACTGCTCTATCTCTGTGTTTACATTTTCCTCTGTTAGTTTAACTTGTTCATTTTTACGAGGACAGTCTTTAACCCAATGGTAAGTGCTTTGACAAATTGCACATTTCGATCTCCTTCCATATGTGTCCAGTGGATTTGTGCCGGGAAATGGCGCCCTCTTCTGGTTGTCTTGAGAACGTGACTTGTTGGCGCCTTTTCTGTGCTGCTCGGTGTAATATGCTGCGTCACTCACTTGCATTCCATCTGTTATTGGCGCGACAGACGTCTTCTCACCAAATATTCTTTTTAGTGCCGACTTCATAGATGCAAAAGTCAGCACAGTACAAGCAGTCAAAGCCAACTGTTTCTCCCTACCATCTAGACAGGCAGTGTCTAGCAACTTGAACGCTAACACTGCATCTGGGAGAACCATGTTGTACTTGCGCATTCTATTGTACCTCTGTTCGAAATCAATGATGTAGTCCGCCATTGCAACCGAAATATCTCTCTAACACTGTCAAAGTTTGAATATGCCTCGTAGGCACGGTCTTTCTCTTCTTTAAGAAATACAGAATCCAGTGCTGTGATCAAAGTTCCCATACCGTCATCCTTGTTCAAATCCTCAACGGATATTTCCAGTGCTGTATCTCTCGCTCTTCCCTCGAGCGATAATACCACCGCAAGTGCTTGCTTTTTCGCGTCCAGATTAGTAACGCGTGTCCAGATTCCCAGTTCATTTTTCCAACTTTCGTACGACCTCTTCTCGTCGAAGCGAGGTGGCACGTTGTAGTTAGAAGCCATCCTCTGCTACCAATGTTAAATCGAAATGACACAACGACAAGGTTCCAGTTTAACAAAGTTTACTCTACTATATGAACACACTACAAGGTAGCCATTACACTCAAGGCCAGGTCCAACAACCACCAGACTTCCTGCGCATGCGCACTCTTGACTGAGTGATAGCCCCGTAATAACAGAAATATAGGGATACTTAAAACATGAACTTAACAATGGGAGGGAGTAGCAGTAATACCGTATATAGACTGTGACACCCTACCTGTCTGGTCATTGGGGGCAGGTACCACACATTGACCACGATGGCCCAGCTGGTCATCATTCTCAGTAGGTAGCTCACCATGTTGTACTTGGCACTGTTCCAGAAGGCATCTCCAAAGCGTGGGTCATACTAACAGGGAAGGAGATCCAAACGTATATTAATCAAAAGCACAGGAGGTTGGTGGCACCTTAATTGGGGAGAATGGGCTCGTGGTGAATGACTGAAGCGGAATTAGTGGAATGGTTTCCAGGTGTTTGATGCCATTCCATTTGCTCCGTTCCGGACAATATTATGAGCTGTTCTCCCTTCAGCCTCCACTGATCAAAAGGCTTTTACATGGAAATGAAATAAAACAATAGCCGACCAAGTCAACACATAACAAGTGAAGGTCAATATGTAACAATGTTTAATGTCATACAGTAACTGCTGATTGATGACAGAGCCAGGGTTAGAACACAAGAGAGGCATTTCAGAGATTCAGACAATGGACAATTTACTGAAGACTGCAGAGTACCTTGATTGCAACTGGGTATATTGTCCCTCCAATCTCAAAGCTTCCCTTCTTGAACATCATGACCGATGTGTTGTTGATGCAGGTTCCTGCAGGGGATAAAAAGGTCACGAGACCACCACAACCACAAACGTCCAGGAGCATTGGAGTCAATTGCATTTAAATTCAAGTCAATTCAGGAAGTAGACTGACATTTTATCAGAAAAATTGTATACGAGTTGACTTTATGGATTGACTGAAATTAAATGGAATTGACCCCAACTACACCTTCCAGACAGCAGATAAAGGTGGACGAGACACCTAATATAAAGACTACAATAAAATCATAGTATAAGGACTACAATAAAGTATAAAGACTACAATTAAGTATAGAGACTTACCCTCTGGGAAAATCAAAATGGGTAGATTGCTCTTCGCTGCAACATGAGCCCTCAATCTAGAAGAGGATGGAGGGAGATCAATAACCAGGACAAAACTAATCACGATGAAAACAATACAATGTATGAGATGATTGAGTGGCAGTAATGGTAATGTATATCGTTATACAAGCAATAAATCGACATTGGCAAGCGATTTATTCACTTCACAGAAGACAACTGAGTAAATGTATAGATGAAAAAGACATACTAAATGCATCTCCTGCCATCTTTTCCCATTTACTTGTTGTCTCACCTACTGGTAACAGCATGTCGGTCTCTCATCTCCGACCTCTCAAACCACACATGGGGGCAGGACCTCACCATTGATCTCTGGATGACCCCCATCAGCCCACTGTGACTTTGACCCACCTGGGAATAAACCCGGACACAGTGAGCATGACAACTCTAGTCTGCTGAGAACCAAAAGTGATGTATACGATATCAAAAATCAGTGATATGTTGACACAGCCATGTTCATGTTACCCACCATAGCGTAACATCCATCATTGGCCAAAATGACAATGTCAATAGGTGAGGTGTGGTTTGCTACGCATATTCCTCCTTTTTGTGGTTTATTATTTCTGTGAAAAATAAGTATTTATTTCAATGACATCATGACATTGAAAACATTGATACTAATATTACTTCCCAAATGTTTATTTTAGGTAGGTTGGGCTGTATACTAACTTGTTGTGGTATTGGATGGTGGCAGAGAGGCCTCTGGCACAGATCCTGTAGCACATCAGATGGACTAACTCACTGAGCCAGTTCTTCACTCTAGAACACAAGAGCAATGTACGGTAACAGCCAGGGAAATTCTATTCTCTCAAGCCGTATATCAACTCTCGAGCTAGCTAGCTGTTATAAGAGATAGAAACATTCAATGTTCCTATCACCACAGTTTATGAAAGTTCTAAAACATTTGTTGTGTACATCGTTACCTCCTGTTAGGTAGAAACCCCACCAAACTTGTCCCGATCACCAGCCAGCTCAACCCTATGATTGCCAGGGTTATCCTGAAAGAACGATCAAAACAAATGTAAAAAATTAAATAACATTAAAATTGTGTTTAATAATAATAATATTATTAGTAATAATTGCACTCTATCCAATAAATCCACATCAGTTGACAGAACCTGAACTGAACAAATGGACTGTTGATTGGTCTGAGATGGATAGAGTTAAGGGGAGGTGTGGTCAGACCCACCTGAGAGGGAAAAGCACGCAGTAACGTATGATCACGCCCAGGCCCCAGATGACGGTGAGGCGCAGGCTGATGTAGTGAAAGTTGTGGTTGGTGCGGGTCAGGAGGTTCCAGGAGACCAGCTCCTCAGAGGAGAAGCGCTGAGTCACTTGGTCATCCACGATGCTCTCCAGGCCCTTTCTGTAGAAGTAGAATGAGTCGCTCAGCGCAAACTCTCCCCTCGATATGGACTGGGTACGATACCGACGCAGCTCCCCCATCTCGTGTTCCATAGAGCCACCCTCCCTCTGGATGAGTCCTGGGAACAGAAGAGAGGAACAGCACAGATAAATCACTCAGTGGGTAGCATAGTCAGAGATTTTCAGATGTAGGACATTAAATATGATGGATACGCCTGTAGAGTGAGGGATGTATAAGAAGGATTGTATGTAAAGAGTAAAATATACACCTACTAATTAAGGCACTGTATCTATCTATGCTCTTCCTCTATTGGTATAAAGAGATCCCAGAGAAGGAAATGCAGATGAGGAATGCGATGGGGGGACTGTTGTGGCCTAGCCTATCTGTACCAGGTACCACTGAGAGCACTGAGCTTGCATTCCTTTTCTCTGTACTCAGCATTGATGTACTGTATTTTACCCAGTTCCAGTAAAACATGAATACTTTTCTAATAACTTACTGGTTAACAATTTGCTTATGTCATGATTATACAGTTATATATGCTTCAGTATTATGTTCACAGAAGAAGAGTTTTAGACAAAAGCATGGTGGGTTTTGTCATCTCTGCTGCTGAATGGTTTGCTAAATCTTATTGCATAATAACATTGCATTGACTTTACCTTGTTGTCCTTCCATACAAAAAACGGTCCTTTTTTAAGTTTCCTGTCAACCCTGATTTAGAATACCAATGTTTCTGTGATCAAAAGATGATTGAGTGTTAATTCAACAACATAAGGTAGGATTGCAGATAGACAACTTATAGAGACACCACAAAAAGTCCCCAGTATAAATCCGATCTTCTGGAATCTTCAAGGCAGTTCAAAATAGAATATGATATACATGTCTAATAAATAGCAAATTTAACTCAACATAGCTCCACTGAAGACGGTGATGTGACGTCTTTCAAACGTTGTACAGTATATTTCCAGGAAGAGAAGATGAAGGGGGCATACAGTATTTCACAGCATGGGTTGAGGGTTAAGCTACACACAGAGTCAGTTTTCTGCCTGAAGTTATGCAATCCTCTATTGCATCATCAGAGTGGGACACGGCTGCTCCACTCTGCACGGTTTCCACTAGCTTCCATATCCCCAAAGTCAGATTCCATAGCCACAAAGTAAAACTTGGCTACAAAAAAATGCTTTTTGGTCTTAATTTAAGGTTAGGGTTAGGCGTAAGGTTAGCGGTGTGGTTAAGGTTAGGGTTATGGTTACTTTTAAAATATACTTTTAAGAAGATAAATTGTAGAAATGGGCAGACTTTATTTATGATATTGTGGGTATAGAAGCTCGTGATGACCACTCCGCAACCCCACATCAGCTGAGCTGACCAATCATAAGCTGACCAATCATAAGCCACCACACCGACACACAGTCACATGTACAGGGTCTACTCTACTCCTTCCAGATAAGAGCTGAATTCAACCCCTCATACTACAGAACAATATGCTCTAAGAGCAGAACCAAGGACTCCACATTCCAATGGGATGTTGGAAATGCAGTTCTGCTGAATTCAAATATTTCTCCTATAGACCATCAGAACTCAACTCAACTTACTGGATGTATAATTACCTTATTACTGTGTAATTAGTCTAATAATTATCACAAGGCTATTCACATTTCAGTTAGGGGCAAATACAAACTAAAGAGTATTGATTCAAATGGTATCATTCAGCATAGTGAAGGAACAATAGAAAACAATTGCTTAGTACAAAAGTTAACGAATAAAATAAAGATTAGGCTACAATTTGATAGTCATCCACAATAAGTTACACAGACAGGGTCCCTCCAGACCTCAGCATGAACTCATTCATCGATGGGTAGTGAGTGTAATGTCACTCACCATTGGGTAGCGGAGCAGGCACTGGCAAAGTGGGTCGATCCCTGTGTCCTCTCTGGATCCGCAGGGTGGCCCACTGCCCAAAGAACAGAGTTATTTTCAGCTGACCTCACACACAATGCTTTCTACATACTGCATCTTGCCCAACTGCCCCGCGTTCCCCACATTGAACATTAACTATGTCCGTCTGGTCTAAGGGATCAGGGGGCAACATGAATACAGTATACAGAGCACAAAATCCTACATATAGTAGTGAATATAAATCCATTAATATCCGATTAATGCATTTATACAAAAAATATGTATCTTTTCATAAATCATCTGTTCGCAAACAGAATAACATAGTTCTTTATTAGATGCTATATGAAGTTATGCTTCAATAAAATTTTTCCGAATAAAATAAGAAATAGTGAGCTATCCCGAAATTTCAGAATTTGAGCTCTTCCAGAACTTCCAGCAGTTACCTCCAATATCTTGACCAGAATCTGAATGTAGACCGAAGTGACCCCCAGGGAGAGGCCAAACATAGCAGGTATCATGATGAGCCCAATCATCACGGAGAACCACACCTGCAGCAACAAAGTCGTTACACTCCACAGGTCATCCATCCCTACCTCACAGAGATCTGTCATCCACTGGTATGGCACATAGGGTTCAAGTTATCTACAGAAGAGAGACATAACGTTTATTAGCTATTCATTCCAAATAAGCATTATATTTTGTTGTTATAATAGAGGAGACTGAATTCATATTTTTGACTTGGGCCTAGCTAGGTAGTTAGCTATGTAAAGTTAGCTAGGTAAACAGGATCTGAAACGGGATATGAACACCGAAATAGCCGAGAAGAGAACCACTAGAAATAGCTTACATTATTGAGTCTACCATATCCGAGTTTGACTGCAGAACATGAAATGTTTCCAAATGTATTAAAGAGAAATAGTAACCTGAAGACCTCTTCGTTGTTTTAGCGAGTTTTCCATTCTTCTGTACCTCGCTGTAGCGGTAGTGGTTGCAGGTTGCAACCCAACAGTGTAGTCAGCAACAGGACAGTGCACAAGATCTGCTGTAAAAAATAAAACCAGGACGTCACTAGTTACCACATTCACAAAGTCATAAACCGCGCCTATTTCTACAATGCACCTACAAGACAATGCATCTTCTCAGTGGTGAAGAAAATACCCCATTTTCATACTTGAGTAAAAGTAAAGATACCTTAATAGAAAATAACTCAAGTAACATTGAAAGTCACCCAGTAAAATAATACTTGCGTAAAAGTCTAAAAGTATTTGGTTTTAAATATACTTAAGTATTAAAAGTAAATGTCATTGCTAAAATATACTTAAGTAAAAGTATAAATACATTTCAAATTCCTTATATAAAGCAAACCAGATGGCATACGTTTCTTTTTTTTCAATTTACGGATAGCCAGGAGCACTCTCCAACACATAATTTACAAACTAAGCATTTGTGTTAGTGAGTCCGCCAGATCAGAGGCAGTAGGGTTGACCAGGGTTGTTGATACGTGTGTGAATTAGACAATTGTCCTGTCCTGCTAAGCATTCAAAATGTACTTTTGGGTTTAATGGAAAATGGATGGAGTAAAAACTGCATACTTGTATTTAGGAATGTAGTAATGTAAAAGTAAAAGTAAAAAAACCGACTTAGGTAGTACTTTCAAGTGTTTTTACTTAAGTAATTTACACCACTGTATCTTCCTAAAAAAGTGATTTTAAACCGAACTCTAACATTAACCAAACAGCTAACCTTATGCCTAACCCTAACCATAAATTAAGACCAAAAGCATTTTTTTTTTACATGAATTTCTACGATATAGCCATTTTGACTTTATGGCTGTGGTAACTAGTGGAAATAATAAAACCACTCCCCGCACTGGCGAGTTGCTCGAAAAAAGTTCAGCTTTCGTGCATATTCAGCTGCGCAGAAAAAGTGATGCGCCTGCCATTGCAGGTAGCGCTGTTTTTACGCAATCGTAACACCAAATATATTTATAACTAACCCGAGATAGTTTATCTGTGACGTTTACAGTGGAAGGAAATGAAGCATGGTGGGCAGAACAAGCAAGGAGGTGGGCAAAGCTAAGCACGAGCTAGCGAGATCCTATTGGCATATATTTGCATATTTCAGTTAGGGAACGTCTTCTCTATGAAATGCGCGTGTGCATTAACGCAATTCGACATTGCACTCCTTCTAAACAACGCCATTTTTAAAACTTTGGCAAAGCGTCAAGTCTATTCAACTTAGTGCACTGTGTTCGTAACATATTGTCGTTTTGGGAACAGAACAATGTATTGGAGATCAGATGTTTCATCGATGATAAAATTAGCAGAATGTCAGTCCAGTTTCACCTAGTTACATCCTCTCCCGCTACCCGCGACTGAACTTCCTCTCACTACCATATTTGGTGGCGAGAAAACGTTCTAAACGGATGCTTCAGCTTTATAGCCCCTGTGACGTGTCTGGGTTACTCCTTATGTTTGTGTGGTAACACTTTTGATGTTGTCTTTCTGACAAAAAGAAGCATGGAGGATTCAAACTCTTATATTCGCGTCTCCGGATTTGTTCTTGGTTCATTGATGTTCCAGCACTTGAACAGTGATTCTGATGTGGTAAGTAGTTGGCTAGATCGCTAGCTAACTAGCTACGTTAGCTAGTTGGCTAACACCACAACAGATAGGTCTGACCAAATAGCTTACTCATTCAGATACTAGTTATTTTATTAAACTGACCGTACACATGTATGTAACGTTACCTCATAACATTTTGCAGGAAGGTCTCATTCTCGGGGAGACCAAAGCTGAAGAGCGAAGCAACATCACTGACTCTCAAATCGACAACATACAGTTTGAGCATACAATAAGTGAGTCATCAGTTGTGTACCTACATTTTATAATATAATCTTGGTGTGTACTGACTGTCTCACCCTGCTTTCTGTTCCAGACATTCAGAAACACATATCATGTCGCAAGCTCAATAGGTAAACTGCAGTGACTAAAGGTTTCTTAAAATTGTGATTCAGCTGTGTGTGTAACTATTTCAACAGTATATCACTTACTATCATAGATTATTTCTGGAAGCATGTCACTTAAACAAATCTATTTCTCTCCACCTCCCTTAGCTTCTATAATAGAATAGGGGAGGTGAACCAGGATGAAATAAGGCACATTTTATCCAACTATAAGGAGGTAAGTGGAAGAAGATAGCGTGGTAATATTGATGTCACAGATGGTGGTATTGCAAAAGTCCAGGAAGTAAAGGAACCTGTGCCATTAGGCAAGTTGTTTGCGTTTCTTTCCTATCTTGTTTGATAGCAAACAAAGCACACTTTTATTCACCCTCTTTCTTCTATTTGACTTTCCTATCCAGGAGAATGTGATTGGTTGGTATAAACAGCGGAGAAACACAGATCAACAAATTACCTTCAGAGAGCAAGTAGTCCACGAGAACCTGAAGAGAGCACTCTCCAATCACGAGCTGATCTTTCTGCTACTGACACCCAGTGAGATCACAACATCAGGCTCCACTCACAAACTGGAGTATGCAGTCTACAGATCACATGGCAGGTCAGTACATTCACATTTTGATGGCCTTCACACTGTTTTGAATCAAACTGTGTTGCACTGTGAGTAGTCTATCACTGCCTTCACTAAAAACCGATCTGTTCAGAATGGTTTTCTGTTTAGCTCAGCCCTTACTCAGCTCTAGCTTAAGCAGTTTAAAAAATAAAATAAAATGTATTCTACACCGAGTACAAAACATTTGGAACACCTTCCTAATATTGAGTTGCACCCCCTTTGCTCTCGGGAACAACCTCAATTAGTCGGGGCATGGACTCTACAAGGTGTCAAGCGTTCCACAGATGCTGGCCCATGTTGATTCCAATGCTTCACATAGTTGGCTGGATGTCCTTTGGGTGGTGGAATATTCTTAATACACACAGGAAACTGTTGTGTGGAAAACCCAGCAGTGTTGCAGTTCTTGACACTCAAACTGTTGCGACTGGCACCAACTACCATACCCTGTTCAAAGGCACTTCAATCTTGTGTCTTGCCCATTCACCCTCTGAATGGCACACATACACAATCCATTTCTCAATTGTCTCAAGGCTAAAAAAAAATCCATCTTTAACGTGTCTCCTCCCCTTCATCTACACTGATAGAAGTGGATTTAATAAGTGCCATCAATAACGGATCATGGCTTTCACCTGGTCAGTCTATTGGCCTCCCGGGTGGCACAGCAGTGCTAGAGGCATCACTACAGACCCTGGTTCGTTCCCAGGCTGTCACAACCGGCCGTTATCGGGAGCCACATAGGGCTGCGCACAATTGGCCCAGCATCGTCCGGGTTAGGGGGTTTGGCCTTCCTTGTAAATAAGAATTTGTTCTTAAATTACTTGCCTAGTTAAATACAAATAAAATGGCATCATCAGGTATTCCTAATGTCTTGTACACTGTAGTTTTATCCTTGTTTTTGACTCTTGCTGTACAGTCCTTGGATTTAAAGCACCTTTCAAGAAATCCCTTTTTTAAATGTTATTATTATTATTAGTCAGTATTGCAGTGTTCCTGTCCTGGTCAGCAACCTGGGTTTGTTGGAAGAGCAGGACTACTGGAGACTCTCTGCATCTTGTTCATCAGTCAACTACAACCATGCTGTTAGGAAACACAGGTACTACTACTGGGCCTCAGCACTGGGCACTATTGACTTTGAAAAATTTAATATGTGTGTTTGTCTGGTACCTGTATGACTAGTCTTACACTTTTTGTCCTGTGTAGATCTAAATTCTTCTCCTCCGATGGATCTCTGCATGAGGTGGATGAGATTAATGACATGAACAACTCCTTGCAGGGTGAACTGAAGGTAAGTTGAATTGATGGCAAGAGAAATGTAAAAAAAACATGTACAAAAGACTGTACAGTACAACCATTGGTAAACATGGTGTCACCTGGGATTTGTTTATTTCTTTTCACAGATGGCATGTAAGAAAGTGGAGGAGAGTGAACGATTGGTCGAGAAGCTGCTTGCAGACGTTTCTGATCTAAGAAGGATGGTCAATGATGGGAAACAAGAGCTGAGAGAAAGTATAACCTTTGTTTCTATTGATGAATCAGTCTTGATTTATTCTCGTGTGTATTAAACATTTTATTTACGTTTTTGTTTCCAGTCTCCGCAGATGGAGCCTCCACCCCGGCACAGCCCCAGGAGAATGTGCTGCTCTGCGAGGTCATCAAAACACTATTTCCTGGGGAATCTCTACTCCAAACGCAGGCTCTAAACTTCCAGGGGTTTCCATTGCCTGAGTTCTGCTGCAGGACTGACCATGGCATAGACATCGCCACAACACTGCCTTTGATCCTGAGTCATACACTCCCTAAAGCCAGGAAGGGGAGGCTTGGGAGAGGCGGAGGTACATCCTGGAGAAAACGTCCCCTTCGTGAATCATCTGAGGTGCCCAAGAGGAGGAAAGGCATGCTGGAGGAGACTGAGGAGTCTTTGTCAGTCAGTGGGTCAGAGACCGAGGAGGATTTGATCCCACCCAATCAGAACGGAAATAATTTAGATGTATCCAACTCCCCGGTCTTCTGAGGACCCAATGGACCACTCAAGAATGGTCACTGTTTATGGATTATAGGAAATTCTGTGACATTCCCCTGTAACAGTCCTCTATCAATAACTGAAAACTTGATATGTTTGCAGGGATGCCTTCACTACTTAGCTTATTTTTAGGGGCAACATGTTTTATTTAGAAGTGACTGTCCAAATTCTTGATTATAATAACTTTAGTGTTTATCAACAATTTTTTTTATATTCAAGCTGTTATTGAACTTGTACATAATTGCATTAAATTATTTTCACGTGTAGTGAGTTACGATTATTGGTTTCATGGCTCAACCCAAGCATAGCAGCTCAAAGACTAGATTAACAAGCAATATTCCACATTAAGAATTATTTTAATACAATTATTACAGTATCTATCCTACACTAGTTCCCCAATAAAGGCTGACAGTTACTCCAAGTGCTGGTTGTCGAAAGTGTTTGGATCTTTCATAATGTGGGTCCAGACATGAATCCTGCGGAGGAAAATATTATCAGTATTTATTACAAAAAGGCCTAAATGATCAAAACATGGTCATTTTGAGCCATAGACAGGTCTGTAGCACACAATGTCATCAGTACCCTCTGGTAAGTTGTGATAGTTTCTCTTTGTAAATGTCAATGCACCATCTATCACAGAGCAACCTCAAGGCTTAATGCTGCTCACCCAAGAGTATTGGATCATATGATATTCTGTCCCAAGACCAGTCAATAAAATTAGTGATTTGATGACTTACCCATAGAATGAGCTTTATGGCTTTGGAAATCTCCCTCTGTTTCTTACCACAGACCTGGAAAGGAATAAACACCTTGTTAATATGACATGACAGCCTGGTGATGTGATATGAACATGTTTAGCTTTATCTGACCAAGTTCTCACATGTTACGTGCCTACTGTAAATTCTTCCTGTGTGGCGGTTTATAAACAGGGACAGCAGCTATTGGAAAGAAGTTGAGGAAATGTATGCATTTTATAATTAAACATTGCTCAATTGCATCTCTGCTCATCAGTACAGTATTAGGTACTGTAGTCTGACAGACCTGAACATTCTTGGAAGTCCACTGTGATGTCACAGAATGCAGCCCTTCTGTGGTTGTTCATATGGATTCTCCATCCATAATGGCTGGGGAGATAAACATGTACATAAAGTTATGTGAATCCATCCAACAATGTAGTTGCCATAGATCAAATCCTGTTTAAAACAGTAATGTTCGTCATGTGGAATGTCACTCCTTGAGCACTAAGAGTACATAAGAATCAAGTTATATTTGCATTTTCAAATGTCATCCGAAACCCAATTATTCCATCCATATAGTTTTTCTTTGTGCACTCTTACTAGATGGATAGCTAGCTAATAGTAACGTTACATATGCATATTAAATCGTTTACAATTTCATCCTTCTTCTGGACTACATTAGACGAGCCTGGGATACTTCTGAGACATTGTTCTGCGAAAAAAGTAAAGAGGACGTTAGCTTACATCAAATATAGAGTTTACTCTGGCCAGCTAGCTAGTTTATTGGCCAGCAGATCCGACCCGTTTGCTTACATAGGGTCGGACAGCATTCCTGTATAGATTAAGACACCGCGGAACTGGCAAAATATATGGTTCGGAAATGTACATCAATCCAGGGATGACAAATGCGTTGTACTCCGAATAGTCTCATCACAAATATTACAGCACTGGCTCTGTGGTTTCTTAATCTACACGGGAATTATGTCCGACCCTAATGTAGCTGTAAGTGAACGGGTAGGATGCTGGATAGTTAGCTAGTTTATAGGACACATGTGGCTAGTTAACGTTAGCTAACAATGGATGGCATAGCTACAGTTAGAGGTTAGCCATTTGGCTAGCTAATACTAGGTTATCTTAATCATTACAAACGTCAGTATGATTGTGCTTTTATCCCTAGCCATGAAATGTATACACAATAATAAAACTGCATTCTTATATGTGCCTCCAAGCCGTGAAATGTTTAATTAAAGATCGAACGCTTCGGACAGCGAGCATTTTTGACCTGCTGTGTGAAGAAAACAACATTGACGTCACATCCTGTTCAAGTTTAAATGTTGGTGCATGATCAGTAGTTCTTCCCAAAATGAATGGATTTTCAAAGTGATAGTTTGTTAAATTTCCATATAACACATCTTAATAATTCCTTATAACAAATATAATGAATATAAAATATTAAAATACGTTACTGCAAATATGAACTAATTGTATCACTGTCAATAGTAAATGTGTAAATATGCCTTGTCCATTGCTGTTCTGGTTAGTGTTTATTGGCTTATTTCACTGTAGAGATTCTAGCCCTGCTCTCTATACCATATCCAACCTCTCAGTTCCACCACCCACATATGCGATGACATCACCTGGTTTCAATGATGTTTCTAGAGACAATATCTCTCTCATCATCACTCAATACCTAGGTTTACCTCCACTGTATTCACATCCTACCATACCTTTGTCTGTACATTATTCCTTTAAACTATTTTATCGCCCCCAGAAACCTCCTTTTACTCTCTGCTCTAGTAGCTCTAGGCGACCAATTCTCATAGCTTTTAGCCGTACCCTTATCCTACTCCTCCTCCTCCTCTGTTCCTCTGGTGATGTAGAGGTGAATCCAAGCCCTGCAGTACCTGGCTCCACTCCTATTCCCCAGGCGCTCTCTTTTGATGACTTCTGTAACCGTAATAGCCTTGGCTTCATGCATGTTAACATTAGAAGCCTCCTCCCTAAGTTTGTTTTGTTCACTGCTTTAGCACACTCTGCCAACCCGGATGTTTTAGCCGTGTCTGAATCCTGGCTTAGAAAGACCACCAAAAATTCAGACATTTTCATCCCCAATTACAAGATTTTCAGACAAGATAGAACGGCCAAAGGGGGCGGTGTTGCAATCTACTGCAAAGACTGCCTGCAGAGTTCTGTTATACTATCCAGGTCTGTTCCCAAACAATTTGAACTTCTACTTTTAAAAATCCACCTCTCTAAAAACAAGTCTCTCACCGTTGCCGCCTGCTATAGACCACCCTCTGCCCCCAGCTGTGCTCTGGACACTATATGTGAACTGATTGCCCCCCATCTATCTTCAGAGCTCGTGCTGCTAGGCGACCTAAATTTGAACATGCTCAACACCCCAGCCACCCTACAATCTAAGCTTGATGCCCTCAATCTCACACAAATTATCAATGAACCTACCAGGTACCACCCCAATTCCGTAAACACGGGTACCCTCATAGATATCATCCTAACAAACTTGCCCTCCAAATACACCTCTGCTGTTTTCAACCAAGATCTCAGCGATCACTGCCTCATTGCCTGCATCCGTAATGGGTCAGCGGTCAAACGACCTCCACTCATCACTGTCAAACGCTCCCTGAAACACTTCAGCGAGCAGGCCTTTCTAATCGACCTGGCCGGGGTATCCTGGAAGGATATTGATCTCATCCCGTCAGTAGAGGATGCCTGGTCATTTTTTTTAAATGCCTTCCTCACCATCTTGAATAAGCATGCCCCATTCAAGAAATTTAGAACCAGGAACAGATATAGCCCTTGGTTCTCTCCTGACCTGACTGCCCTTAACCAACAGAAAAACATCCTATGGCGTTCTGCATTAGCATCGAACAGCACCCGTGATATGCAACTTTTCAGGGAAGCCAGAAACCAATATACACAGGCAGTTAGAACAGCCAAGGCTAGCTTTTTCAAGCAGAAATTTGCTTCCTGCAACACAAATTCAAAAAAGTTCTGGGACACCGTAAAGTCCATGGAGAATAAGAACACCTCCTCCCAGCTTCCAACCGCTCTGAAGATAGGAAACACTGTCACCACCGACAAATCCACTATAATTGAGAATTTCAATAAGCATTTTTCTACGGCTGGCCATGCTTTCCACCTGGCTACCCCTACCCCGGACAACAGCACTGCCCTCCCCTCTGCTACTCGCCCAAGCCTTCCCCATTTCTCTTTCTCCCAAATACAGTCAGCTGATGTTCTAAATGAGCTGCAAAATCTGGACCCTTACAAATCAGCCGGGCTAGATAATCTGGACCCTTTCTTTCTAAAACTATCTGCTGAAATTGTTGCCACCCCTATTACTAGCCTCTTCAACCTCTCTTTCGTGTCGTCTGAGATCCCCAAAGATTGGAAAGCAGCTGCGGTTATCCCCCTCTTCAAAGGGGGGGACACCCTTGACCCTAACTGCTACAGACCTATATCTATCCTACCCTGCCTTTCTAAGGTCTTCGAAAGCCAAGTCAACAAACAGATTACCGACCATTTCGAATCCCACCACACCTTCTCCGCAATGCAATCTGGTTTCAGAGCTGGTCATGGGTGCACCTCAGCCACGCTCAAGGTCATAAACGATATCGTAACCGCCATCGATAGGAAACAATACTGTGCAGCCGTATTCATTGACCTGGCCAAGGCCTTTGACTCTGTCAATCACCACATCCTCATTGGCAGACTCGACAGCCTTGGTTTCTCTAATGATTGCCTCGCCTGGTTCACCAACTACTTCTCTGATCGAGTTCAGTGTGTCAAATCGGAGGGTCTGTTGTCCGGGCCTCTGGCAGTCTCTATGGGGGTGCCACAGGGTTCAATTCTTGGACCGACTCTCTTCTCTGTTTACATCAATGATGTCGCTCTTGCTGCTGGTGATTCTCTGATCCACCTCTACGCAGACGACACTATTCTGTATACTTCTGGCCCTTCTTTTGACACTGTGTTAACAACCCTCCAGGCGAGCTTCAATGCCATACAACTCTCCTTCCGTGGCCTCCAACTGCTCTTAAATACAAGTAAAACCAAATGCATGCTCTTCAACCGATCGCTGCCTGCTCCTGCCCGCCTGTCCAACATCACTACTTTGGACGGCTCTGACTTAGAATATGTGGACACCTACAAATACCTAGGTGTCTGGTTAGACTGTAAACTCTCCTTCCAGACTCACATCAAACATCTCCAATCCAAAGTCAAATCTAGAATTGGCTTCCTATTCCGCAACAAAGCATCCTTTACTCATGCTGCCAAACATACCCTTGTAAAACTGACCATCCTACCAATCCTCGACTTCGGTGATGTCATTTACAAAATAGCCTCCAAAACCCTACTCAATAAATTGGATGCAGTCTATCACAGTGCCATCCGTTTTGTCACCAAAGCCCCATATACTACCCACCACTGCGACCTGTACACTCTCGTTGGCTGGCCCTCGCTTCATACTCGTCGCCAAACCCACTGGTTCCAGGTCATCTACAAGACCCTGCTAGGTAAAGTCCCCCCTTATCTCAGCTCGCTGGTCACCATAGCAGCACCTACCTGTAGCACGCGCTCCAGCAGGTATATCTCTCTAGTCACCCCCAAAACCAATTCTTCCTTTGGACGCCTCTCCTTCCAGTTCTCTGCTGCCAATGACTGGAACGAACTACAAAAATCTCTGAAACTGGAAACACCTATCTCCCTCACTAGCTTTAAGCACCAGCTGTCAGAGCAGCTCATAGATTACTGCACCTGTACATAACCCATCTACAATTTAGCCCAAACAACTACCTCTTTACCTACTGTATTTATTTATTAATTTATTTTGCTCCTTTGCACCCCATTATTTCTGTCTCTACTTTGCACTTTCTTCCACTGCAAACCAACCATTCCATTGTTTTTTTAGTTTTTATTTTACTTGCTGTGTTGTACTCACTTCGCCTCCATGGCCTTTTATATTTTTATTTATTTATACATATATTTGTTTGCCTTCACCTCCCTTATCTCACCTCACTTGCTCACATTGTATATAGACTTATTTTTTTTTCACTGTATTATTGACTATATGTTTGTTTTACTCCATGTGTAACTATGTGTTGTTGTATGTGTCGAACTGCTTTGCTTTATCTTGGCCAGGTCGCAATTGTAAATGAGAACGTGTTCTCAATTTGCCTACCTGGTTAAATAAAGGTTAAATAAAATAAATAAATAAATAAAATAAAAAATAAAAAAAATAGGTCGGAATAAATACAGTCTGTTTACTCCACTGGACTCAATTTGAAGTTAGATTTATATATTTACTCGTCTCTGATGGGCTAATCCGTTAAATAAACTCATGTTTACTAGTAAAGCATTAGACAAATCTAAACGGATCCAACTCTAACGTCACCCAATTGAAGTTGACATTTAAAACGGTTAAGGTAAGGGTTTCGGGTTGGGGTAGAATAGGGTTTAAAAATCGGGTATGGACGCCCCAAGGATCCCTGATAGCACTAACCGTTTACAATTGCATTCTCTGTACCGTAGCCATTTAACTAATTGAAATAAGTTCTCCTCTGTATATACAGTACTTTTTTGAGTCGTTTGGTAGTAAGCTAAGCTTTAACCATGTCTAACAAATTAATTTAGTTACGTTCAGTTAACGTAAAGTAACGAAAGACGTAGAGTTTTCTGGCTAACATTTCGTTATCTAACGTTAATCAACGTTAGCTAGTAAAACATTTTTTAAAGCTAGTTTGTTAACTCACTCACCCAAGTTGACTAATTTACCAAGTAATTGGGGAGCTCAACCTGTCAGCCACCATGCTTGTATTGAATGCAACGTTACTTAATTAACTAGCATGCCAACATGACTGGTATGCTTAGGCTAGGTGTCAGACAGAGTCAGGTTTGACAATGAGTGCCGAGATCAAAGTAAAACGAGTGTCCTCGAGGAAGAGGTCCAGAGATGGGCTCAGAAGTCATCTCACGCCCGTAAGGAAAAGACCCAGTGCTTCTGGACGACAATATCCTGACAACAGCACAGGCGAAATGGAGCATCCCAGGGCTATGGACCAATCTATGGATGCAAAGTTCAGTGAGGTGGGTAGCTAACATAACAACCGTACAGTACACTGTTTGTGGTCTGATCATATATTGTCTAGTAATGCGTTACACATGTATTAACAGTTTTACATTTCTTTTGCAGTACTGTAGTGACACTGAGGATTTATTTGGGGACTATGACAGCATTGTAGGTGACAGTTCTTTCCTGGCCAAGCTGGATAGAGAGGAGCAGAACATGAGATGGTATGACATTGACCATGCAACCAGCTACCAATACCCTGTGGTTCTGCAGCATGAGAACCCTGACTTCACCTCACTGAAGTCTTCAACCGACAACTATCTGAAAAAATCACGTGATGACTCAATGACAGACTCAATCCTGAAGTGCTTCAGTAATGACTTTTTCAGAGACATGCAAAGCTCACAGCTCGCCTTTCAACAGGACTCTCCAAACAGCAGAGCGGATCTGCTGTCCAGATGGGGACAAAACGTCCATGCCTACGAGACGTCCTGAGTCTGTCAGCACTGAAGATGGAAATGAGAGGCACAATGCAGGTGTGGTCCCCAAGGCGAGGAAGAGCATGTCAGATCATCTGAAGAGAGCCATGCTGGTTAATGCAGCAGCTCTTTCTAGTGTCTCACGGACTGCAATGCAGAAGGAGGCCATAGTTACAGAGGAGATCAGTGTTGCCATGCAGGCTATGGAATCTGTCTCCATGGAGAAAATGGACCTTGGGCCTTTCTTCGGTCTTCCCACCAAAGTGAAGGCGCTGATATGTAATCTCAAAGGAATCAAAGATTTATATGGTGAATAGCTTTCTACCCCTTTTCCCTGTCTAATTGCATGTCCTCACTATAGTTCTGTGTCAATTTTACCATGTTTTACCATGTTTTAAAAGTGTGTGGTTGTCTTGAGTAATTGGATTTCTTGCCCTGCTTCATATTACAGAGGATCATAATCAATGCTCTCTTCTATTTCAGAATGGCAGAAGAACTGTCAACCTGGACTCAGTTCAGCAGAGGAGAAACCTCATCTACTCTCTGCCCACCAGAGGTGGGAAAACTCTGGTGGCTGAGATTCTCATCCTCAAAGAGCTTCTATGCAGAAAGAGGGATGCCATTTTCATTCTGCAATACATATCTCTAGTGCAGGAGAAGGTATTGTGGTCATTATATTATGTTTACAAATTATCTATAATTCCCATTTCATCCAGCTACACAGGGATTATAATCCAACATTTTAGTATTCAAGGTCACATTTGAGTTAGGAAATTGTCACAAAACTCATGTCAATGGAAAATCTGAGCGCTGTATTGCATGCATTTCAAGGTTCGGGGGTTGGCCAGTTTTGGCCTGGAGCTGGACTTCATGGTGGAGGAGTATGCTGGCAGTAAGGGCAGGTTCCCTACAGTGAAGAGAAGGGGAAAGAGGTCCCTGTACATCGCCACCATTGAGAAGGCCCACAGCCTGGTCAACTCCCTCATAGAGGCCAACAGACTGGACAATGTGGGGCTGGTGGTTGTTGACGAGGTATGCAAATATCTTATTACATAAACATCTAAGACATTGGCAAATATAGAATAGCCACTCACTAAACACAAAAAAATGAATCCTCTGATGCATTGTGTATTTGATGCAATCAATTATATTGTACAGTAGTGTCTAATTATTTCTGTTTTTATTAGCTCCACATGTTGGGTGATGGTAGCAGAGGAGCTATCATTGAGATGACTAGCCAAAGTGCTCTATGTCAGCAGTAATTGTGACTGCTATTCTTACTCTTATCATGTTCATGGAGATTGGAGATCTTTTGAAAAATGTGTTTTCTCTTTACACAGAGTCAACTCAGATCATTGGAATGAGTGCTACTCTGGGCAATATCCAAGATCTTCAGGGGTTTCTGAGCGCAGATAACTAAACTAATGACTTCAGACCAGTTTGTAATTTCCTAACCATAGGCTTGATATACGCAATGCCATTTTATCCTCTGTGGTATGCCTACTTCTTGTTTGTGAGAGTCTACATGCAACATGAAAATCACCAACATATATATTATTTGAAACCTTACTTAAAATGGATACAAGTTAGACTGCGGGTTGTGCACTGCTTTGTCTCTATGATTGTAGGCCACTGATAGCCATGGTGTTTATGTTTCAGGTCGAGCTGAAGGAGTATGTTAAACTGAAGGACAGCATATATGAGGTGGACCCAAAAGAGGATTGCTTCAGGTTCTCTCGGCTCCTAAACCTTAAGGTATGTTCATCCATTTTATTTTGAAGAGTCATATTTTATATGGCCTGAGGGGGGTGTGGTATATGGCCAATATACTACGGCTAATGGCTGTTCTTATGACACGGAGTGCCTGGATACAGCCCTTAGCCGTGGTATATTGGTAATATACCACAAACACCGAGGTGCCTTATTTCTATTATAAACTGGTTACAAACATAATTAGAGCAGTAAAAATAAATGCTTTGTCTTACCCGTTGTATACGGTCTGATATACCTCGGCTTTCAGCCAATCATCATTCAGGGCTCTAACTACCCGGTTTGTAATGAAATATATACTTGTCTCTAGTACCAGGCAGTCGGCTGTTGAAGGCTGACACATTGTATTTGAAGTCTTAACACCTGACTAATCCTTCTGTTTTCCAGTACTCCAGTGCAATGCAGAAGATCGATCAGGATCATATTGTTGCCTTGGTAACTGAGGTCATTCCAAGCCAGTCGTGCATTGTCTTCTGTCCCACCAAGAAAAATTGTGAGAACATGGCTGAGATGATCTGCAAATACCTGAAAAAGTAAGAGACATATCTTTGTATCCCTCCTCTCTGTATTCCAAATAATGGTAAGCCTGTCCAGTGGCTGTGATTGTGTAGATTGTGATTGATCCAACATGCCACTTCTTCTTCAATTCTCCAGGGACATTATCCAGTGCAAGCAGGCAGAGAAGGCTGTGTTGCTGGGGGAGCTAAGGAGCAGTGGGAACGGCTCCCTGTGTCCGGTGCTCAAGAAGACAGTGCCGTACGGCCTAGCCTATCACCACAGTGGGTTGACCAGTGAGGAGAGGAAGCTGGTGAAAGAGGCTTACTCTGCTGGGGTTCTCTGTCTCCTCACCTGCCCCTCCACACTGGCTGCAGGGATCAACCTACCTACTCGGAGGTAAGCCAAAGCAAAGAAGCTAACCTGTCTCAGACTACTTTATTGCTACTAAGGCTACTAGGAACAGCTGTTCTCACATGCGACATGTCATAACATAAGTTGCATCTCTGTGTTAGATAATGACAGTTCTTATAGACTTAATTGGATCCATCATTGTGTGTTTGAACCAGGGTGATTCTGCGTTCTCCATACATGGCAGTAGACTTCCTGAAGAGGAGCCAGTACAAGCAGATGGTGGGGAGGGCTAGACGGGCCGGGATAGACACTCACGGAGAGAGCATCCTCATCCTACAGGACAAGGACAAAGTCATGGTAAAGAGCAACAACTGTAAACATGTGCATGTAGTACTACATCAGGTCCTTATGTTTGCACGTTCTGACAGACTCATCTAATGCATTGTTCCTGTCCACCTTTTTATATTTTCAGGTCAAAAAGGTTGTGTCCGCACCAATGGAGATCTGTAAAAGCAACCTAATGCATGATAACGGAAAGGGTGTTCTGAGTCTCATCCTATCAGTCATTGGATTAAATGTGTGCACTTCTTGAAGAATATCCATAAGTGAATTCCAGAAAAATCCAGTTTCCTTTTTAAATGTATCTTTTTAGCAAAGAACTTGGTCTTAATTAATGAATTGATTATATGGTTTTTGTGTTTTTTTTCTTTGTCTCCCTTCAGATCACGAACAGCTTAGAGCAGGTCATAGACTTCATGGATGGTACGTTGTTGTCTGTCCAGAAGAAACAGGTGTGCTTGGAGAGGAGCCTGTGGGAGGTGACACAGGAGTGTGTTGAGCTGTTGAAAGAGAAAGGCCTTGTCACTGTGTCCACAGAGCCACAGGATAGGACTCTGCAGGTCACCAAGCTAGGAAGAGCTACTTACAAAGGTGAACTACTCTCAAACACTCCAGAGCTGGTGTTAATTCCATTTCTATTCCCATACCAGGACATTGTTAGCTAGCTAGCTAGCTGTGCTAATCTTGCTATTTTGTAGAAAGCCCTTGTTGATACTAGCCAGATGGCCACAGCTGTTTTTAAATAATTATAATATCAATACAAGCTACATTGGTTAGCTAGCTTGGAGGAAGTATTTAGTGTTGCATGCATTGCGTCTGTGCATTTAGCTAGCTACCATCCCATAGCCTACATCGCATATGAAGTGTGACTTGCTCATCCATGGATATATGGAGAAAATGCCCTCTTTTTCCTTTTTGTTGTCACTGCTATTTGCTCCCACACGTGGGGGTTCATGCTCTTGTTTTAGCTCAAAGTCAAGTTGTTGGCCACTGACGAGCATTGCGACTGTACAAGTAGAAATTATATTTTCTTCACTCGGCAAGCAGCAGGTACCGCTTTTGTTTTAGCGAGAGAAGGAACGGCCTCCCAGTGTGATAAGTACCTATCACCAGTCTATTGACAGTGAGCTTCTCGGTGTGTTTCATGCTTAGGAATCCATTTCAATCCTGTTACAGAGACATGTTTTTTCTATGAATCAATCCTACAGTCTTAAGTGTGTCTGCCCTCTCCTCCTCAGGCTCAGTGGATCTGACCTACTCTGGGGTCCTGTATAGAGACCTGTCTAAAGGCCTGGAGAGCCTGATGCTGGATAGTTTCCTCCACCTGGTCTACCTGGTAACACCCTATGACATGGTCTCCCAGTGCAAGCCTGATTGGATGATCTACTTCAGACAGGTTAGAGCCTTTATGTGCTTCTTAATTCTTTATTTATAATAATATATACACTACCGTTCAAAAGTGTGGGGTCACTTAGAAATGTCCTTATTTTTGAAAGAAAAGCATTTTTTTTGTCCATTAAAATAACATAAAATGTATCAGAAATACAGTGTAGACATTGTTAATGTTGTAAATGACTATTGAAGCTGGAAACGGCAGATTTCCAGATTATGGAATATCTACATAGGCGTACAGAGGTCCATTATCAGCAACCATCACTCCTGTGTTCCAATGGCACGTTGTGTTAGCTAATCCAAGTTTATAATTTTTAAAGGTAATTGATCATTAGAAAACCCTTTTGCAATTGCGAGTACAGCTGAAAACTGTTCTGATTTTAAAGAAGAAATAAAACTGGCCTTCTTTAGACTAGTTGAGTATCTGGAGAGTCAGCATTTGTGGGTTCGATTACTGGCTCAAAATGGCCAGAAACCAAGGACTTTCTTCTGAAACTTGTCAGTCTATTCTTGTTCTTAGAAATGAAGGCTATTCCATGTGAGAAATCAAATCAAAGTTTATTTGTCACGTGTGCCGAGTACAACAGGACCTTACAGTGAAATGCTTACTTACAGGCTCTAACCAATAGTGCACACATTCGTCCGGAACAGCTGGTGCTCTAATGCATGCTTCAGTTTTGCTTGCATCGAAGCGTGCATAGAAGCAATTTAGCTCGTCTGGTAGATTCGTGTCACTGAGCAGCTCGCAGCTGGGCTTCCTTTTGTAGTCTGTAATAAACTCAGCAAAAAAAGTAACGTCCCTTTTTTCAGGACCCTGCCTTTCAATGATAATTCATAAAAATCCAAATAACTTCACATATGTTCATTGTAAAGGGTTTAAACACTGTTTCCAAATCTTGTTCAATGAACCTTAAACAATTAATGAACATGCACCTGTGGAACTGTCGTTAAGACACTAACAGCTTACAGACGGTATGCAATTAAGGTCACAGTTATGAAAACTTAGGACACTAAAGAGGCCTTTCTACTGACTCTGAAAAACACCAAAAGAAAGATGCCCATGGTCCTTGCTCATCTACGTGAACGTGCCTTAGGCATGCTGCAAGGAGGCATGAGGACTTCAGATGTGGCCAGGGCAATACATTGCAATGTCCGTACTGTGAGACGCCTAAGACAGCGCTACAGGTAGACAGGACGGACAGCTGATCGTCCTCGCAGTGGCAGACCACGTGTAACAACACCTGCACAGGATTGGTACATCTGAACATCACACCTGCGGGACAGGTACATGATGGCAACAACAACTGCCCGAGTTACACCAGGAACGCACAATCCCTCCATCAGTGCTCAGACTGTCCGCAATAGGCTGAGAGAGGCTGGACTCAGGGCTTGTAGGCCTGTTGTAAGGCAGGTCCTCACCAGACATCCCCGGCAACAACGTCGCCTATGGGCACAAACGCACCGTTGCTGGACCAGACAGGACTGGCAAAAAGTGCTCTTCACTGACGAGTCACGGTTTTGTCTCACCAGGGGTGATGGTCGGATTCGTGTTTATCGTCGAAGGAATGAGCGTTATACCGAGGCCTGTACTCTGGAGTGGGATCGATTTGGAGGTGGAGGGCCGTCATGGTCTGGGGCGGTGTGTGTCACAGCATCATCGGACTGAGCTTGTTGTCATTGCAGGCAATCTCAACACAGTGCGTTACAGGGAAGACATCCTCCTCCCTCATGTGGTACCCTTCCTGCAGGCTCATCCTGACATGACCCTCCAGCATGACAATGCCACCAGCCATACTGCTCGTCCTGTGCGTGATTTCCTGCAAGACAGGAATGTCAGTGGCCTGCCATGGCCAGCGAAGAGCCCGGATCTCAATCCCATTGAGCACGTCTGGGACCTTTCGGATCGGAAGATGAGGGCTAGGGCCATTCCCCACCCAGAAATGTCCGGGAACTTGCAGGTGCCTTGATGGAAGAGTGGGGTAACATCTCACAGCAAGAACTGGCAAATCTGGTGCAGTACTTAATGCAGCTGGTGGCCACACCAATACTGAGTGTTACTTTTGATTTTGACCCCCCCCTTTGTTCAGGGACACATTAATCCATTTCTGTTAGTCACATGTCTGTGGAACTTGTTCAGTTTATGTCTCAGTTGTTGAATCTTGTTATGTTCATACAAATATTTACACATTAAGTTTGCTGAAAATAAACACAGTTGACAGTGCTGAGTTTTTTTTAGTTTGCAAGCCCTGCCACATCCGATGAGCGTCAGACTCGGTGTTGTAGGATTCAATCTTAGTCCTGTATTGACGCTTTGCCTATTTGATGGTTCGTCGGCGTGCTTGCATCTTGTTGAATGCAGTCTTAGTGCCAGCATTGGTTTGATGGTAAATGGACAGCTACGAAAAATCTAGATGAACTCTCTTGGTATTTAGTGTGGTCTACAGCTTTTCATGAGATAATCTTACCTCAGGCAAGCAAAACCTTGACGTCTTTTAATATTAGATTTTGCGCACCAACTGTTATTGACAAATAGACAGACCACCACCCCTTGTCTTACCGGAGGTAGCTGTTCTGTCTTGCCGATGCACAGAAAACCCATCCAACTGTAGATTATCTACGTCGTCATTCAGCCACAACTCGGTGAAATGTCCTTTTGGTAGGATAGTCTCGAACGGTGCTCCTCCTGTTTATTCTCCAATATTTGCACTGCGGCCAATAGGACAGGTGGTAGAGGCGGATTACCCACTTGCCGCCAAATTCTCACAAAGCACCCGGATCTGCGTCCCCTGTATCGGCGTCTCTTCTTTTTGCGAACAATGAATTTGGGCCTGGTCTGGTATCAGCAGTAAATCCTTCACGTCTGACTCATTAAAGAAACAATCTTTCTCCAGTTCGATGCGAGTAGTCGCTGTTCTGATATCCAGAAGCTCTTTTCGGTCATAAGAGACGGTGGCAGAAACATTTATATACAAAATAAGTTACAAACAACACGAAAAAAACAGGCAAAATAGCACAATTGGTTAGGAGCCTGTAAAACGGCAGTCATGCCCTCTGGCGCCATTCTGATGTTTGGTATACTCAGTTAATGACATTTGGGACCAGGCAAGCTAAATATAACTATATTTGTCCCTCGTGTCAGTGTTTCATAGAGGCACTCTGAAAATGGATCCATATCGTATGCATGATTATCATAAGAACATTGAGATTTCACTTCAGTGTAACAGGGCTTGGGGTTACTGCAAACACTTCTCAGTACTAAGAATAGCTCTTAAGTTTTGTCTGCTCTTTGCCTTCCATTTTGACCCCACTGATCTCACTGTGTCCTCTCTCTGTTTATCAGGAGCTGGAGGAGTTCTGGCCCTTCAATGCTCTCCTGACTGAGCTGACCCGCAGGCTGACCTACTGTGTCCAGGCCGAGCTCATCCCTCTCATGGAGGTAGCGGGAGTCATGGAGGTCAGACTTTAAAAAAAATCTCTATTCATTTTATTGGCATTATACCATCCTCAAAATGGTGACAATGTCCTACTTACCTGTCAACAAAAGGCCCACAAAAACATATCCACATCTTAGGTATCCAGTTATAAGAGCAATTGTCCTAGCCAAGTTATTCAGGCATTGTTCCAGTAGTATTTTTGCATGCTGTAACCATTTATCTGCTTTTGACAGGGAAGAGCCAAGCAGCTGTACAATGCTGGATATAAGACACTTGCTCATCTGGCCAATGCTGACCCAAACGTTCTTGTCAAGACTTTGGAGAACCTCTTCAAGAAACAAGCCAATCAGATTGTTGCTTCTGCAAAAGTATGACTGTTGTCAAATGCTTAGCACGCACACACACACACAATTGCGCTGTTTACATCCTAAATCCATACAGAATAAATAAAAACATTGAATATCGTAGAAAATGGGATTGTGATGAGACGTGTTGAGCATTTACTCTATAATCATTGTCCTTTTTTGTGGTCTTCCTTTGTTTCAGATGCTGCTGAATGAGAAAGCTGATGCACTTCAGGAGGAGGTGGATGACTTGTTAATGATGCCTCTTGATCTCCCCTCTTTGTAAATATGTTGCTGGGGTGGATTTATTTAGTAAACATTACTTTTTTTTGGCCTGGTGTGTTAATATTGTTTGGTGTAACATATTGTTTATCGGAGTGCTATTAAAACATAATGTGAATCTCTATTTTTTTGTGATAATGTGGTAGATTTCTTCAAAATAGAGTAATAATTCCATCCCATAGAGATGAATAAGATGCTCATGTGAAACAGTGCATCAAAACCATGAAAGAATTCAAGCTCAGTGATCAATGATCACCAGTGATGGGATGGGAAATATTACATTCTATTACAGCGTTGCCATAATTTATCGACAGGCTCCCACGTGCTTGACCCAAGATCAGTGAGTAGTCGGACATATAGGGAGTTCTTCTAGTGCTAGTTTTCATTGGAAATGAAGATAAAAGCTTTTTAACAAAAGCAATCACTTTTTCATGTAAACACAGAATTCTACTCATTACTCCACGTGCTTAACCTACGTCACTTTTGTTTTGAGCCGACTGCCGTTGGCTAAAGCGGGCACCACGTCTGGGAAGCATCTTGATTCTAAAACGAATGCAACAGAGTTAATCCGCTTCACCCGGGGCATTAATAGTGCTCCCTTATAGGAAAGTAGGCAGCCTACAGTGTATTGAGATCGCCCCTACTTACTTGCAGGTTCCGATGACACGCACATGTAATTGCCTGAGACCAGACAAATTTCATTGGCTCCCCAAGCTAAATTGCCTAGGCTTTGGCTTAGCAGGTTAATATGTTCTGATTTACAAGACACCAGGTTCAAACCCTGTCTAAAATCAATGCACAGAGCGTGTGGCATGGCTAGGATGCGTCACTGCATGGTGGTGTTGTTTTTCTCTCCTGGTGTACACCTCCAGTAATCAATATTTGCATACACTTTGAAAATGAAAAGAGAATGCTAAATAGGCCAGTTGGAAAACAGCCACTTTGCACTTTTGCATTCACCGTTTTCTGTTAACGCTGCAGTATGTAACTTTTTGGGCGACCTGACCAAATTCAGAGAAATGTGAGTTATAGATCTGTCATTCTCAGTGAAAGCAAGTCTAAGAAGCGGTAGATATGTTCTATTAAGTTTGCAGACGACACAGCAGTAGTAGGCTTGATTACCAACAACGACGAGACAGCCTACACGGAGGTGAGGGCTCTGGGAGTGTGGTGCCAGGAAAACGACCTCACTCAACGTCAACAAAACAAAGGAGATGATCATGGACTTCAGGAAACGGCAGAGGGAGCACCCCCCTATCCACATCGATGGGACAGCAGTGGAGAAGGTGGAAAGTTAAGTTCATCAGCGTACACATCACTGACAAACTGAAATGGTCCACCCACACAGATAGTGTGGTGAAAAAGGAGCAACAGCGCCTCTTCAACCGGAGGCTGAAGAAATTTGGTTTGTCAGCTAAAACCCTCACAAACTTTTACAGATGCACAATTGAGAGCATCCTCCCAGGCTGTATCAGCACCTGGTATGGCAACTGCACCACCCACAACTGCAAGGCTCTCCAGAGGGTGGTGCGGTCTGCACAACGCAACACCGGGGGCAAACTACCTGTCCTCCAGAACACCTACAGCACCCGATGTCACAGGAAGGCCAAAAAGATCATCAGGACAACAACCACCCGAGCCACTGCCTGTTCACCCCGCTATCATCCAGAAGCGAGGTCAGTACAGGTGCATCAAAGCGGGGACCAAGAGACTGAAAAACAGCTTCTATCTCAAGGCCATCAGACTGTTTAAATAGCCATCACTAGCTCAGAGAGGCTGCTGCCTATGTACAGAGACTTGAAATCATTGGCCACTTTAATAAATGGAAATAATGTTTACATATCTTGCATTACTCATCTCATATGGATATACTGCATTTTATACATTTCTACTGTATCTTAGTCTATGCCGCTCTGACATTGCTTGTCCAAATATTTATATATTCTTAATTCCTTTACTTTAGATTTGTGTATATTGGGTATATGTTGTGAAATGGTTAGATATAGTTCACAGAGGTTTAGATGGTTCAAGGATTCTCTACATTATACTTGCTTGTTTTGTCACAAACTGAAAATTTGAATTTTTGCATACAGGAAATGGCGCAGTGATGTCTGTGTAGTGCACCGATAACAATTTGCCTTTCATTTTCTGTTTACTATTCTAATATAGAATTTTCAATAAGCCATTTTAGATTTTTATTTTAACATTGAAATTTCATTGTGGCATGAATCATGCGCACTGTTAAGAAAAACAAATGCATTTACCATTTTCACGTTCTTATTTTGCATTGCATTTTCAAACTGACACTGATCACCCTCCATAGACCAAGGTATTTTGTGAACCAGGAAACTCAGTTTTCTCTCAACAATTGAGTCTGAGCATAACTTCATACGAATTCACTAATGACGATGATGGATTTACACATATTGACGCATTTATTGGGATAGTGAGGGAATATAGAGAGCATCAGTAGATTTGGGTTACAATTGTCTTATATTGAATACACTGCGGTAATGTAATATTTGAACTATGTCCGTCTAGCCTTATTATGTCAGGCATATTAATCTTGGCATTAGTGATATCTATTCTATCTCATGGATATTATGTCGGAGCAAGTGTCAGGTCTGCGAGGGATGAGGTGAATTTTGAGTCTGTAAATCTGAATGTAGACCTCTCTCGAGTACTCAAGAGAGTGAACGAACGTTTTTTGTCTGTGGCCATAGATGCGAGTCTCGTCGCTGAAGAGAAGTTCATGTACCTGTTAGCGTGAGTATTACTACGTTTAGCACAATTTACATGTATTTGTTTTATAAAACGATTGCCTTCAGTCAATTTTTTTTAAACCAGCAGACTACCACTAGATTAGACTCATTCAGGTCCTATAAATATTTTCTCCCTGGAGAAACATAGTTCAGAGAGACGTCTGGCGTATTCATTACGCCTATAATGTTGTAAAACGTTTTTTAAACAGAAACAAATGGAACGAAATTGGGAGAGACCAACCTGAATTTCCAACAGAAACTTGTTTTAGTTGCAAAACAACTGTTTGGACTAATGATTACACCCCAGGGGCAAAACGTTTCGCAACACAAAACAGTTTACTCTAGGAACCACCAAACAGAACAAGCTGAATGTGTCCAAGATAATCTTTTGAAGTTTCCATTTGAAGTAAACGTTTTGCAACGGAGAACATTTTGCATTGAAATCTGACTAATGAATACACCCCAGCTCACCTTAATCTTCCAAAACTGCATAAATTCTGAACTAAATCCACCAGGTCTCCAAAGCTGAGGACATTGGCTAAAGCTTTATCCCCAGCATTTCTAAGATTTGGAGGGACAAGACAAGATTTCATGACCTTCAACCCTGCATTTTTACATTCAAATGAGTATCACAAAAACTCTGTTTTTGATGCAGGTAAATATGGCATACATTGTCACACATTTCAACTGCTTACTAGTCATATTACCACAGAGAGTCGTTTCATATATTTCACCAGCAGCTCTTGTGATGTGTGTGTGGTTTGATTGTGGTCACTCACTTCCACAGCACAATTCCTGTTTTGCATTAATGACACTGAGAAGGAACAGTATGTTGATTCACACAGAGTCAGCTTGAATGCACACAGTAGACCAGGCAGATTTCAAACAATATCATGCGTTTGAGGTAAATCTTAGGTCATCAGCTTCTGAGTGACTCACAGCCACTTGGTTTCTGATTCCTGCTTTCTATTCTGCTGTCAGATGATCTCTGTGAAAGGCTGGAGCTGCCCCCAATACTGGAGGAGAGGCTGAAGCAGGAATGGGCTCTACATGAAGTACTTCTCCAGAAAGAGGACTTGCAGAGGAAGTACCGGAGTGTAAAGTTCACAGGTACTGTATGAGCGATGGTTGTCATGCAGGCAGCATCAGTCTAGCTCACAATAGACTGACTCTTTTGTTTAGCTAACCACCCATTTTCCCTTGAGCAAATAGTCTGAAAGAAGAAGATAACAACATTTAAAATATTTGTTTTTTTCCTGGCAGAGTATGCAGTGGATCTACTGTACTCTTTTACAAACTGCTCTGGATTAGACCTCATCTTTGGGCTCAACGAGCTGCTCAGGACCACTGGCAACTCCTGGGACAGCAGCAATGCCAGGACCCTCATACAGTACTGTGAATCCAAACAGTACAGCATGGCCTGGGAGCTGGGCAATGGTAACAATCATTGATTGAATTGACTAAACAACTAAATAAACGAAGCAAAAAAATGTACGTCCTCTCACTGTCAACTGCGTTTTATTTTCAGCAAACTTAATGTGTAAATATTTGTATGAACATAACAAGATTCAACAACTGAGACATAACCTGAACAAGTTCCACAGACATGTGACTAACAGAAATGGATTAATGTGTCCCTGAACAAAGGGGGGTCAAAATCAAAAGTAACACTCAGTATTGGTGTGGCCACCAGCTGCATTAAGTACTGCAGTGCATCTCCTCCTCATGGACTGCACCAGATTTGCCAGTTCTTGCTGTGAGATGTTACCCCACCCTTCCACCAAGGCAACTGCAAGTTCCCGGACATTTCTGGGGGGAATGGCCCTAGCCCTCATCTTCCGATCCAACAGGTCCCAGACGTACTCAATGGGATTGAGATCCAGGCTCTTCGCTGGCCATGGCAGGACACTGACATTCCTGTCTTGCAGGAAACCATGTGCAGAACGAGCAGTATGGCTGGTGGCATTGTCATGCTGGAGGGTCATGTCAGGATGAGCCTGCAGGAGGGTACCACATGAGGGAGGGGGATGTCTTCCCTGTATAATGCACAGCGTTGAGATTGCCTGCAATGACAACAAGCTCAGTCCGATGATGCTGTGACACACCGCCCCAGACCATGACAGACCCTCCACCTCCAAATCAATCCCACTCCGGAGTACAGGCCTTGTGTAACGCTCATTCCTTCGATAAACGCGAATCCGACCATCACCCCTGGTGACACAAAACTGTGACTCGTCAGTGAAGAGCACTTTTTGCCAGTCCTGTCTGGTCCAGCGACTGTGGGTTTGTACCCATAGGCGACATTGTTGCCAGTGATGTCTGGTGAGGACCTGCCTTACAACAGGCCTACAAGCACTGAGTCCAGCCTCTCTCAGCCTATTGCGGACAGTCTGAGCACTGATGGAGGGATTGTGCGTTCCTGGTGTAACTCGGGCAGTTGTTGTTGCCATCATGTACCTGTCCCGCAGGTGTGATGTTCAGATGTACCAATCCTGTGCAGGTGTTGTTACACGTGGTCTGCCACTGCGAGGACGATCAACTGTCCGTCCTGTCTCCCTGTAGCGCTGTCTTAGGCGTCTCACAGTACGGACATTGCAATTTATTGCCCTGGCCACATCTGCAGTCCTCATGCCTCCTTGCAGCATGCCTAAGGCACGTTCACACAGATAAGCAGGGACCCTGGGCATTTTTCTTTTGGTGTTTTTCAGAGTCAGTAGAAAGGCCTCTTTAGTGTCCTAAGTTTTCATAACTGTGACCTTAATTGCATACCGTCTGTAAGCTGTTAGTGTCTTAATGACCGTTCCGCAGGTGCATGTTCATTAATTGTTTATGGTTCATTGAGCAAGCATGGGAAGCAGTGTTTAAACCCTTTACAATGAGGATCTGTGAAGTTATTTGGATTTTTACGAATTATCTTTGAAAGACAGGGTCCTGAAAAGGCACGTTTCTTTTTTTGCTGAGTTTGTCAGCTTCACACCAATGCAATGGCAACACATATTACAACTCCTCAAGGATAACATCAAAAAGTCTGACTTATGTCCATTCTGGTCCTCTAAAATCCTGTCTCCATTCATATCAGAGCCCAACAGTTATGAGAAGAAGGCAGGGATCCGGGTGAACGGATACCAGCTGGGCCAAGACTTCATTCAACTCCGCAGGATTCTGCGGGAATCCAAACTTTACCATGACACTGGACTCTATGGACCAGACATTAGCCAACCCCGAGACCACCGGAGAGACTTACTGGAGGGGTGAGAGTTTGTCCCTTTTATGTAGCCTATACATAAGGTAGCCCCAATATAGTCATATTTGACATGCTGGTGTACTAGCTAAAGCTATAGTATTGGAAGTCTCCCTGGTCAAAGTAAGAAACATATTTTCCCAAACATGAAAAAGTTGTTGCTAACTGGAAAACTACTAAGGCAAAGAAAGTGTGAATTATTATTAATTAAAAGGATATTCTACAATTGAATTACGACTTGACGTGCATACCTGTCTATATTCATGGTTGAATATCACTGCCAATGCAGTAGGAGACTAATCTCTGAATAATAGGCCACTTGATTTAGACTGGTTTGTCCAGTTTATGGGCGTTTTCTGTCTTTTCACAGCCGTATTATACAATAAGGTCAGAGTTGTATTACTGCTTCTCTCATTTTCCTCTGGCTACTGCATGTCTATACCCAAGACTGTGGTTCAAACCTAAACTGTTAATAATAACACCAACTCATTAATTTCTCATCTCAACGGCACAAAGTATATCAAACATTTCCACTCTCTTTTCCCTATTGGGAAAACTCCTTTCTTTTTTTTTTACAATGTATGGGACAAACTATCACCCCTCCAGTGTGTCTCCAGTGGTCTCATGGCTGGTTAACGTTGGGTCATTAGATTATTCTCACACAACCACCAATCATGTGGAATTTTATTTATTTATATATACAGTACCAGTCAAAAGTTTGGACACACCTACTCATTCCAAGGTTTTTCTTTATTTTTACTATTTTCTACATTGTAGAATAATTGTGAAGACATCAAAACTATGAAATAACACATATGGAATCATGTAGTAACCTAAAAAGTGTTAAACAAATCAAAATATATTTTATATTTGAGATTCTTCAAAGTAGCCACCCTTTGCCTTGATGACAGCTTTGCACACTCTTGGCATTCTCTCAACCAGTTTCATGAGGTAGTCACCTGGAATGCCTTTGTTAAAATTTGATTTGTGGAATTTCTTTCCTTAATGTGTTTGTGCCAATCAGTTGTTTTGAGCACGTAGGGGTGGTATACAGAAGATAGCCTTTTTTGGTAAAAGATCAAGTCCATATTATGGCAAGAACAGCTCAAATAAGCAAAGAGAAACAACAGTCCATCATTACTTTAAGACATGAAGGTCAGTCAATCCGGACAATTTCAAGAACTTTGAAAGTTTCTTCAAGTGCAGTCGCAAAAACCATGAAGCGCTATGATGAAACTGGCTCTCATAAGGACCACCACAGGAAAGGAAGACCCAGAGTTACCTCTGCTGCAGAGAACAAGTTCATTAGAGTTAACTGCACCTCAAATTGCAGCCCAAATAAATGCTTCACAGAGTTCAAGTAAGAGACAGATCTCAACATCAACTCTTCAGAGAAGACTGCGTGAATCAGGCCTCAATGGTAAAATTGCTGCAAAGAACCCACAACTAAAGGAACCCAATAAGAAGAAGACTTGCTTGGGCCAAGAAACACGAGCAATGGACATTAGACCGGTGGAAATCTGTCCTTTGGTCTGATGAGTCCAAATTTGATATTTTTGGTTCCAACCGCCGTGTCTTTGTGATGCAGAGTATGTGAACGGATGATCTCCGCATGTGTGGTTCCCATCGTGAAGCATGCAGGAGGAGGTGTGATGGTGCTTTGCTGGTGACACTGTTTGTGATTTATTTCTAATTCAAGGCATACTTAACCAGCATGGCTCCCACATCATTCTGCAGCGATACGCCATTCCACCTGGTTTGCGCTTAGTGGGACTATCATTTGTTTTTCAACAGGACAATGACCCAACACAACTCCAGGCTTTGTAAAGGCTATTTGACCAAGAAGGAGAGTGATGGAGTGCTGCATCAGATGACCTGGCCTCCACAAACACCCGACCTCAACCCAATTGAGATGGTTTGGGATGAGTTGTACCGCAGAGTGAAGGAAAGCAGCCAACAAGTGCTCAGCATATTTGGGAACTCCTTCAAGACTGTTGAAATAGCATTCCAGGTGAAGCTGCTTGAGAGAATGCCAAGCGTGTGCCAAACTGTCATCAAAGCAAAGGGTGGCTACTTTGAAGAATCTCAAATATAAAATATATTTTGATTTGTTTAACACTTTTTTTGGTTTCTACATGTTTCCATATGTGTTATTTCATAGTTTTTATGTCTTCACTATTATTCTACAATGTAGAAAATAGTAAAAAATTAAGAAAAACCCTTGAATAAGTAGGTGTGTTCAAACTTTTGACTGATATATCAAAATTATCAGTTTCTCTGGTTTTACTATTTATCGGTATTTGTTTGGGTTAAATTATAATTTTTTGTTTTATTCTATAAACTACTGACAACATTTCTCCCAAATTCCGAATAGAAATATTGTCATTTAGAGCATTTATTTGCAGAAAATGGCATCTGGTCAAAATAACAGCAATGCGCTAAATGACTATTTTTATTTGGGAGAAATTATGTCACTAGTTTATAGAATAAAACATAAATGTTCATTTTACCCAAACACATACCTATAAATAATAAAACCAGAGAAACTGATACTTTTGCAGTGGTCTCTTAATTTTTTCCAGAGCTATATATAAAAAATATTGAACAATCCTATCCTATTTACCTTTCATAGGTTCTTGGAAAGTGGGGCAGAAGCAATTGACGCATGCACCTGGCACCAGTAAGTTTAACTGTCTGTCCTCACCTGGCACACAGTGGTGGAACAGATGTCACATGTTGCTGCTTTTCACTTTGACACACAGACACTGAACAAACACAGGGTTAGTTTATTTGTGTGCTTGGAAGGTTGGGCACGTGGGGTTGTCACAAGGGGAAAGAGGAACTGTTTGTAAAGGCTTGCACTAACCAGACTTCACATGAGTCTGTCAGATGAGGGATGTACTTTTCAGTCGGAACACCATAGAATATGTAAAAAAAAAAATGTCATTGTTTAATTCCAGACATTTTAATGATACATATACAGCACCAGTCAAAAGTTTGAACACACCTACTTATTCAAGGGTTTTTCTTTATGATTACTATTTTCTACATTGTAGAATAATAGTGAAGACATCAAAACTATGAAATAACACATGGAATCATGTAGTAACCAAAAAAGTGTTAAACAAATCAAAATATATTTGAGATTCTTCAAAGTAGCCACCCTTTGCCTTGATGACAGCTTTGCACACTCTTGGCATTCTTTAAACCAGCTTCACCTGGAATGCTGTTCCAACAGTCTTGATGGAGTTCCCACATATGCTGAGCACTTGCTGGCTGCTTTTCCTTCACTCTGCGGTCTAACTCATCCCAAACCTTCTCAATTGGGTTGAGGTCGGTTGATTGTGGAGACCAGGTCATCCGATGCAGCACTCCCTCACTCTCCTTCTTGGTCAAATAGCCCTTACACAGCCTGGAGGTGTGTTGGGTCATTGTCCTGTTGAAAAACAAATGATAGTCCCACTAAGCGCAAACCAGATGGGATGGCGTACCACTGCAGAATGCTGTAGGAGCCATGCTTGTTAAGTGTCTTGAATTCAAAATAAATCACAGTGTCAGTGTCACCAGCAAAGCACCATCACACCATCACCTCCATGCTTCACGGTGGGAACCACACATGCGGAGATCATCCGTTACCTACTCTGCGTCTCACAAAGACACGGTGGTTGGAACCAACATTCTCAAATATGGACTCATCAGACCAAAGGACAGATTTCCACCAGTCTAATGTCCATTGTTCATGTTTCTTGGACCCAAAAAGTATCTTCTTCTTATTGGTGTCCTTTAGTAGTGTTTTTTTTGCAGCAATTCGACCACGAAGGCCTGAATAATGTGGTCTTCTCTGAACAGTTAATGTATAGATATGTCTGTTACTTGAACTGAAGCATTTATTTAGGCTGCAATTTCTGAGTCTGTTTACTCTAATGAACTTTCCTGTGGCGGTCCTCATAAGAGCCAGTTTCATCATAGCGCTTGATGGTTTTTGCGACTGCACTTGAAGAAACGTTCAAAGTTCTTGAGCTGTTCCGTATTGACTGACCTTCATGTCTTAAAGTAATGATGGACATATTCAATCAATCCTTATCCCAGTCTGCTGTTCCCACATGCTTCAAGAGGGCCACCATTGTTCCTGTTCCCATGAAAGCAAAGGTAACTGAGCTAAATGACTATCGCCCCGTAGCACTCACTTCCGTCATCATGAAGTGCTTTGAGAGACTAGTCAAGGACCATATCACCTCCACCCTACCTGACACCCTAGACCCACTACAATTTTCTTACCGCCCCAATAGGTCCACAGACGACGCAATCACACTGCACACTGCCCTAACCCATCTGGACAAGCGGAATACCTATGTAAGAATGCTGTTCATCGACTACAGCTCAGCATTTAACACCATAGTACCCTCCAAACTCGTCATTAAGCTCGAGACCCTGGTTCTCGACCCCGCCCTGTGCAATTGGGTCCTGGACTTCCTGACGGGCCGCCGCCAGGTGGTGAGGGTAGGTAACAACATCTCCACCCCGCTGATCCTCAACACTGGGGCCCCACAAGGGTGCGTTCTCAGCACTCTCCTGTACTCCCTGTTCACCCATGACTGCGTGGCCATGCACGCCTTCAACTCAATCATCAAGTTTGCAGATGACACTACAGTGGTAGGCTTGATTACCAACAACGACGAGACGGCCTACAGGGAGGAGGTGAGGGCCATCGGAGTGTGGTGTCAGGAAAATAACCTCACACTCAATGTCAACAAAACAAAGGAGATGATTGTGGACTTCAGGAAACAGCAGAGGGAGCAGCCCCCTATCCACATCGACGGAACAGTAGTGGAGAATGTGGAAAGGTTTAAGTTACTCGGCGTACACATCACGGAAAAACTGAAATGGTCCACCCACACAGACAGCGTGGTGAAGAAGGCGCAGCAGCGCCTCGTCAACCTCAGGAGGCTGAAAAAATTTGGCTTGTCACCGAAAGCACTCACAAACTTTTACAGATGCACAACCGAGAGCATCCTGTCGGGCTGCATCACCGCCTGGTACGGCAACTGCTCCGCCCACAACCGTAAGGCTCTCCAGAGGGTAGTGAGGTCTGCACAACGCATCACCGGGGGCAAACTACCTGCCCTCCAGGACACCTACACCACCCGATGTCACAGGAAGGCCAAAAAGATCATCAAGGTGAACAACCACCCGAGCCACTGCCTGTTCACCCCGCTATCATCCAGAAGGCGAGGTCAGTACAGGTGCATCAAAGCGGGGACTGAGAGACTGAAAAACAACTTCTATCTCATGGCCATCAGACTGTTAAACAGCCATCACTAACGTTGAGTGGCTGCTGCCAACATACTGACTCATCTCTAGCCACTTTAATAATGAAAAATGTATGTAATAAATGTATCACTAGCCACTTTAAACAATGCCACTTTACATAATGTTTACATACCCTACATTACTAATCTCATATACTGTACTCTATACCATCTACTGCATCTTGCCTATGCCGTTCGGCCATCGCTCATTCATATATTTTTATGTACATATTCTTATTCATTCCTTTACACTTGTGTGTATAAGGTAGTTGTTGTGAAATTGTTAGATTACTTGTTAGATATTACTGCATGGTCGGAACTAGAATCACAAGCATTTCGCTACACTCGCATTAACATCTGCTAACCATGTGTATGTGACAAATAACATTTCATTTTATTTGACTGTCGCTTCTCTTTGCTCTTTTGAGCTGTTCTTGCCATAATATGGCCTTGGTCTTTTACCAAATAGGGCTATCTTCGGTATACCACCCCTACCTTGTCACAGCACAAAATATTGGCTCAAACGCATTAAGAAGGAAATAAATTACACAAAGTAAATGTTAACAAGGCACACATGTTCATTGAAATGCATTCCAGGTGACTACCTCAAAGCTAGTTGAGAGAATACCAAGAGTGTGCAAAGCTGTCATCAAGGCAAAGGTTGGCTACTATGAAGAATCTCAAATATAAAATATATTTTGATTTGTTTAACACTTTTGTTTTGGTTGCTACTTGATTCCATGTGTGTTATTTCATAGTGTTGATGTATTCACTATTATTCTACAATGTATAAAAAATAAAGAAAAGCCATTGAATGAGTAGGTGTGTCCAAATTTTGGACTGGTACTATATGTTTCTGTCATGTCACTTTGATTTGAAGAAATGATCTTTAATCGACTACTCTGTATTTTTATTAGTTACTATGTCAACGGAAGACACACATCTTTAAAAGATTTCCTAGACCCTGAGGTGCTAAACACTTTAGCCCTGAAAACACATGAAGTCATGGAGGTAATGAAAAGATGTGGAAGTACCTGTGTAATCATAGTATATAAGATATTTTTCATTTTATAGATGAATGCCAGTGCACAGCAATTTCACAGGAAATAAAAATGTGTATGTTTTATATTTCAGTAAAGGAAATTAACTGGTTGTCCTGTGTCTTGTATCCTCAGACCGTTGATCTGGCATCCCCTGGGAAGAAGGTGTGGCTTGGAGAGACTAGTTCTGCCTATGGAGGCGGGGCTAAGGGGCTGTCTGACACATTTGTCGCTGGATTCATGTGAGTTTGTGTCTGTGAGGACAGAAATATAGACCCATTCAGAATCATACCCTGATACCATGTGAGCTGGAGTGATAATTTTAGTCTGACTGAGTGTGGATGTTGTAACAGGCAGCCTACTCATGCTGGCCAAACTCATGGCGCTCCACTGTGGGAAGAGAGACTATAGACAGCCTAGCTTTGCACGCTCCGTGCACTAGCAGCAGTTGAGTCAATTATGTTGTTAGTCTACTCTCATGGAAGGGAATCTCTGCTATTTGGGAACGTGGATTTCATTGAATTTACAGGTCACCTGTCAGCCTGCATCTCATGATCAATCTTTCAACCATGCCCTGTTCCAGGAAGACTTACAATAGTAGTCTCAAGTGCCAAATTATTTTAAAGGAATGCCACAAAAATGCGTGTCCCATGATGTATCCAACATTGACTTAATCCAGTGTGAGGGAAGTATTTTCTTACAAGGGATTACATCTAATGTAATTCTCATTGAGCCTGAATATGGTTGATTGTTTCTAGATCAGATGATATGTGGCTGAATCTCATTATTGTCCCCAAAAACTTAGTGTCTTGAAACAGTACTGCAGGGGTAGGCAACCCTGTTCCTGGAATGCTGCAGGTACTGCAGGATTTTGTTCCAACTAGGCACCACACCTGACCAACTGAGCTAATTGATCAGTTCAGTGATTCCCTAAATTCAACACACCTGGTCCTCCTGGTTGGTTAAATCAAAAACATGAAGTGCCTGCTGCACTCCAGGACCAGGGTGGCCTACACCTGCGGTACTGTATTTGTGGTGTAAAATAACTCTTTCATGATTACAGGTGGCTGGATAAACTGGGCCTTGGTGCAAAGCTTGGCTTAGATGTTGTAATCAGGCAGGTTTTGATTGGATCTGGGACTTACCACCTGGTAGATGATAACCTCGATCCACTTCCTGTAAGAGAAATGATTGTTTATTCTCATGTCTTTTGAATTCCTGAAAAAACGCCAATGATCCAATTAAGTATTTTTTAAATTGAAAAAAAGATTTTGTCTATTCTAGGAATATTCAATTTTTCTATATATAGTAAATTCTCTGGTTTATATTTGTATCACTTTGGCAGGATTACTGGCTATCAGTTCTGTACAAGAGGCTTGTTGGACCAGAGGTGCTGAGTATAGAAGCCTTTTCCATTTTGGGAAAGACGAAAAGAGTACGGGTCTACCTACACTGCACTAACAAGAAAAGGTATTTCACAATCTAGCTGTATTAAAGATGGAATCCGCATTAGACGAAACAGGTGAGGAACCTCAGGCAGCGTGGTAAAAATAATTGCAGCACATTCTGCTGTTCTATAACACGTGCAATGTGACAAAGTGTTCGCTGTTTGCAGTAACTTCCTTGTTGTAGTGTCTCAAACGGACGTGGGAGTTTCACCAATTATGCATTCCAGCTTTTAGATGTGAGACAACAACTTGTGTTTGTGAGACAACCATCCTGCCTGTCCCTCAATTTTCTCTTCCTCTCTTCTCCAGTACAAGCTACAAAAGTGGAGCAGTCACATTGTTTGCTCTGAACCTGAGTAAGAGCCCTGCTAGCATCGCTGTGCCTGCCATGGTCTCTAACAGCACTGTAGAGGCCTTCGTTCTTCAGTCTGAACAGCCTGGCGAGGAGGGACTCTACTCGAAGTAGGCTACCATTTAATCTTTATTCCCATCAATGGGGCCCACTAACCTTAAGTGTGTTGCTTGAACCTTTTTGCTGTCTTTTTATTATTATTGTAATTTTTATTTTTATTGAACCTTTATTTAATTAGGCAAGTCAGTTAAGAACACATTCTTATTTACAATGACGGCCCACCCCGGCCAAACCCGGACAATGCTGGGCCAATTATGTGCCGCCCTATGGGACTCCCAATCATGGCCGGATGTGATACAGTCTGGAATCGAACCAGGGACTTTAGCAATGCCTCTTGCACTGAGATGCAGTGCCTTAGACCGCTGCGCCACTCGGGATCCCTGTACAAGGAAGTGTTACCTGTTTCTGCTTTTGTCTTGCCTTGTAACATTGTCAGTGTAAACAATACCGTGCTAAAAAACTATAGAAAGGAGACTATCTGTGTGCTGTGATCTCCAGGTCTGTGAAACTCAACGGAGAGGTGTTGAAGATGGTAGATGACCGAACTCTTCCATCGCTCCAGGGAACTCCTCTTGCTGCAGGAGAACATCTCAGACTGCCTGGTTATTCCTTTGCCTTCTATCTCCTCAGTGAGGCCCAGGCACTGGCCTGCCGATGACCCCAACTGGACAGGAGGACTTGAGAAGATGGATGTATATTCACTGTCTAGACTAAGAAGGAAACACTTGACTATTACTCTAAACACTGCTGTATGTTTTTGCCAAAGAATGTTAACCAGGTGAATGTGGTGAAAGGATTCAATATATATATTTTTAAATAACTTTGTTTTCAGCTACAGAGCCAGTCAAACGTTCCTTCAAGACTATTGGAAAATCATTCCAGGTGAAGCTGGTTGAGAGAATGCCAAGAGTGTGCAAAGCTGTCATCAAGGCAAAGTGTGGCTACTTTGAAGATTCTCAAATCTAAAATATATTTTGATTTGTTTAACACTGTTTTGGTTACTACATGATTCCGTATGTGTTATTTCATAGTTTTGATGTCTTCACTATTATTCTACAATGTAGAAAATAGTAAATATAAAGAAAAACCCTTGAATGAGTAGGTGTGTCCAAACTTTTGACTGGTACTATATATATATATATATATATATATATATATATATATATATATATATATCAGTTGAAGTCGGAAGTTTACATACACTTAGGTTAGAGTCATTAAAACTCGTTTTTCAACCACTCCACAAATTTCTTGTTAACAAACTATAGTTTTGGCAAGTCGGTTCGGACATCTACTTTGTGCATGACACAAGTAATTTTTCAAACAATTGTTTACAGACAAATTATTTCACTTATAATTCACTGTATCACAATTGCAGTGGTTCAGAAGTTTACATACACTAAATTGACTGTGCCTTTAAACGGCTTGGAAAATTCCAGAAAATTATGTCATGGCGTTAGAAGCTTCTGATAGGCTAATTGACATAATTTGAGTCAATTGGAGGTGTACCTGTGGATGTATTTCAAGGCCTACCTTCAAACCCAGTGCCTCTTTGCTTGACATCATGGGAAAATCCAAAGAAATCAGCCAAAACCTCAGAAAAAAAATTGTAGACCTCCACAAGTCTGGTTCATCCTTGGGAGCAATTTCCAAACACCTGAAGGTACCACGTTCATCTGTACAAACAATAGTACGCAAGTATAAACACCATGGGACCACGCAGCCGTCATACCGCTCAGGAAGGAGACGTGTTCTGTCTCCTAGAGATGAACGTACTTTGGTGCGAAAAGTGCTAATCAATCCCAGAACAGCAAAGGACCTTGTGAAGATGCTGGAGTAAAAGGGTACAAAAGTATCTCTATCCACAGTAAAACGAGTCCTATATCGACATAACTTGAAAGGCCACTCAGCAAGGAAGAAGTCACTGCTCCAAAACCGCCATAAAAAAGCCAGACTACAGTTTGCAACTGCACATGAGGACAAAGATCGTACTTTTTGGAGAAATGTCCTCTGGTCTGATGAAACAAAAATAGAACTGTTTGGTCATAATGACCTTCGTTATGTTTGGAGGAAAAAGGGGGAGGCTTGCAAGCCGAAGAACACTATCCCAACCGTGAAGCACGGGAGTGGCAGCATCATGTTGTGGGGGTGCTTTGCTGCAGGAGGGACTTGTGCACTTCACAAAATAGATGGCATTGAAGGAAGGAAAATTATGTGGATATATTGAAGCAACATCTCAAGACATCAGTCAGGAAGTTAAAGTTTGGTCGCAAATGGGTCTTCCAAATGGACAATGACCCCAAGCATACTTCCAAAGTTGTGGCAAAATGGCTTAAGGACAACAAAGTCAAGGTATTGGAGTGGCCATCACAAAGCCCTGACCTCAATCCCATAGAAAAATTGTGGGCAGAACTGAAAAAGCGTGTGCGAGCATGGAGGCTTAGAAACCTGACTCAGTTACACCAGCTCTGTCAGGAGGAATGGGCCAAAATTCACCCAACTTATTGTGGGAAGCTTGTGGAAGGCTACCCGAAACGTTTGACCCAAGTTAACAATTTAAAGGCAATGCTACCAAGTACTGATTGAGTGTATGTAAACTTCTGACCCACTGGGAATGTGATGAAAGAAATAAAATCTGAAATAAATCAGTCTCTCTACTATTATTCTGACATTTCACATTCTTAAAATAAAGTGGTGATCCTAACTGACCTAAGACAGGGAATCTTTACTAGGATTAAATGTCAGGAATTGGGAAAAACTGAGTTTAAATGTATGTAAACTTCCGACTTCAACTGTATATATATAATATATATTCCATATATTCCAATGTTTAGGCAATACTTAATTAATGTACATTTATGTTTCATATTTGATGCCAAAACCCTGAGACTAAACACAACTTGTTTACATTATGTTTACACTTAATAGTTGAATTGTGCAATTTTCTATTTTGGTACACTGGGATACAATACTATTATAACAGTTTTAGCTTTTAATATCTTTGTACAAAATTATTTTTGGAGAGAAAATAAATGCAGTAATGAATTCAAAGCGTGTCATGCTATAAAGTTCATATTCTTTGTTTAATATTCTCTTAATACCATTATTTAACTTAATTTGAATCAGTGAGGGTCATTAATGCAGACTTAATACACAGAACAGGCAGTAGAACCACCAGCCCCTGTCTGACAACACTAACATGGACGTTGATTTGACGCTGACAGATCCTTTACTCCTCCTGTTCCTCCTTGTGTGTTTGATGATGTAACGGTATTTTATAGTCCATGTTTCCTGCTGGGTCGTGGTAGATGACTGGAACATCTATTTCACCTAAAATGAATCACACACATGAAGTATTAGGGGTATTCATGTTACTTATTGTCAAACAATAAACAGAGGTTAGCACACAGCCTGTAAGTGTGGTACTGGGTTTATCTAGCCTGCTGTACACCTGACCTGCGGATGCTCCAAATTGTCCACAAAAGTAATCTTTATATCGTACATTTAAAAGGTTTACAATATTAAAAGTTATCTGCCTCTTACCACCTCGGCTGTAAACTTGTCTGCTTGTGTCATCAGTACGCGCTTGTAGCAGTGGAGGTTCCTCGGAGAAGCAAGAGGAGGACCATCCTCAGTGAATTTCATAAAAATAGTAAAGCATTAAAGTTAACCTTTTCACATAAAACTATACAAAATATATTCACATCACCAACTAATTGATTAAAACACACAGTTTTGCAATGAAGGTCTACAGTAGCCTCAACAGCACTCTGTAGGGTAGCACCATGGTGTAGACAGAGGACAGCTAGTTTCTGTCGCCCTCTGGTTACATTGACTTCATTACAAAACCTAGGAGGCGCGTGGTTCTCACTCCCTTCCATAGACTTACACAGTAATTATGACAACTTCCGGAGGACATCCTCCAACCTATCGGAGCACTTGCAGCATGAACTGACATGTCCACCGAATCAAATGATCAGAGAATGAATCTACAGATAGCTAGCACTGTAGTGCATAAAATGTGGCGAGTAGTTTTATTTTAATTTTATTATTTCACCTTTATTTAACCCGGTAGGCCAGTTGAGAACAAGTTCTCATTTACAACTGCGACCTGGCCAAGATAAAGCAAAGCAGTGCGACACAAACAACAACACAGAGTTACACATGGAATAAACAAACATACAGTCAATAACACAATAGAAAGTATATATACAGTGTGTGCAAATGAGGTAAGATTAGGGGGGTAAGGCAATAAATAGGCCGTAGTGGCGAAGTAATTACAATTTAGCAATTAAACACTGGAGTGAAAGATGTGCAGAAGATGAATGTGCAAGTAGAGACACGGGTGCAAAGGAGCAAAAAATAAATAAATAACAATATGGGGATGAGTTTAGTTGGATGGGCTATTGTTAATGGAATTTATATGTTTAAATTAATGATTAGAATATTCCACCCTGAAACCATATAATTGTATGAAATTGATTAGAATCATAAAGTTATTATTAATGATGTGTGTAGTTTTAGTCTTTAAAAGTATAATTAATGATGTGTGTAGTTTTAGTCAGAATTAGGGTAAAACAATATATCTGTACAATATATCTTTATAGTATCTTAAACACAGACTGTCTGAGCAAAATTTGCTGCTAACCTTTTGCATAAGCTGAGTCTTTGACTAATTATTATTAAACCCATGGTCTTACAAACCTCGGGGATTCGTCAAAGCTATTGATTGATTGTTATTATCATTGGGATTGAAAATTCTCCTGACAGCTATTTACAGGTGGGCTATGTACAGGTGCAATAATCTGTAAGCTACTCTGACAGCTGATGCTTAAAGTTAGTGAGGGAGATATGAGTCTCCAGCTTCATTGATTTTTGCAATTCATTCTAGTCATTGGCAGCAGAGAACTGGAAGGAAAGGCGGCCATAGGAGGAATTGGCTTTGGGGGTGACCAATGAAATATACCTGCTGGAGCTACGGGTGGGTGCTGCTATGGTGACCAGTGAGCTGAGATAAGGCGGGGCTTTACCTAGCAAAGACTTATAGATGACCTGGAGCCAGTGGGTTTGGCGACGAATATGAAGCGAGGGCCAGCCAACGAGAGCATACAGGTCACAGCGGTGGGTAGTATATGGGGCTTTGGTGATAAAACGGATGTGATAACATTGTGATAGACTGCATCCAAATTTGCTGAGTAGAGTGTTGTAGGCTATTTTGTAAATGACATCGCCGAAGTCATGGATCAGTAGGATAGTCAGTTTTACGAGGGTATGTTTTGTAGTTGTCCACATATTCTAAGTCAGAGCCGTCCAGAGTAGTGATGCTGGATGGGCGGGCAGGTGCGGGCAGTGATCGGTTGAAGAGCATGCATTTAGTTTTACTTGCATTTAAGAGCAGTTGGAGGCCATGGAAGGAGAGTTGTATGGCATTGAAGCTCATCTGGAGGTCTGTTAACACAGTGTCCAAAGAAGGGCCAGAAGTATACAGAATGGTGTCGTCTGCATAGAGGTGGATCAGAGAATTCCCAGCAGCAAGAGCGACATCATTGATATATACAGAGAAAAGAGTCGGTCCGAGAATTGAACCCTGTGGCACCCCCATAGAGACTACCAGAGGTCCGGACAACAGGCCCTCTGATTTGACACACTGAACTCTATCTGAAAAAAGGTTGGTGAACCAGGCGAGGCAGTCATTTGAGAAGCCAAGGCTATTGAGTCTGCCGATAAGAATGCGGTGATTGACAGAGTCGAAAGCCTTGGCCAGATTGATGAAGACGGCTGCACAGTACTGTCTTTTATCGATGGCGGTTATGATATCGTTTAGGACCTTTAGCGTGGCTGAGGTGCACCCATGACCAGCTCGGAAACCAGATTGCATAGTGGAGAAGGTACGGTGGGATTCCAACTGGTTGGTGATCTGTTTATTATCTTGGCTTTCGAAGATTTTAGAAAGGCATGGCAGGATGGATAGTTGTCTCGAAGAGAGAAAAGACAATAGTTTAACAAATTCATTTATTCAAAAATGAAGGAGAATCAAGAGACAGAGATTTTGTATTGTTTTTCACTTAAACATACTTAACAAGGGAATGCTGCTAGCTAGTTTAGCCTACTCAAACACCCAGGTCAAACAGAAAGGGATGCTATGTTACCTAGCTGGCTATGGCTGTCCAACACTGGAACTCTTCCAAGTCAAGGTAAGCTTTTGGTTTTATAAATGTATTGCCACTGGGGCAATACTGCTAACTGCTTGCTGCTGACTGTACACTGATTATAGCGGGTTTACTAACGCGTTAGTTATAGTAGCTACAGTGCCTTCGGAAAGTATTCAGACCCCTTGACTTTTTCCACATTTTGTTATTTTACAGACTTATTCTGAACTTGATTAAATGTTTTTTGTCCCTCATAAATCTACACAAAATACCCCATAATGACAAAGCAAAAACAGGTTTTTAGAAATGATTGTCAGTTTATATCTAATTTTTTAGAATTACATTTACATAAGTATTCAGACCCTTTAATCAGTACTTTGTTGAAGCACCTTTGGCAGCGATTATAACATTGAGTCCTCTTGGGTATTACTCTACATGCTTGGCACACCTGTATTTGGGGAGTTTCTCCCATTCTTCTCTGCAGATCCTCTCAAGCTCAGTCGGGTTGGATGGGGAGCGTTGCTGCAAAGCTATTTTCAGGTCTCTCTAGAGATGTTCGATCGGGTTCAAGTCCGGGCTCTTGCTGGGCCACTCAAAGATATTCAGATACTTGTCCCAAAGCCACTCCTGTGTTGTCTTGGCTGTGAGCTTAGGGTTGTTCTCCTGCTGGAAGGTGAACCTTCGCTCCAGTCTGAGGTCCAAAGCACTCTGGAGCATGTCTTCATCAAGGGGCTCTATGTACTTTGCTCTGTTCATCTTTGCTTCGATCCTGACTAGTCTCCCAGTCCCTGCAGCTGAAAACATCCCCACCGCATGATGCTGCCACCACCATGCTACACCGCAGAGATGGTGCCAGGTTACCTCCAGATATGACGCTTGGCATTCAGGCCAGAAAGTTTAATCTTGGTTTCGTCAGACCAGAGAATCTTGTTTCTCATGATCTGATTCTTATGGTGCCTTTGGCAAACTCCAAGCGGGCTGTCATTTGCCTTTTACTGAGGAGTGGCTTCTGTCTGGCCAATCTACCGTAAAGGCCTGATTGGTGGAGTGCTGCAGATATGGTTGTCTTTCTGGAAGTTTCTCCCAACTCCACAGAGGAACTCTAGAGTTCTTTCAGAGTGACCATTGGGTTCTTGGTCACCTCCCTGTCCAAGGCACTTCTCACCCAATTGCTCAGTTTGGCCGGGCGGCCAGCTCTATGAAGAGTCTTGGTGGTTCCAAACTTCTTACATTTAAGAATGATGGATGACACTGTGTTCTTGAGGACTTTCAATAATGCAGAGATCTTTTGGTACCCTTCCCCAGATCTGTGCCTTGACACAATCCTGTGTCAGACCTCTACGGACAATTCATTCAACCTCATGGCTTGGTTTTTGTTCTGACATGCACTGTCAACTGTGGGACTTTATATAGACAGGTGTGTGCCTTTCCAAATCATGTCCAATCAATTGAATTTACCACAAGTGGACTCCAAGTTGTAGAAACATTTCAAGGATGATCAATGGAAACAGGATGCACCTGAGCTCAATTTCGAGTTGAGTCTCATAGCAAAAGGTCTGAATACTTATGTAAATAAGGTATTTCTGTTAATTGAAATGCATTCCAGGTGACTACCTCATGAAACTGGTTGAGAGAATGCCAAGATTGCGCAAAGCTGTCATCAAGGCAAAGTGTGGCTATTTGAAGAATCTCAAATATAATATATATTTGGATTTTTTTAACACTTTTTTGGTTACTACATGATTCCATATGTGTTATTTCATAGTTTTCATGTCTTCACTATTATTCTATTATTCTTCTTGTAGAAATCAAATCAAAGCAAAGTGTATTTGTCACGTGCGCCGAATACAACAAGTGTAGACCTTACAGTGAAATGCTTACTTACAGGTTCTAATCAATAGTGCAAAAAAGGTATTAGGTGAACAATAGGTAAGTAAAGAAATAAAAAGAACAGTAAAAAGACAGTGAAAAATAACAGTAGCGAGGGTATATACAGTAGCGAGGCTATAAAAGTAGCGAGGCTACATACAGACACCGGTTAGTGTGGCTGATTGAGGTAGTATGTACATGTAGATATGGTTAAAATGACTGCATATATGATGAACAGAGAGCAGCAGTAGCGTAAAAGAAGGGTTGGCTGGTGGTGGGTGGCGGGACACAATGCAGATAGCCCGGTTAGCCAATGTGCGGAAAATAGTAAAAATAAAGAAAAACCCTTGAAAGAGTAGGTGTTCTAAAACTTTTGACCGGTAGTGTATGTATCATTAAAATGTTTGTGATTGAAGAATGAAAATTAAACAAATGTACATATTCTATGGTGTTCAGACTGAAAAGTACATCCTTCATCTGACAGACTCATGTGAAGTCTGGTTAGTGCAAGCATTAACAAACAGTTCCTCTTTCCCATTGTGACAAGCCCACGTGCCAAACATCCCAAGCACAATGGTAAACTAACCCTGTGTTTGTTCAGTGTCTGTGTGTCAAAGTCAAAAGCAGCAACACGTGACATCTGATCCATCACTGTATGCTAGGTGAGAAAAGAAAGTTCAACTTCTGGTGCCAGGTGCATGCATCAATCGCTTCTGCCCCACTCAAAGAACGTATGAAAAGTAAATAGGATATGATTGTTCAATATTGTGTGTGTGTATATATATATATAGCTTGTTGAGAGAATGCCAAGAGTGTGCAAAGCTGTAATCAAGGCAAAGGGTGGCTACTTTAAAGAATCTCATATATATATAATATATTTAGATTTTAGAACACTTTTTTGGTTACTACATGATTCCATGAGTTATTTCATAGCTTTGCTGTCTTCCCTATTATTATACAATGTAGAAAATAGTAAAAATAAAGAAAAACCTTGGAATGAGTAGGTGTGTCCAAGCTTTTGACTGGTACTGTATATATTTTTATTTGACAAAAATAGTGCACTGGGACATTTACAACTTCTGTATTAGTGGAACAATATAGCCGTCTGCAGCACTGGATTTTTTTTTTCTTCACAAGAGTAGTGCACTGGGCCTTTACTACTTCTGTAATAGCACAGAGAGAAATATTTTTCTTTCGCCCCTTTACAAAAAAAATACTTCCCTCATGAAAAGAAGCAGCAACAGCACAATGTGGCCACCTTGTGGTGCTATAACCCTGTCTGGGAATAGGCTGCTACTCCATAGCAGGCCAACTGTCAGGAGTCTGACAGTCACTGCATTGTGTGACTGCTGCAGTGCTGATCCTTTTGCCTACAGCCATTTCAGATGATCTAGTTAACAACATACCATTATTATGAGTAAAAACAGGTAGATGTGAATTGACACTCATTTTATTAACAGTGCCACATCCATCATAATGCCTTGAGTCTTGTTAGGTCGGTCTGTTTTCGTGATCCCTTTTTTTAGAGAAAGATTGGCAGGCACATTGAGGGACCTGCTGCACCTCTGCTTTGATCTGACGGTTACAGCCAAATTCAGACAGTAAGACACCATGCAACCAGCCTGGCCAACACAGAAAATGGGCTATATTGGCTGTCTGATATATATCAATGTGTTCAAAGATGGGCTTAGGCAGTGCCAAGCACTAGGTTTTTACTCCCATTCAGGGCCTCTCTTCAGATGAGCTGAATTATAATGGGATGCTTGGCTTGATCCAACTGGGGAATATCACCTTCCAACAGCAACAAAAGAGGACTAGTCTGTTTTTCCATTGTCTTTTACAATACCACTGTAGTTAGAACAGGCAGAGATGCTGTGTGTATTGACACAATGTCAAAGGTCATAAGTCAGAAAAATGTCAAATACCTCTGTACATACATACAGTACATACCTAGTCATACTGCATTGGTGTCTGAGGTTTCTACTGAATCTGATGAAGCTACATGCATTCCATTTGTGTTCATCATCATAATCATATTGAGCTTCTCTGTTCCATTCCTCGTCTCCTCTTTCCTTCTCCTCTTCCGTCTGCAAAGTTTATGTCGACTGAGACAGAAAAATACCATTAGAAAGTAGATTTGTGATTTTAAAATGCATCGTTTGATATTTATTCTATCATGTGAGTATGGTATCGTCGGTGTTGAATCTCACTTTAGTTATTCACCAATACATTCTCCCAGTATCTCAGAGGTTAGGCATCTAATGTATTTTTTAGCACAGAAGACTCTTTTGTTAATCTGATGCTCAGCACTCTGTCTCGCTTTTGGGTAAAAATGAGAAGGGAGAGCAGGGCAGATACAGTACATACAACCCGATGAAAACCAAAGGTAACATGGCCACAAGCGTTACATTATTACTTTTCCATTCACGGGACACACATAGATTCCTTACATCCCATCCCAGGGTTAGTATGACAGGCTGTAAGGTGATGAGTCTGTATGTCCACCTCTCACTCTTACAAACTCAAACACACACACACATGGAAGTTGACAACATAAGGAAAATCTGGCTGTTTGATGCTTTAAGAATGTTTATTTTACTCACTGTGCACAGATGCGGATGAATGTGATGAGCAGTATGAGGAAGACCAATACTGCTATCACACAGACTACGATGATCTGCCTCTTGTCATCTAGACGCGAGGCCAGATCAACATACTCACACCTGGACCCAATGTACCCTCTCTCACATCTAAAACAGAGCAAACATACCATACACCCACTGTGATAAAAATATGCACAAGAAGTTTGCTTATTGGTTCTATCTCTTGTTGCCAAAAGAAAAACAAAGACGTAACTTGAAGTACATGGGCTATGAGTTAACAAGCAGATGCTGAGCTATCAGAGCTGTCTTGCTGATTGTGATTCTATGATGCTTGTGAGGCTTGATGAAATGCATTAAGACCATGTTAAACCAACCATTTATCTGCCTTGTTGTTTTGATTTAAGTATAATCTGGGGGTCACAGTGAACAAGGTTAGGACAATCATTAGGGTCAACAAGTGATTTGTCTTACAAAGTTTTTAAAAAGTGTTTTACTTCTATTGTCACGCCCTGACCATAGAGAGCCATTGTTTCTCTATGGTGAAGTGGGTCAGGGCGTGACTGGGGGTGATCTAGTTTATTTATTTCTATGTGGTGTTCTAAGTTTATTTTCTATGTTGGTGATTTGTATGATTCCCAATTAGAGGCAGCTGGTAATCGTTGTCTCTAATTGGGGATCATATTTAAGTAGCTGTTTTTCCCACCTGTGTTTATGGGATATTGTTTTGAGTTAGTGCACGTAGCACCTCTGTAGTCATTGTTAGTTTATTGTATATTTGTCTTTGCTAAGTTTCACTTTATTATTAAAATGATGTGGAACTCAACATCCGCTGCGCCTTGGTCCGATATTTATTCTAGCGAACGTGACATCTATTAGGAACTTGAACTTTATACTTGTAATAGTGATGTGTAATAATTCTGCTACAATTATCAAAATAGACACATAAAGCAGGTTTTTAATACATTTTTACTGCAGAGATTGTTGAGTATGCAGCATGTCCTTGGCTTGAGACCTTCTGCCATGGATATATACAGATAAAGGATTGGGGCCCATGGGTCGGGTCGGGTGAGATGATTTACCTGCATGAAGGAGTATTCTGTTCCTTTACAAAGCGACACGACCCATGGATACAGTATTGCCTTAACTCCTTTGGACATTTGGTGAAATGGCCACTCTTTTTGCCTTGAGTTGCAGTTTCTATTGAGTCTATGGAGAGTGCAAATATAAAAATATGGGGGTAAGGGGGATTATAGAGTAACTATTTTGCCATATAATATCCTTCTGATAAGATTGCATTGCAAAGGTGATGTAGAATAAGATATGAGTTTGAAGTGAGAAGCTCCGGTTTTCCCTTAGTAATCTGACTCAGGGTGGCCAGTATCACCTGTCATATAAATATGATCTGAGGAAGGACTAGGAACTGGACTGTCACAACGAGGACAGGACTGGTGTGGTTGAGGATAATGTGTCAATTATATGTCATGAAATACAGTCAAAGTAAAAGAAAACTGAGTAAAAGACAACCTTCTCAGCCAAATTTGGTTGTTGTGTAGAAATACACAAACATAACATTCAAACATAATCGATTTGGCCACTGTTAGTAAAGAGAAGGGATACCTAGAGTTTTATTACATACTCCTCTTTTCCCATCCAGTGAGTCATGGCGAACTTGGGCCGGTAAAATAATGAGGCTTAGTTCCCATCACATAGAGGGAGAAAGCCCCAATTGTAGTGTGAAACATTAGAGCATGCCTTTAAAATGAAAATGACCCATATTGAATAGTAGCCGAACTAGTTACAAATTAACAACAGGTGTAAATTGATCTAGGTATTTAGTTAAGTAGCTGTATGTGCAGCCAGTGATCATACTATACTTCACCGGGATAAGTGAGCAGCTGGGAAATGCTGCTGCTGTTTGATCAACAGAACATAAGAGGTATATGGCGGGAACCAGGAACTACTTCACCGTAATAAAATGAACATAACTGCATCACTCTTCTTCTCCATGTGGGTAAATACAATAGTATGATCAGTAGTTAAGTTGAGTTTATTTTATTTTTACAGGGACAGTGCACATTAATCAACGTTTCAGTAAAAGTGCCGGTTTTAGCCAGCCGGCTCATTTTCAACCACAGTCCCTGGGCAGGTTATTAAAAACAATTACAATATAGACAATCATTGAGCAGTGAGCACACACAGAGCAACATAGGACAAGCAAGACATAGCATACAGACAGAGCAACATAGGACAAGCAAGACGTAGCATACAGACAGAGCAACATAGAACAAAAAGCAGCAAGACAAAATTCATAAAAGCAACAAAGTGTTTCCACACCTCACAAGCTACAGACAACCGACAACATGGAAAGCAGCAATACATAGCTAGGGATTATGTTCACAAATCTGATTGACCTTTAGCCATGTCTTCATGTTTTTTGTGAAAGTGTGATATGTGGTGCAGTTATGTGTGTCTGATGGCAGTGTATTCCAGACATGGGAAGCTCTCACAGAGAAAGCGGATTTACTTAAGGTGCTTTTCCTTAAGGGAACTATACAGTCACCTCTCATGGCAGACGTTGTGGATCTGCTGCCATATGTTTGGGTTTTCTGTTTAACAAATATACTGAGTGGAGGAGGAGCCAGGCCATTTAGGATCTTGAATACAAGACATGCGTCGGTGTATTGCACAAGATTTTTCCAACTCAGGAGCTCATGCTTTCTGAGGATGTAACAGTGATGATGGCTATTGGGCTTCCTATCAAGCACTTTGAGAGCCTGTTTGTAGACAGACTGAATAGGTTTTAATGTTGTACAGCAAGCTTGGGCCCAACTAGTCAAGCAATATGTTAAGTGGGGGAGTATCATAGATTTGAAGTACAGTTTTGCTACCTTGTTGATTAGCCCTTTTAGGTGTGAGGGTTATCATCAAACAGCAACTGACAACTCCTGAACAGTGGAGGCTTCAACTAAGGAGGCTTCAACTGACACATGATGTCAGCCTGCCGTCCATAAAGGCCACGTCTAAATAGCATCAGAGGAACCTAACCCAGGGCACATAACAAGCTGGTGGTACACTTCACAATAACACTCACAGGGGAGGTAATAACTGCATGGTCACTGGTGGCAAGAAGGCTTTAATGTGCACTATGGTCTCTTTTGGGGCTGGTAGGTGACACCACCTCCTGTTACTTCAGGGCCGGGTGGAGATTGGAGAAGCCTTTCATATTCCAACTGTTTGAATGAATAACTGTGAATGACGTACTCCTGAAGCAGTGCCTTCAATTTAACAACAGAGCACGAATACATATAAGAATAGTAGAAGAATGTTTTTGAAGGACTTTTTACAAACGTCACAAACACATTACTTTTCTAATCCAACAGGTTTCTTCTAAACCTGGCTAATTCTAAAGTCAAAATGACTCAAAAATGTTAACACGTGCATGTCAGATGATAAAAAAACTTCAAACAAACTTTTATGGCATGATTATCCCTCCATAAGTTGATGTTTCTTTGGGGAAAACAATCTACCTTTGAAGTTGTTTGTGTTGCCTTGGTGATGGAGGGACACAGTGTTGTTCGCCGGCTGCTCAGTTGTATTCCATTCAGCCAGAGAGTATTTACACAGGGCCAAAGCTACGACCAGAAAACAAACAGAGCTGGTCACACAATGCACAAACATCAAGTCAAATCCTTACAATTCCACCAACATTGGTTTTAGAATCTGATTATGGAGCTTATGATTGACAATTTGACAGTAATACCTCCTAGCTCAGGCTCAGGCTTTGGGTGTCTGGGATTTCCAACACCATGATAACCTTTCTAAAGATAGTCTTTGCATTCAATCCAACAACACTGTCAGTTTTTCATAATATTCAAAACAACACCCAGCCATGATACGAATGTGGTGAATGGGATAAGTGATCTATAAAAACAACAGATGTGGTTATTAATAGTCTATTCTATTGGTTTGGGTAATCTTGGCATGTGATTTGGGGGAACTCTATTTGTAAATAGAGAGAGGGTTATGGGGTGGTGGGTGGTGGATCATTTGCTGATCATCTGACACACCAGCATGCTAATTGCTGCTGTCAATCACAGTATAGGCAGGTACATAGGAGTATTAAGTTAACAGTACACTACACTCCAGTATCTAAAATCAGTGTTGCAGACTCCTTTAAAGCACAGATAGATTAATCAAAGTAGCTAGACAGGGGAAATAATTTCAAAATTGGGCAGTCCTGTAAGGTTCTGCTTTTCTTTTCTTTGTCAACCTTGTGATCTTTTTCTTTGTATTCTGGAACGTAGCCCTATCTTTCATTTTTGTTCATTGATTTCACCTGTGTTCGTTTCTCACCTGGTCTCATCAGCTCCCTATTTAGTTCAGTTCTTTCTGTTTGTATGGTTGTGAGGTATTGTTTGCTTTTTGACTGCCTACCTGTCTTTGACCATTGCCTGCCTGTAACCACGATTCCTGCCACGCTCTGCACGTGAATCTACACCTTTTTCCCCTGAGTATTCATTACAAGTCCATTCATCTTTGTTGGCATATCTTTTGTTATAAAAACTATACAACCTTCTACTTCACTGAGTTGCACAAATAAATATCGTATTGTCTCTTCTGGTGAAAAGAGGCCAACAATAGACTGTAGCATTTACATTTACATTTTACATTTTAGTCATTTAGCAGACGCTCTTATCCAGAGCGACTTACAGTAGAGTGCATACATTTTTATTACATTTTTTTTACATACTGAGACAAGGATATCCCTACCGGCCAAACCCTCCCTACCGGCCAAACCCTCCCTAACCCGGACGACGCTATGCCAATTGTGCGTCGCCCCACGGATCTCCCGGTTGCGGCCGGCTGCGACAGAGCCTGGGCGCGAACCCAGCCCAGCCTGGGCGTGAACCCAGAGACTCTGGTGGCGCAGCTAGCACTGCGATGCAGTGCCCTAGACCACTGGGCAGACCACCCTAGACAACCCTAGACCACTGCGCCACCCGGGAGACTAGCAGCCACATTATGTACAAAACAAGCTACGAACAAAGCAAAAAATAAAAATAAATAGCCTGGTTGGTTAAGAGCCGATAAGACGTTAGCCTTCCCCTCCGGCGCCGTCACAATTTTTTAAATAAATAAATAATAATTTTAAAAAGGAAAAAATACAAATAAAAGGTGCATGGCCAAGCAATCATAGCAGAGAGTACAGGAGGGTGGAGGTGTTGTTGCCTACCTTCACAACTTGGGGTCGGCCTGACAGGATGTCCAGGACACAGTTGCACAGGGCGGGGTTCAGACCCAGGGCCCTGAGCTTAGTGATGAGCTTGGAGGACACTATGGTGATGAAGGCTGAGCTGTAGTCGATGAACAGCATTTTTACATAGGTATTTCTTTTGTCCAGGTGGGATAGGGCAGTGCAATGGCTATTGCGCCCGTGGATCTCTTGGGTGTCAGGTAAGGTTGAGGTGATATGGTCCTTAACTAGCCTCTCAAAGCACTTCATGATGACAGCTACAGGGCAATAGTAATTTACTTCAGTTACCTTCGCTTTCCTGGGTAGAGAAACAATTGTGTATATCTTGAAGCAAGTGGGGACAACATACTGGGATATGGAGAGATGGAATTTGTCCGTAAACACTCCAGCCAGCTGGTCTGCACATGTTTACGGACATATTGGCAGGGTTACATATATCAAGGAACCACCTGGAATTGTACCTTCGAGGGATGACTCTACCCCTGTATATGATTTCCAATTTCCACTACTTATTGCCTGGCCTTGCAGCATTGATGTCCATAGACTAGCTATACTTGAGTTCACATTTTAGCAGAGGGCTCATTGCACTGAGTAGGCCTCAATAGAGAGTAGTCTGAAGGTGAGAAATGAAAGAGCACCTCCTCCCAGCTGCCCACTGCACTCAGGATAGGAAACTCTGTCACCACCGATAAATCCACTATAATTGAGAATTTCAATAAGCATTTTTCTACGGCTGGCCATGCTTTCCACCTGGCTACCCCTATCCCGGTCAACAGCACTGCACCCCCCACAGCAACTCGCCCAATACTTCCCCATTTCTCTCTCTCCCAAATCCAGTCAGCTGATGTTCTGAAAGAGCTGCAAAATCTGGACCCCTACAAATCAGCCGGGCTAGACAATCTGGAGCCCCTCTTTCTAAATGTATCTGCTGAAATTGTTGTAACCCCTATTACTAGCCTGTTCAACCTCTCTTTCGTGTCGTCTGAGATTCCCAAAGATTGGAAAGCAGCTGCGGTCATCCCCCTCTTCAAAGGCGGTGACACTCTAGACCCAAACTGCTACAGACCTATATCTATACTACCCTGCCTTTCTAAGGTCTTCGAAAGGCAAGTCAACAAACAGATTACCGACCATTTCGAATCCCACCGCACCTTCTCCGCTATGCAATCTGGTTTCAGAGCTGGTCATGGGTGCACCTCAGCCACGCTCAAGGTCCTAAACGATATCTTAACCGCCATCGACAAGAAACAATACTGTGCAGCCGTATTCATTGACCTAGCCAAGGCTTTCGACTCTGTCAATCACCACATACTCATCGGCAGACTCAATAGCCTTGGATTCTAAAAAAATTGCCTCGCCTGGTTCACCAACTACTTCTCTGATAGAGTTCAGTGTGTCAAATCGGAGTGCCTGTTGTCCGGGCCTCTGGCAGTCTCTATGGGGGTGCCACAGGGTTCAATTCTTGGACCGACTCTCTTCTCTGTATACATCAATGATGTCGCTCTTGCTGCTGGTGAGTCTCTGATCCACCTCTACGCAGACGACACCATTCTGTATACTTCTGGCCCTTCTTTGGACACTGTGTTAACAACCCTCCAGATGAGCTTCAATGCCATACAACTCTCCTTTCGTGGCCTCCATCTGCTCTTAAATACAAGTAAAACTAAATGCATGCTCTTCAACCGATCGCTGCCCGCACCTGCCCCACCGTCCAGCATCACTACTCTGGACGGTTCTGACTTAGAATATGTGGACAACTACAAATACCTAGGTGTCTGGTTAGACTGTAAACTCTCCTTCCAGACTCACATCAAACATCTCCAATCCAAAGTTAAATCTAGAATTGGCTCCCTATTTCGCAACAAATCATCCTTCACTCATGCTGCCAAACACACCCTCGTAAAACTGACCATCCTACCGATCCTCGACTTCGGCGATGTCATTTACAAAATAGCCTCCAACACTCTACTCAATAAATTAGATGCAGTCTATCACAGTGCCATCTGTTTTGTCACCAAAGCCCCATATACTACCCACCACTGCGACCTGTACGCTCTCGTTGGCTGGCCATCGCTTCATACTCGTCGCCAAACCCACTGGCTCCAGGTCATCTACAAGACCCTGCTAGGTTAAGTCCCCCCTTATCTCAGCTCGCTGGTCACCATAGCAGCACCCACCTGTAGCACGCGCTCCAGCAGGTATACCTCTCTGGTCACCCCCAAAGCCAATTCCTCCTTTGGCCGCCTCTCCTTCCAGTTTTCTGCTGCCAATGACTGGAACGAACGACAAAAATCTCTGAAACTGGAAACACTTATCTCCCTCACTAGCTTAAAGCACCAGTTGTCAGAGCAGCTCACAGATTACTGCACCTGTACATAGCCCATCTATAATTTAGCCCAAACAACTACCTCTTCCCCTACTGTATTTATTTATTTATTTTGCTCCTTTGCACCCCATTATTTCTATTTCTACTTTGCACATTCTTCCACTACAAATCTACCATTCCAGTGTTTTACTTGCTATATTGTATTTACTTCGCCACCATGGCCTTTTTTGCCTTTACCTCCCTTATCTCACCTCATTTGCTCACATTGTATATAGACTTATTTTTCTACTGTATTATTGACTGTATGTTTGTTTTACTCCATGTGTAACTCTGTGTTGTTGTATGTGTCGAACTGCTTTGCTTTATCTTGGCCAGGTCGCAATTGTAAATGAGAACTTGTTCTCAACTTGCCTACCTGGTTAAATAAAGGTGAAAAAACAACAACAATTGCCTCTATATCATAGGCCTGTAGTGGCTAAAGCGTAATAATTGCCACACCATACCAAACCTTCACAAATGTTTCTAAACTTTATTAGGGTAATATTGTCAGTCCCTGATCTGTTTCACCTATTCCTGTGATATTCTCCACCCCCTCCAGGTGTCGCTTATTTTCCCCAGTGTATTTATCCCTGTCTTTTGTCGTGGTAATTTCCTGTATTACTATGTGATGAGAGAGCAAACCACACACAAGTCAGAGTTATATTATAAAGTCCATCTTTAATTATATGAGCTTCACCATAGCCCTTTTGACTCTCAGATCAATTCAGTGTTTATCAATGAATTCTCTGAGAGTGCTTACAAAACAATTCTTAGTATCTTTTATAGAAAAGATACACCCCTCTCAACTTACATGACGATTAACAGATCTTAGGAACATTACAAAGAACCTTTTACTTGAAAGAGGAGTATCCTATCCAGATAGCATTAGCTATAAATTATCGTTCAGTTTGGTCTCTTTAGACGAGACTCTAATCTCGTTCTTGGTACCACTCGGGACCAAAACATTACCTCATCCAATGGCATATATCAATTGTCAATTCTAGATACTCCCATCTCAAATACACCCCCTCCTGGACAAGCTCAGAAAGGGGAGTGATTCTCTAGGTCATATACCAGGTCAAGATTCATACAACATCAGAGGGGTAATACAATGATTCCAGACACTGCCATACTCCTCCCCCCAATGGGAAAAGAAGGGAGTGACTAGCGTACAGACATAGTGGAGCCCTTCTCCCTTTCTGATATTCTGCATATTATGAAAGTAAATAAAACATCTTATTTATCTATGTTACCTAACTAATTATGATTAATCTACGACACTCTCTGTGCCAGATCGTCTTGTATGTTTAGTCAAGTCAACCAGTGTGTTTTTCCCCATACTCCTTTTGCTATTCTCCTTTTTCTAGTCCTCCTGGTTTTGACCCTTGCCTGTTTCTGGACTCTGTACCCGCCTGCCTGACCATTCTGCCTGCCTTGACCACAAGCCTGTCTGCTACCTCCTGGACTCTGATCTGGTTTTGACCTTTTGCCTGTCCATGAACATTCTCTTGCTTACCCCTTTTGATTATTAAACATTGTAAGTGTAAGGGTGCGTGCTGGTGGCAGGGAAGTCAGGCGCAGGAGATCGAACTTCGTATAAACGGAGCAGTTTAATAAGTGCTCAAAAACTCTGACAACCAAAATATACAAAATAAAACAAGTGGGTACAAAACCCGTCGCACACCAGAATATATCTTGCACAATGCTTACAAACAAAACAATCACCGACAAGGACAATGATTGAAACCAGGTGTGATACAAGACAAGACAAAACCAAAGGAAAATGAAAAGAGGATCAGCGATGGCTAGAAGGTTGGCGACCGCCGAACGCTGCCCGAACAAGGAGAGGGACCAACTTCGGCGGAAGTCGTGACAGTAAGACTCCAACCATCTGCCTCCTGTGTCTGCATCTGGGTCTCGCCTTGTGCCTTGATAAAGATCAAAGTAAGCCATTGTTTATAGGGAAAATACAAGCAGAAGAGCAAATGCAAACAAGGGAGAAAACGCACTACCATCCCCTGTGCCCCCCAAAAATCCACACAACCCTCGCCAAAGCAAATAGAAAAAGTTTCACCACCCTCCCCTATTTTGGACCGCCCAGTCAATTTCGATCTGTCCTTTAGCAATGGCAAATATACTTAAAATGTGTAAGCAACACTCACCAATAAGCCATTCATCCTCAACAGCTCCCGCCTGGAGGCTTACAGGCCAACATTTCTGTTCTGCAGAATGAACAAGTCGTGCTTTCCGCCAGGCCACTTCAGTAGCGTCTTTTGTGCATCACAACCAGTGGTGTAAAAAGTACCTAGTTGTCATACCTGAGCAAAAGTAAAGATACCTTAACAGAAAATCACTCAACTAAAAGTGAAAGACACCCAGTAAATTTGAGTAAAAGTCTGAAAGTATTTGGTTTTAAATATACTTAAGTATCAAAAGTAAATGTAATTGCTAAAATATAAATCATTTCAAATTCCTTATATAAACCAAAACAGACGGCATAAAATATTTATTTTTTTATGTACAAATTGCCAGGGGTATGCTCCAACACTTTTATGCAGGGAACTTAAATCCGTTTTACCTCATTTCTACCAGCATGTCACAGGTGCAACCAGAGAGAAAAAAAAACCTCTAGACCTCCTTTACTCCAGACACAGAGACGCGTACAAAGTTCTCCCTATCCCTCCATTTGGCAAATCTGACCATAATTGATTCCTCCTGATTCCTGGTTACAAGCAAAAACTAAAGCAGGAAGTACCAGTCACTTGCTCAATACGGAAGTGGTCAGATTACGCAGATGCTAAACTTAAGGACTGTTTTGCTAACACAGACTGGAATATGTTCCGGGACTCATCCGATTGCATTGAGGAGTATACCACATTCGTCAGAGGCGTCATCAATAAGTGCACCGACGACATTGTCCCCACAGTGACCGTACCTACATACCTCAACCAAAAGCCATGGATTACAGGCAACATCCACACTGAGCTTAAGGGTATAGCTGCCGCTTTCAAGGAGCAGGACTCCAACCCGGACACTTATAAGAAATCCTGTTATGCACTCAGATGAACCAATAAACAGGCAAAGCCTCAATACAGGACTAAGATTAAATCCTACTAAACCGGCTCTGACACTCGTCGGATGTGGCAGGGCTCGCAAACTATTACGGACTACAAAGGGAAGCAGCGAGCTGCCCAGTGACACAAGCTTACCAGACGAGCTAAATTACTTCTATTCGCGCTTTGAGGCAAGCAACACTGAAGCATGCATGAAGCACCAGCTGTTCTGGAGGACTGTGTGATCATGCTCGCCGTAGCCGATGTAAATAAGACCTTTAAACAGGCTGAGACCTGTCCCTGGCTGAGTCTATAATACCTACATGTTTCAAGCAGACCACCATAGTCCCTGTGCCCAAGAACACCAAGGTAACCTGCCTAAATGACTACCGACTCGTAGCACTCACATCTGTAGCCATGAAGTGCTTTGAAACGCTGGTCATGGCTCACATCAACACCATCATCCCATAAACCCTAGACCCACTCCAATTTGCCTACCGCCACAACAGATCCACAGATGACGCAATCTCTATTGCACTCCACTGCCCTTTCCCACCTGGACAAAATTAACACGTACTTGAGAATGCTGTTCATTGACTGCAGCTCAGCATTCAACACCATGGTGCCCTCAAAGCTCATCACTAAGCTAAGGACCCTGGGACTAAACACCTCCCAACTGGATCCTGGACTTCCTGACTGGCTGCTCCCAGGTGATAAGGGTAGGCAAATACACATCTGCCATGCAGATCGTAAACACAGGGGACCCCTCAGGGGTGCATGCTTAGTCCCCTCCTGTACTCTCTGTTCACACATGTCTGCATGGCCAATCACGACTCCAACACCATTATTAAGTTTGCCGACGATACAACGGTGGTAGGCCTGATCACTGACAACGATGAGACAGCCTATAAGGATGAGGTCAGAGACCTGGCATTGTGGTGTCAGGACAACAACCTCTCCCTCAACATGATCAAGAGAAAGGAAATTATCGTGGACTACAGGAAAAGAAGGGGTGAGCACGCCCCCATTCTCATTGAGAGGGTTGTAGTGGAGCAGGTTGAGAGCTTCAAGTTCCTTGGTGTCCACATCACCAACAAGCTAGGACCATCCAAGCACATCAAGACAGTCATGAAGAGGGCACGTCAATGCCTGTTCCCCCTCAGAAGACTGAAAAGATTTGGCATGTGTCCTCAGATCCTCAAAAATTCTTCAGCTGCACCATCAAGAGCCTCCTGCAAGGCGATATAGATGGTAGTGAGTACGGCCCAGTACATCACTGGGGCCAAGCTTCCTGCCATCCAGGACCTCTATACCAGTGGTGTAAAAAATACCCAATTGTCATACTTGAGTAAAAGTTAAGATACCTTATAGAAAATGACTCAAGTAAAAGTGAAAGTCATCCAGTAAAATATTACTTTAGTAAAAGTCTAAAAGTATTTGGTTATAAATATACTTTAGTATCAGAAGGAAATGTAATCGCTAAAACGTACTTAAGTATCAAAAGTAAAAGTAAAAGTATAAATAATTTCAAATTCCTTATTAAGCAAACCAGATGGCACCATTTTCTTGTTTTTTAAGTTTACGGATAGAGCCACGGCACACTCCAACATTCAGACATAATTTACAAACAAAGCATGTGTGTTTAATGAGTCCGCCAGATCAGAGGCAGTAGGGATGACAAGGCATATTCTGTTGATAAGTGTGTGAATTGGACCATTTTCCTGTGCTGCTTAGCATTCTAAGTACTTTTGGGTGTCAGGGAAAATGTAAAAGGTACAATATTTTCTTTAGTAATGTAGTGAAGTAAAAGTAAAAGTTGTTAAAAAATATAAATATTAAAGTAAAGTAAACCCCAAAAAACTACTTATACTAAATACTAAAGTATTTTTACTTAAGTACTTCACACCACTGCTCTATACCAGGCGGTGTCAGAGGAAGGCCCAAAAAATTGTCAAAGACTCCAGTCACCCAAGTCAAAGACTGTGGCAAGCGGTACCGGAGAACCAAGTCTGGGTCCAAAAGGCTTCTTAACAGCTTCTACCCCCAAGCCATTAGACTGCTGAACAGCTAATCAAATGCACTGATCCCCCCCCCCCCCCCCCCTCCCCCTTTTTTTTAAGGGCCATTACAATCAATGCAGAGAAAGAAATAATACAACAATAAACCCCTTGACTTTTTCCACATTTTGTTACATTAGAGCCTTATTCTAAATGTATTAAATAAAACATTTTCCTTATCAATCTACACCCCAAAATGATTAAGTGAAAAAACGTTTTAGATAAAAATTTTAAAAACAGATTTACATAAGTATTCAGACCCTTTGCGATGAGACTCAAAATTGAGCTCAGGTACATCCTGTTTCCATTGATCATCCTTGAGATGTTTCTACAACTTGATTGGAGTCCACCTGTGGTAAATTCAATTGATTGGACATGATTTGAAAAGGCACATACCAGTCTATATAAAGGTCCCACAGTTGACAGTGCATGTCAGAGCAAAAACCAAGCCAGGAGGTCGAATTAATTGTACGTAGAGCTCCGAGACAGGATTGTGTCGAGGCACAGATCTGGGGAAGGATACCAACAAATGTCTGCAGCATTGAAGGTTCCCAAGAACACAGTGGCCTCCATTATTCTTCAATGGAAGAAGTTTTGAACCACCAAGACTCTTCCTAGAGCTCACCGCCTGGCAAAACTGAGCAATCGGGGGAGAAGGGCCTTGGTCAGGGAGGTGACCAAGAACCCGATGGTCACTCTGACAGAGGTCCAGAGTTGCACTGTGGAGATGGGAGAACCTTCCAGAACGACAACCATCTCTGCAGTACTACACCAATAAGGCCTTTATGTTAGAGTGGCCAGACAGAAGCCACTCCTCAGTAAAAGGCACCCCCATCCAACCTGACAGAGCTTGAGAGTATCTGTGGAGAGGAACGGGAGAAACTCCCCAAATACAGGTGTGTGGATATGTACGTACAGTCACTGTGGGGACAACGTCGTCGATACACGTATTAATGAAGCTGGGGACTGATGTAGTAAATGCCTCAATGACATTGTATTAATCCCAGAACATATTCAAGTCTGTGCTAGTGAAACAATCCTGTACCTTAGCATCCGCTTCATCGGACCACTTCCATATAGACAAGTTGGTTGTTTAGCAACAAAACCAAGGGGTGTGCAACTATGGGGCAAAACAGACGGGGTTGGCTTAGATTGTTGACAACATGTAAATGCAATAGGTGCTTCATGTTTTAAGGGGATGTTGTAGAAATTGTTTCACAGGGACACTCAAAGTCAATCTTAAATTAATAATTGTTTGTCAGCGTGCTAGATATGTTCCAACAAACTTGATGCACCACAGTGAATGTCTGTCAGGAGATCTAAAAGGGCAGTCCCATTAGTTCCCTTATATACTGACAAGTCATTTTTGCATGATTTAGCTTATTCATAATTAATTAATTCATCATTAACGTTTGCTTCATTCGTGTGACCGACCAGTACAGGGTCATGCATGTGACAGACCAATACCTCACAAGGCTTCTTCTCTCAGCTGAAACCTTGAAACTGAGATATCCCTTTCTCTAAGCAAGGTTCTGGGCGTACTGACAAAATTGCAGACACTGATAGTGAGGATTCGTTCAATCAGTCACTTGCATGAACACAGAAATTGGTTTATAGAAAAGCACAAACATAGAAATTGGTAAATAGAAAAGCACCAACATAAAATGTTCCATCACAGGAGCATGGAATTGGCATGCTGACTGCAGGAATGTCCACCAGAGCTGTTGCCAAAAAATGTAATGTTCATTTCTCTACCATAAGCCACCTTCAACATCGGTTTAGAGAATTTGATAGTACGTCCAACAGAATCATTTATGTACAAACTGTCAGAAACCGTCTCAGGGAAGCTCATCTGCGTGCTCATCGTCTTCACCAGGGTCTTGACCTGATTGCAGTTTGGCATCGTAACCGACTTCAGTGGGAAAATGCTCACATTTGATGACCACTGGCCTGCTGGAGAAGTGTGCTCTTTACAGATTAATCCCGGTTTCAACTGTACCGGGCAGATGGCAGACAATGCGCATGATGTTGTGTGGATGAGCGGTTTGCTGATGTCAAGGTTGTGAACAGAGTGCCCCATGGTGGTGGTGGTGTTATGGTATGGGCAGGCATAAGCTATGGACCACTAACACAATTGCATTTTATCAATGGCAATTTGAATGCACAGATATACTGTGACTAGATCCTGAGGCCCATTGTCGTGCCATTCATCCACTGCCGTCTCCTCATGTTTCAGCATGATAATGCACGGCCCCATGTCGCAAGGATCTATACACAATTCCTGGAAGCTGAAAATGGCCAAGTTCTTCCATGACCTTCATGCTCACAAGACATGTCACCCATTTTTAAAAGAATTTAAAAAATGTATTTCACCTTTATTTAACCAGGTAGGCCAGTTGAGAACAAGTTCTCATTTACAACTGCGACCTGGCCAAGATAAAGCAAAGCAGTGCGAGAAAAACAACAACACAGAGTTACACATAAATAAACGTACAGTCAATAACACAATAGAAAAATCCAAGTACAGTGTGTGCAAATGTAGAAGAGTAGGTAGGTAAGGCAATAAATAGGCCATAGAGGCAAGTAGCGATACCGGGGTGCAAACGAGCAAGAGTTGGTAGATGTAAATTGAGATTAATAATATAACAAATATATATGAAGAAATAGATATATACATGGGACGGGACAAGACAAGACAAGACAAGACAAAACAGACGTCCAACTGCTACGCCATCTTGGGAAAAAATTGGGATGCTCTGGATTGACATATACGACAACGTGTTCCAGTTCCCGCTAATATCCAGCAAATTCGCACAGCCATTGAAGAGGAGTGGGACAACATTCCACAGGCCACAATCAACAGTCTTATTAACTTTATGCAAAGGAGATGTATCGTGTTGCATGAGGCAAATGGTGGTCACACCAGATACTGATTGGTTTTCTGATCCATGCCCCTACCTTTGTTTTATAAAGGTATCTGTGACCCCGTATCTGTCACACCCTGATCTGTTTCACCTGTCTTTGTAATTGTCTCCACCCACCTCCAGGTGTCTCCTTTTTTTCTCCAATAGTACCCGTTGCATGTATCCCTGTGTTCTCTGTCTCTCTGTGCCAGTTCGTCTTGTTTTGCCAAGTCAACCAGCATTTCTCCTAGCTCCAATTTTTCCCAGACTCTGTTTTTTCCTAGCCCTCCTGGTTTTGACCCTTGCCTGTCCTGACGCCGAATCCGCCTGCCTGACCACTCTGCCTGTTCTGACCTCGAGCCTGCCTATCCCCCTGTACTGTTTGGACTCGGACCTGTTCACTGAACCCCTGCCTGTCCTGACCTCGAGCCTGCCTATCGCCTGGTACTGTTTGGACTCTGACCTGGTTTATGAACTCGTGGTCTGCCACGTGGTCTGCCACTGCGAGGACGATCAGCTGTCCGTCCTGTCTCCCTGTAGCGCTGTCTTAGGCGTCTCACAGTACGGACATTGCAATGTATTGCCCTGGCCACATCTGCAGTCCTCATGCCTCCTTGCAGCATGCATAAGGCACGTTCACGCAGATGAGCAGGGACCCTGGGCATCTTTCTTTTGGTGTTTTTCAGAGTCAGTAGAAAGGCCTCTTTAGTGTCCTAAGTTTTCATAACTGTGACCTTAATTGCCTTAAGCTGTTAGTGTCTTAACGACCGTTCCACAGGTGCATGTTCATTAATTGTTTATGGTTCATTGAACAAGCATGAGAAACAGTGTTTAAACCCTTTACACCGAAGATCTGTGAAGTTATTTGGATTTTTACTAATTATCTTTGAAAGACAGGGTCCTGAAAAAGGGATGTTTCTTTTTTTGCTGAGTTTAGATGAAAACTCTCTTGGTAAATAGTATGGACTACAGCTTATCATGAGGTATTCTATCTTAGGGAGCAGAACCTCGACACTTCCTTAAATATTAGAGTGGTCTTAGCATGATAGTCCAGAGGTCTTTTTTGTTGTTGTACTTTTTACCCCTTTTTCTCCCCAATTGGTACTTACAGTTTTGTCCCATCGCTGCAACTCCCGTACAGACTCGGGAGAGGTATGCATCCTCTGAAACACGACCCTGCCAAGCCGCACTGATCGCTTTACCCAGAAGCCAGCCACACCAATGTATTGGAGAAAACACTGTACAACTGGCGACTGTGTCAGCGTGCATGTTCCACGCCTGCCACAAGGAGTCGATAGAGCTCGATGGGACAAGACATCCCGGTCGGCAAAACCCTCCCCTAACCCGGACAATGCTGGGCCAATTGTGCGCCGCCTCATGAGTCCCCCAATCATAGCCAGCTGCGACACAGCCCGGGAGTGAACTCGGGTCTGTGGTGACACCTCAAACACTACAGTGCCTTAGACCGCTGTGCCACTTGGGAGGGCCTAATAATCTATTTTTAAGCATGCTACACCACTAACTCATTGGGAAGGGGTTACATATATACAATAAGATAGCATATTTTGTTACCCCATCAATATTCACTTTGTAACATTTACAGAGCTATAGTTGAAGTCGGAAGTTTACATACACTTAGGTTGGAGTCATTAAAACTCGTTTTTCAACCACTCCACAAATGTCTTGCTTACAAACTATAGTTTTGGCAAGTCCGTTAGGACATCTACTTTGTGCATGACACAAGTCATTTTTCCAACAATTGTTAACAGACAGATTATTTCACTTATAACTCACTGTATCACAATTCCAGGGGGTCAGAAGTTTACATACACTAAGTTGACTGTGCCTTTAATTAATCAGCTTGGAAAATTCCAGAAAATTATGTCATGGCTTTAGAAGCTTCTGATAGGCTAATTGACATCATTTGAGTCAATTGGAGGTGTACCTTTGGATTTATTTCAAAGCCTACCTTCAAACTTGACATCATGGGAAAATCTAAAGAAATCAGCCAAGACCTCAGAAAAAAAGGGTAGACCTCCACAAGTCTGGTTCATCCTTGGGAGCAATTTCCAAACGCCTGAAGGTACCTCTTTCATCTGTCCAAACAAGAGTACGCAAGTATAAACACCATGGGACCACGCAGCCGTCATACCGCTCAGGAAGGAGACGCGTTCTGTCTCCTAGAGATGAACGTAGTTTGGTGCGAAAAGTGCAAATCAATCCCAGAACAACAACAAAGGACCTTGTGAAGATTCTGGAGGAAACGTCTCCTTCCTGAGCGGTATGACGGCTGCGTGGTCCCATGGTGTTTACCCTTTTTTTCTGAGGTCTTGGCTGATTTCTTTCGATTTTCCCATGATGTCAAGTTTGAAGGTAGACTTTGAAATAAATCCAAAGGTACACCTCCAATTGACTCAAATGATGTCAATTAGCCTATCAGAAGCTTCTAAAGCCATGACATCATTTTCTGGTACAAAAGCATCTGTATCCACAGTAAAATGGTCCTATATCGACATAACCTGAAAGGCCGATCAACAAGGAAGAAGCCACTGCTCCAAAACCGCCATAAAAAAAGCCAGACTACGGTTTGCAACTGCACTTGGAGACAAAGATCGTACTTTTTGGAGAAATGTCCTCTGGTCTGATGAACTGTTTGGCCATAATGACCATCATTATGTTTGGAGGAAAAAGGGTGAAGCTTGCAAGCCGAAGAACACCATCCCAACTGTGAAGTACGGGGGTTGTCGGGGTGCTTTGCTGCAGGAGGGACTGGTGCACTTCGCAAAATAGATGGCATCATGAGGAATGAAAATGATGTGGATATATTGAAGCAACATCTCAAGACATCAGTCAGGAAGTTAAAGCTTGGTCGCAAATGGGATTTCCAAATGGACAATGACCCCAAGCATACTTCCAAAGTTGTGGCAAAATGGCTTAAGGTCAACAAAGTCAAGGTATTAGAGTGGCCATCAGAAAGCCCTGACCTCAATCCTATAGAAAATTTGTGGGCACAACTGAAAAAGTGTGTGCGAGCAAGGAGGCCTACAAACCTGACTCAGTTACACCAGCTCTGTCAGGAGGAATGGGCCAACATTCACCCAACTTATTGTGGGAAGCTTGTGGAAGGCTACCCGAAGCCTTTGACCCAAGTTAAACAATTTAAAGGCAATGCTATCAAATACTAATTGAGTGTATGTAAACTTCTGACCCACTGGGAATGTGATGAAAAAAATAAAAGCTGAAATAAATCATTCTCTCTACTATTATTCTGACATTTCACATTCTTAAAAGAAAGTGGTGATCCCAACTGACCTAAGACAGGGAATTTTTACTAAGATTAAATGTCAGGAATTGTGAAAAACTGAGTTTAAATGTATTTGGCTAAACTTCCGACTTCAACTGTACATACTGCCATCTAGTGTACAAACTTTAAGAAACACCTCATGTGAATAAACAGGTAGCAGTGTTACATTTTAGTCATTTAGCAGACACTCTTATCCAGAGTGATTTACAGGAGAAATTGGTGTTAAGTGCCTTGCTCAAGGGAACATTGGCAGATATTTCACTTAGTCAGCTTGGGGATTTGAACCAGCACACTTTCAGTTACTGGCCCAACACTCTTAACCACTAGGGTACCTGCCGCCCCAAGTGTTCCTTAGACTGACTATCTTCATTCATGTAAGTCATGTATACAGGCAGCATTTCATATGCTCATGATTCACATTAAACTCTTCATTTTAGAGTCTTGTCAGTGATTAGCAAAAAATAGTAAGCAGACATTTCTTCTTATTGCATGACTGTGCCATGTGACGCCTGGATGTGTGTAATTCATCTCCTTTTAGTCTCCAGTCCAGTGCACCTTCCATCTATACAACAACCTCAAAGGGCTCCATCACTTACAGAAGACGAGGTAGTTCATGTCTGGCAGATAGACTTTAGGATGTCCCTTCCCTGTGATCACCTCTCAGGTGGACTGGCATAATTGGCTGCTGCTGCCTTAGTATCCAATGGTTTCACATCCAGCTGAGGATTAAACCTGGTGCTGGTGGAAGCTCAACTCATTTACCCCCAAAATGATGAGCAATCAGCATGAAACAATGTGGTTACATTTGAAGAAATATGCATAATCCTATTTCATCTGTTGTTTTCATATACTGTTATGACAGTGCCGTGGGAAGTGTAATCATTGGCATATAGTTGATGGTGTTTAGCTGTTTCAGTACTAATGTCATTACCAGTTCTACCTGCTTCTCTGTCCTTGTCTGAGGGTCTGATTTACGAATGCACTTCGGGAAGGTGAACCCAAATGAATGTCCCAGGAGTGCTACTTTGCTTTGAAATGGTATTGTGTCATCTTTAATTTGTTTGATGTCCTTTTAAAGATGCATCCATGGAGAGACCTGTTCCATTTTAACGACATGCACTACAGTACCTTGCGACACTAGTACACACACTCCATTAGGACACTATTTTACTCAGGACCCATGAGCAGTGAGTGCATTTGGAAAATATTCAGAACCCTTGACTTTTTCCACATTTTGTTACGTTACAGCCTTATTCCAGACTGGATTAAATAATGTTTTTCCTCATCAATATACACACAACAACCCATAATAACAAAGTGAAAACAGGTTTTTACAAAATGTTGCCAATATATTCCATTAAAAATCTGAAATACCTTATTTACATACAGTACCAGTCAAAAGTTTGGACACCTACTCATTCAAGGATTTGTCTTTATTTTTTGCAAAATAATATTGAAGACATCAAAACTATGAAATAACACATATGGAATCAAGTAGTAACCAAAAAAGTGTTAACCAAATAAAAATATATTTTATATTTGAGATTCTTCAAAGTAGCCACCCTTTGTCTTGATGACAGCTTTGCACACTCTTGGCATTCTCTCAACCAGCTTCATGAGGTGGAATGCATTTCAATTAACAGGTGTGCCTTGTTCAAAGTGAATTTGTGGAATTTCTTTCCTTCTTAATGCGTTTGAGCCAACCAGTTGTGTTGTGACAAGATAGGGGTGATATACAGAAGATAGCCCTATTTGGTAAAAGACCAAGTACATATTATGGCAAGAACAGCTCAAATAAGCAAGGAGAAATGAAAGTCTATCGTTACTTTAAGACATGAAGGTCATCCAATGCGGAAAATTTCACTTTGAGCAGTAGCAAAAACCATCAAGCGCTATGATGTAACTGGCTCTCATAAGGTGAATGTGATTCCATGTAAACCTGTCTGTGTCAACTTTTCTACCCAGAGCTGCAAAGTATTTACCTTGCTTCCAGATAATTACCAGATCAGATTCATGGACATGGACTGACATCAAATTAATTAGTCACCCAGCAGTTGGCCATGACAGCAAATGTTTCTGCACTGATTATGGAACTGATGTGATCTGACATGCTGCCATCCCCTTGACAACTTCAGTTCTGCTATAGAATGTAATATTGGTGTGGAAAACAAAATGTATAAGAATATTTACCCTCAGCTGACAACTTTGGCCTCATAAACATTATATTACGTGGGTGGCAGTAAAAAAAAAAGAATTCTGCAATTACTGAGGCTTGACTTGTAACTGTGTTCTTTTAGTGTATTGCCAGCAGCCAGCATTCAATTACAGCACTGTCAGGGGTTGGGGATGAGGGTCGAGCAGCTGGTGATCCTTCAGCTTTATGGTATTTTAATGGCTGTTATAAAACCATCCTCCTCGCCAATGACTGGCAGGTATGACAGCATCATGAGCATCACAACCATCCTTGCAGACTTCATTACCAACTCACATCCAACCCCTCCTCTCTTATCACACATGCATGCACAAACACACACACACAAAAATATATCAATAAACAAATGTTTTTAGAAAAAACTGATATAATTCCAATCTTTGAAAATAGTGTGCACAGTCTTCACAGAAAGACAGTTTCACCACTACCTATACAGCAGGTGTAATCCAACTGTAGAGAGTAGGTCGTTTGTCATTAGGTTTAATTGATTCAGTGGCATTGAGAGAGAAAAGATCCACCTTTTACGGTAATTTGACATGATTAGCCTGTGACAGTTAATTGAGGAAGTCTGCTGGAACTATTGACAGTTACTCTACTGTGAAACAAAAATGTAGATATGGGTTATTAATAACAACATGCATCTGTCATCACATCAGACTATGCATAATCTAAAATGAAAGACACATTCTGGTTGCGCCTGAATATATGATCAAATATTAGAGGACTTACAAGCACTCCAGTAATATTTGATCAAACAAGATAGTATATTGAATCTTTAGAACAGGTTTACCTGATGCACAGTTATTCTAAGTCCTGTTTAATGTCTTCTTCCATCAAGGCCTCTGTAGTCTCTTATCCTCATCCTTGGACCCCAGATGCCAACCACTTATCTGTTTGATAGCATGCCTGTCTGCCAACTTAGACCATGATCAAAGATAGAGAAGAAAGGGACAGACAGACGATTGATCTATCAACACTGTTTTATAGGGAAAGATTTTCTGTCTTACAGGGCTACTGTACTGCCCTACAAAGGCAAAATGCAGTAACTACGAATTTGGTCAGAAATCTTTGATCTGTTGTAATGGCCAGGTACACTACATTATCAAATGTATGTGGACACCTGCTCGTCAATCATCTCATTCCAAAATCATGGGCATTAATATGGAGTTGGTCCCCCCTTTGCTACCAGCTGCTATAACAGCCTCCATTCTTCTGGGAAGGCTTTCCACTAGATGTTGGAACATTGCTACAGGGACTTGCTTCCATTCAGCCACAAGAGCATTTGTGAGGTTGAGCACTGATGTTGGGCGATTAGGCCTGGCTTGCAGTCGGCGTTCCAAGTTATCCCAAAGGTGATCAATGAAGTTGAGGTCAGGGCTCTGTACAGGCCAGTCCTTCCACACCGATCTTGACAAACCATTTCTCTATGGACCTTGCTTTGTGCACAGGGGCATTGTCATCCTGAAACAGGAAAGGGCCTTCCCCAAACTGTTGCCACAAAGTGGGAAGCACAGAATCGTCTAAAATGTAATTGTATGCTGTAGCGTTAAGATTTCTCTTCACTGGAATTAAGGGGCCTAGCCCGAACCATGAAAAACAGCCCCAGACCAATATTCCTCCTCTACCAAACTTTACAGTTGGCACTATGCCTTGTGGCAGGTAGTGTTCTTCTGGCATCCGCCAAACCCAGACTCTTCCTTCGGACTGCCAGATGGTGAAGTGTGATTCATCACTCCAGAGAACGCGTTTCCACTGCTCCAGAGTCCAATTGCGGCGAACTTTACACCACTCCAGCCGTGAAAACCCATTTCATGAAGCTCCCGACGAACAGTTATTGTGCTGACGTAGCTTCCAGAAGCAGTTTGGAACTCGGTAGTGAGTGTTGCAACTGAGGACAGAAGATTTTTATGTGCCACACGCTTTAGCACTTGGTGGTCCCATTTTGTGAGCTTGTGTGGCCTACCTCTTCACGGCTGAGCTGTTGTTGCTCCTAGACGTTTCCACTTTAGCACTTATGGTTGACTCTAGCAGGGCAGAGAAATTTGACAAAATAACTTGTTGGAAAGGTGGAATCCTATGACGGTGCCACGTTGAAAGTCGCTGTGGTCTTCAGTAAGGCCATTCTACTGCCAATGTTTGTGTATGGAGATTTCATGTCTGTGTGCTCAATTTTAATACACCTTGAAATAGTCGAAACCACTAATTTGAAGGGGTGTTCACTTACTTTTGTATATATAGTGTATTTTATCTGATTAATGTGATATTTAGTTTCCTGGCACAAGAATAAGCAGGATGATCAGAATATATCATGAAATATTGGAAATTGCTGTGTCTTTACAGAAAAATACTTTGAATCCATATTTTGCTGTAAAACACAATGTAGTTACTTCGTTTTGCCTTTGTAGGGCAGTGTTCTGGACAATGAACAGTAGTGGTGATCCTCAATTAATTGATAGGAACACATCCCTGCAGTGGGCACAATTCTCAGTGTTATTGAACCGACACGTACAGGGCGGTCTGCGTCCTGTACGTATTCACCCTCCTTGGCATTTTTCCTATTTTGTTGCCTTACAACCTGGAATTTAAAACATTTATGGGGGGGGTTTGAATCATTTAATTTATACAACATGCCTACCACTTTTAAGATACAAACAATTTTTTTATTGTGAAACAAACAAGAAATAAGACAAAAAAACTGAAAACTTGAGCGTGCATAACTATTCACCTTCCCAAAGTCAATACTTTGTAGAGACACCTTTCGCAGCAATTACAACTGCAAGTCTCTTGGGATATGTTTCCATAAGATTGGCACATCTAGCCACTGGGATTTTTACCCATTCTTCAAGGCAAAACTGCTCCAGCTCCTTCAAGTTGGATGGGTTCTTGCTGGTGTACAGCAATCTTTAAGTCATACCACAGATTCTCAATTGGATTGAGGTCTGGGCTTCCAAGACATTTAAATGTTCCCCCTTAAACCACCCGAGTGTTGCTTTAGCAGTATGCTTAGGGTTATTGTCCTACTGGAAGGTGAACCTCCGTCCCAGTCTCAAATCTCTGGAAGACTGAAACAGGTTTCCCTCAAGAATTCCCTGTATTTAGCACCATCCATCATTCCTTCAATTCTGACCAATTTCCCAGTCCCTGCTGATGAAAAACCTCCCCACAACATGATGCTGCCACCACCATGCTTCACTGTGGGGATGGTGTTCTCGGGTGATGAGAGGTGTTGGGTTTGTGACAGACATAGCATTTTCCTTGATGGCCAAAAAGCTCAATTTTAGTCTCATTTTACCAGAGTATGTTCTTCCATACGTTTGGGGAGTCTCCCACATGCCTTTTGGCGAACACCAAACGTGTTTGCTTATTTTTTCTTTAAGCAATGGCTTTTTTCTGGCCACTCTTCCGAGCCCAGCTCTGTGGAGTGTACGGATTAAAGTGGTCCTATGGACAGATACTCCAATCTCTGCTGTGGAGCTTTGCAGCTCCTTCAGGGTTATCTTTGGTCTCTTTGTTGCCTCTGATTAATGCCCTCCTTGCCTGGTCCATGAGTTTTGGTGGGCAGCCCTCTCTTGGCAGGTTTGTTGTGGTGCCATATTCTTTCCATTTTTTAATAATGGATTTAAAATGGAGCTCCGTGGGATGTTCAAGGTTTCTGATATTTTTTTATAACCCAACCCTGATCTGTACTTCTCCGCAACTTTGTCCCTGACTTGTTTGGAGAGCTCCTTGGTTTTCATGGTGCCGCTTGCTTGGTGGTTCCCCTTGCTTAGTGGTGTTGCAGACTCTGGGGCCTTTCAGAACAGGGATATACAGTGGGGAGAACAAGTATTTGATACACTGCCGATTTTGCAGGTTTTCCTACTTACAAAGCATGTAGAGGTCTGTCATTTTTATCATAGGTACACTTCAACTGTGAGAGACGGAATCTAAAACAAAAATCCAGAAAATCACATTGTATGATTTTTAAGTAATTAATTTGCATTTTATTGCATGACATAAGTATTTGATCACCTACCAACCAGTAAGAATTCCGGCTCTCACAGACCTGTTAGTTTTTCTTTAAGAAGCCCTCCTGTTCTCCACTCATTACCTGTATTAACTGCACCTGTTTGAACTCGTTACCTGTATAAAAGACACCTGTCCACACACTCAATCAAACAGACTCCAACCTCTCCACAATGGCCAAGACCAGAGAGCTGTGTAAGGACATCAGGGATAAATTGTAGACCTGTACAAGGCTGGGATGGGCTACAGGACAATAGGCAAGCAGCTTGGTGAGAAGGCAACAACTGTTGGCACAATTATTAGAAAATGGAAGAAGTTCAAGATGACGGTCAATCACCCTCGGTCTGGGGCTCCATGCAAGATCTCACCTCGTGGGGCATCAATGATCATGAGGAATGTGAGGGATCAGCCCAGAACTACACGGCAGGACCTGGTCAATGACCTGAAGAGAGCTGGGACCACAGTCTCAAAGAAAACCATTAGTAACACACTACGCCGTCATGGATTAAAATCCTGCAGCGCACGCAAGGTCCCCCTGCTCAAGCCAGCGCATGTCCAGGCCCGTCTGAAGTTTGCCAATGACCATCTGGATGATCCAGAGGAGGAATGGGAGAAGGTCATGTGGTCTGATGAGACAAAAATAGAGCTTTTTGGTCTAAACTCCACTCGCCGTGTTTGGAGGAAGAAGAAGGATGAGTACAACCCCATGAACACCATCCCAACCGTGAAGCATGGAGGTGGAAACATCATTCTTTGGGGATGCTTTTCTGCAAAGGGGACAGGACGACTGCACCGTATTGAGGGGAGGATGGATGGGGCCATGTATCGCGAGATCTTGACCAACAACCTCCTTCCCTCAGTAAGAGCATTGAAGATGGGTCGTGGCTGGGTCTTCCAGCATGACAACGACCCGAAACACACAGCCAGGGCAACTAAGGAGTGGCTCCGTAAGAAGCATCTCAAGGTCCTGGAGTGGCCTTGCCAGTCTCCAGACCTGAACCCAATAGAAAATCTTTGGAGGGAGCCGAAAGTCCGTATTGCCCAGCGACAGCCCCGAAACCTGAAGGATCTGGAGAAGGTCTGTATGGAGAAGTGGGCCAAAATCCCTGCTGCAGTGTGTGCAAACCTGGTCAAGAACTACAGGAAACGTATGATCTCTGTAATTGCAAACTAAGGTTTCTGTACCAAATATTAAGTTCTGCTTTTCTGATGTATCAAATACTTATGTCATGCAATAAAATGCAAATAAATTACTTAAAAATCATACAATGTGATTTTCTGGATTTTTGTTTTAGATTCCTTCTCTCACAGTTGAAGTGTACCTATGATAAAAATTACAGACCTCTACATGCTTTGTAAGTAGGAAAACCTGCAAAATCGTCAGTGTATCAAATACTTGTTCTCCCCACTGTATATACGGAGATCATGTGACAGATCATGTGACACAGATTGCACACAGTTGGACTTTATAAAATTAATATCGTAACGTCTGAAGGTAATTGGTTGCACCAGATCTTTTTTAGGGGCTTCATAGCAAATGGGGTGAATACATATGCACGCACCACTTTTCTGTTATTTGAATTAAAAAAAAATTGAAACAAGTTATTTTTTTCATTTCACTTCACCAATTTGGACTGTTTTGTGTATGTCTATTACATGAAATCCAAATAAAAATCAATTTAAATTACAGGTTGTAATGCAACAAAATAGTAAAAACACCAAGGGGGTGAATACTTTTGCAAGGCACTGTATATACATTGAGTGCACAAAATATTAAGAACACCTACCTAGTATTCAGTTGCACCCCCTTTTGCCCTCAGAATAGCCTCAATTCGTCGGGGCATGGACTCTTCAAAGTTTCAAAGTTCTTCCACAGGGATGCTGTCCCATGTTGACCTTTTCACCTGGATTCATCTGGTCAGTCAATGTCATGGAAAGAGCAGGTGTTCATAATGTTTTGTACACTCAGTGTAAGTTTTATTGAATAACAGCAGGTCACAAGGACTGTCACTGCATGATTCTATAAATGCAAGTGAAAGGTTTGCCTTTATCAATCCAACAATTCAGGATTTTTCATGCTCCACACATTTGATTGAATCCAATACCTTGATTTAGATTGAATTCAAGTTATATTATTTTATATTATGGTCTAGTATCAACAACAAGTCCGTTTTATTCACCTGTTATTTTAAGCCACTCTATTTTGTTGCTCTGGGTAATGTTTAGGGGACCTGAGGACTCAATCAAAGCTTATTGCATTTGACAGCTGCTTTATGCTTATGGCTACAACCTGGAGCAAATATACCAATGGACTGAAATGTCAGATTTTTTAAACCAGTGATAGATAGAGAGGGGGTTTTATGAAAGATTTAGATGGATTATTTGGGAAATGACAACTCAAATTGTGGAACAGAAAATCAGAGCTGTCCTTTCAGGAATTTTTTATAATCATGTAACGATTCCGGGGTGCTTTAAATAAACACTATTGTAAAGATATAACTAGGTGAGTATGTAGTGGGCAAATATATTTGACATGTATATACACAGTATTTTGTACAGTGCAATCGGAAAGTATTCAGACCTCTTGACTCTTTCCATGTTTTGTTACCTAAAAGCCTTTTTCTAAAATGTATTAAATAGTTTTTTTCCCTCATCAATCTACACATAATACCCCATAATGATCTATAGACTATTCCCCCAACCTCATGGATGAGTTCTTGCTCTGACATACATTGTCAACTGTGGGACCTTATATATAGACAAGTCAAGGGGTCTGAATACTTTCCGGACGCATTCAGACCCCTTGACTTTTTCCACATTTTGTTGTGTTACAGCCTTATTCTTAAATGGATTAAATAAAAAATAAATCCTCATCATCACACACAATACCCCATCATGACAAAACAAAAAAAGGTTTTTAGAAATGTTTGCAAATGCATTCAAATAAAACAACAGAAATATCATATTGACATAAGTATTCAGACCCTTTGCGATGAGACTCAAAATTGAGCTAAGGTGCGTTCTGCATCCATTGATCATCCTTGAGATGTTTCTACAACTTGATTGGAGTCCACCTGTGGTAAATTCAATTGATTGGACATGATTTGAAAAGGCACATACCAGTCTATATAAAGGTCCCACAGTTGACAGTGCATGTCAGAGCAAAAACCAAGCCAGGAGGTCGAATTAATTGTACGTAGAGCTCCGAGACAGGATTGTGTCGAGGCACAGATCTGGGGAAGGATACCAACAAATGTCTGCAGCATTGAAGGTTCCCAAGAACACAGTGTCCTCCATCAATCTTAAATGGAAGAAGTTTTGAACCACCAAGACTCTTCCTTGAGCTTGCCACCCAGCAAACTGTGCAATTGGGGGAGAAGGGCCTTGGTCAGGGAGATAACTAAGAACCCGATGGTCACGCTAACAGAGCTCCAGAGTTCTTTCCAGAAGGACAACCATCTCTGCAGCACTCCACCAATCAGGCTTGATTGGTAGAGTGCCAGACGGAAGCCAGTCCTCAGTAAAAGGCACATGACAGCCTGCTTGGAGTTTGCCAAAATCTCCAAGCTCTGGTCTGCTGAAGCCAAGATCTTACTCTTTGGCTTGAATGCCAAGCGTCACGTCTGAAGGAAACCTGGCACCATCCCTACGTTGAAGCATGGTGGTGGCAGCATCATGCTGTGGGGATGTTTTTCAACGGCAGGGACTGGAGGACTAGTCAGGATCGAGGGAAAGATGAACGGAGCAAAGTACAGAGAGATTCTTGATAAAAACCGGTTACAAATGACTGATGTAGACATGTACTGCAGACATATCATGATATGACACAAGCACATAATATATATAACAAATGGAAACAAATTGGGAAGCTGTCACGTGTATCCACAGCATGTATACATTTCACTCTCAAGTTATGACACTGGGTTGGTCTTTGAATTAAGTTACATCCCTGCAGTAGTGCATGTCTTTAGAAACCTTGAGGTTCCGTTTCACTCCCTCCTGCGCTGATCCTATCAGGAATCAAGGTAAGACCCAGATGCAGACCGTGTCAAAGTAACAATGTTTATTACAGAAACAGGGGCATAGGAACAGTATGGGAGGCAGGCTCAGGGTCAGGTCAGGCAGAGGTTGGGTATCCAGAGGTGGAGCAAAGGTACAGGACGGCAGGCAGGCTCAGGAGCAGACAGTGGTCAGGCGGGTAGGTACAGGGTCAGGACAGACAAGGGTCAAAAACCAGGAGGACGAGAAAAAAACAGACTCGGGGAAAGCAGGAGCTGACACAAAAAATGCTGGTTAGCTTGACAAACTAAACGAACTGGCAACAGACAAACAGAGAACACAGGTATAAATACACAGGGGATAATGGGGAAGATGGGCGACACCTGGAGAATGGTCACAGACAGGTGAAACAGATCAGGGTGTGACAGTACCCCCCCCTTCTAGGGGTGCTGGCGTCCTACCTGGGCCATACCTGGTTGACCGGGGTGCCAACGGTGGAAGTCGGCGATGAGGGCTAGGTCCAGGATGTCTCTCCTCTGGGCCATAACCCTCCCAGTCAACCAGGTACTGGAAACCCCTGCCCCGTGGTCAAACCATCAGGATGTGTCTCACCGTTTACGCTGGATGGCCATCAACAACACGGAGAGGAGGGGTGGGCCTGGAAATAGAAGACTAAGGGCTGTGAGACACGGGCTTAATTCTAGACACATGGAATGTAGGATGAATACGAAGGGTACGGGCCGACAGCAGAGGGGCTAAAGATCTTGGAGATGGGGAAAGGGCAGATAAACCGGGGGGACAGTTGGCGAGACTCCACCCGGAGGGGCTGATACCCCAGGGAACACTGAAATGGAGATAGGCCCGTGGCAGAGCAGGGAAGGGTGTTGAGGGCGTATTCGACCCACACAAGCTGCTGGCTCCAGGTGGTGGGGCTGGCAGAGACCAGGCAGCGCAGAGTAGTTTTGAGGTCCTGGTTGACTCGCTCTGACTGGCCGTTGGACTGAGGTTGGAACCCGGAGGACAGGCTGGCCAACGACCCAATGAGGGTGCAGAACTCCTTCCAGAACTGGGACGAGAACTAAGGAACCAAGTCGGAGACCATGTCCACGGGCACTCCATGGATCCGGAAGACGTGCTGCACCATAAACTGGGATGTCTCCTTTGCAGAGGGTAGTTTGAGGAGAGGAATGAAGTGGGCGGCTTTGGAAAACCGATCCACCACGGTCAGGATGGCGGTGTTGCCATCAGATGGGGGAAGACCCGTGACAAAGTCCAGGATGATGTGAGACTAGGGACGGTGGGGGACAGGCAGAGGTTGGAGGAGACCAGCCAGAGCTTGCTGATGAGTCTTGTTCTGTGCACACACCGTGCAAGCGGCAACGAATGCGGACTAGTCAGGAACCATAGTAGAACACCAAAAGTTCTGTCGCACAAAGGACAGGGTCTGACGGGTGCCCAGGTGGCAGGCAAGCCTGGAGGAGTCGGCGTCAGGAATGAACATTCCGGTTATCAGGCCTCTGGATTTGCTTCCGGGCGGTCTTTCGCCCAGAGAACGGGGCATCAAAGACCTTCCTCACTTCTCCCACGAACCCCTCCAGACTAGTGCATATGGCCGGCTGTTGCTCCCACATGGCAGTAGCCCAGGTGAGAGCCCTCCTGATCATCCGCGTGATGAGGTAGCCTATCTTGGAGCGATCCGAGGGGAAGGAGGATCTGAAACTCGAAGACGAGAGCACATTGAGCTACGAATGCCCGACAGGTGCTCGGCTCTCCATAGAAGCGTTCCAGAGGAGGTCAGCGGGGCACCCGAGAAGGTGGAGTGACCGATGAGACGGCGCTGCTAGCAGCTGAGTCGCTGAGGAGCTGTGGGGTTACCACCGTGGTAGGCAGCCTCCCAGCCAACCCGTGGACTTTCTCTTCCAAGCTGTCCAACGCCTGGTCATGGCTTTCAGCCAATGTTTGGACCCCCTCCACAAGGCCACGAAGCAATTCCTCATGCATACCAATGGTGGCTCCCTGGGTGGAGATGGCGTTGCGCAGCTGGCCCGGGTCTGCTGGGTCAGTCAGGGCCAGTTCGTACTATCAGGAATCAAGGTAATACCCAGATGCAGACCGTGTTGAAGTAACAATGTTTATTACAGCAACAAGGGTAAAGGAACAGGACGGCAGGCAGGCTCAGGGTCAGGGGCAGGCAGAGTGGTCAGGCGGGTGGGTACAGGGTCAGGACAGGCAAGGGTCAAAAACCAGGAGGACGAGACGAAAGTGACTGGGGAAAAGCAGGAGCTGACACAAAATCAAATTAAAGTTTATTTGTCACGTGCGCCGAATACAACAAGTGTAGACCTTACAGTGAAATGCTTACTTACAGGCTCTAACCAATAGTGCAAAAAAAGGTATTAGGTGAACAATAGGTAAAGTAAAGAAATAAAACAACAGTAAAAAGACAGTGAAAAATAACAGTAGCGAGGCTATAACAGTAGCGAGGCTATAAAAGTAGCAAGGCTACATACAGACACCGGTTAGTCAGGCTGATTGAGGTAGTATGTACATGTAGATATGGTTGACTATGCAGGTAGGTAGGCTAGTTGAGAACAAGTTCTCCTGGCCAAGACAAAGCAAACCAGTTCGACACATACAACAACACAAAGTTACAAAGTTACACATGGAATAAACAAACATACAATCAATAATACAGTAAAAAAATATATATACAGCATGTGCAAATAAGGTAGGATAAGAGAGGTAAGGCAATAAATAGGCCATGGTGGCGAAGTAATTACAATATAGCAATTAAACACTGGAATGGTAGATGTGCAAAAGATGAATGTGCAAGTAGAGATACTGGGGTGCAAAGGAACAACATCAATAAATAAATACAGTATGGGGATGAGGTAGATAGGTGGGCTGTTTACAGATGGGCTATGTACAGGTGCAGTGATCTGTGAGCTGCTCTGACAGCTGGTGCTTAAAGCTAGTGAGGGAGATATGAGTCTCCAGCTTCAGTGATATTTGCAGTTCGTTCCAGTCATTGGCAGCAGAGAACTGGGAGGAAAGGTGACCAAAGGAGGAATTGGCTTTGGGAGTGACCAGTGAGATATACCTGCTGGAGCGCGTGCTACGAGTGGGTGCTGCTATGGTGACCAGTGAGCTGAGATAAGGTGACCAGTGAGCTGAGATATATTTATCTAGCAGAGACTTGTAGATGACCTGTAGCCAGTGGGTTTGGCAACGAGTATGAAGCGAGGGCCAGCCAACGAGACCATACAGATTGCAGTGGTGGGTAGTATATGGGGCTTTGGTGACAAAACGGATGGCATTGTGATAGACTGCATCCAATTTGTTGAGTAGAGTGTTGGAGGCTGTTTTGTAAATCACATCGCCGAAGTCGAAGATCGGTAGTCAGAACCGTCCAGAGTAGTAATGCTGGACAGGCGGGCAGGTGCGGGCAGCGGTCGGTTGAAGAGCATGCATTTAGTTTTACTTGCATTTTTGAGCAGTTGGAGGTCACGGAAGGAGAGTTGTATGGCATTGAAGCTCGTCTGGAGGTTAGTTAACCTCTCTGGTACAAGTGGGATGCTAGCAGGGCGCCAAATTCAAAACAACAGAAAACTCATAATTAAAATTCCTCAAACATACAAGTATTATCTACTATTTTAAAGATAAACTTCTTGTAAATCCAACCACAGTGTCCGATTTCAAAAAGGCTTTACTGCGAAAGCACACCATGCGATTATGTTAGGTCAGCACCTAGTCACAGAAAACCATACAGCCATTTTCCAGCCAAGGAGAAGGCTCACAAGTCAGAAATAGCGATTCAATTAATCACTAACCTTTGATGATCTTCATCAGATGGCACTCATAGGACTTCATGTTACACAATACATGTATGTTTTGTTCGATAAAGTTCATATTTATATCCAAAAATCTCAGTTTACATTGGCGCGTTATGGTCAGAAATGCATTGTCTCAAACAAACATTCAGTGAAAGTGCAGAGAGCCACATCAAATTACAGAAATACTCATCATAAACATTGATAAAAGATACAAGTGTTAAACATACGAATAAAGATAAACTTCTCCTTAATGCAACCGCTGTGTCAGATTTCAAAAAGGCTTTACGGAGAAAGCACACTTTGCGATTATGTTAGGTCTGCACCTAGCCACAGAAACCTATACAGCCATTTTCCAGCCAAGGAGAGTGTCACAAAAGTCAGAAATGGCATTAAAATTAATCGCTTACCTTTGATGATCTTCATCTGGTGGCACTCCCAGGTCTCCATGTTCGACAATAAATGTTTGTTTTGTTCGATAATGTCCCTCTATGACCAAATACCTCCTTTTTGTTTGCGCGTTTTGTCCAGTAATCCGAATGCTTAACCTCTCTTGGGCACGTGAGACGGTAGCGTCCCACCTCTTCAACAGCCAGTGAAACTGCTGGGCGCCAAATTCAAATACAGAAATACTCATTATAAAAATTCAGAAAACAAAACATATTTTACATAGGTTCAAAGATTACCTTCTTGTGAATCCAACCACGGTGTCAGATTTAAAAAATGCTTTACGGCGAAAGCATACCGTACGATTATTTGAGAACATAGCCCACTAGACAAATCATTACAAACAGTAGCCAGTCAAGTAGAACAGTTACACATGTCAGAAATAGAGATAAAATGAATCCCTTACCTTTGATGATCTTCATATGGTTGCACTCAGCAGACATTAATTTACTCAATAAATGTTCCTTTTGTTCGATAAAGTCTCTTTATATCCAAAAACCTCCATTTTGTTCATGTGTTTTCTTCAGTAATCCACAGGCTCATACGCAGTCAAAACAGGAAGTCAAAAAAATCAAAATTGTATCCGTAAAGTTCATAGAAACATGTCAAATGATGTTTATATTCAAACCTCAGGTTGTTTTTAGCCTAAATAATCGATAATATTTCAACCGGACAATAACGTTGTCAATTTAAAAAGTAAACAAGAAACGCACTCTCTCGGTCGTGCGCATGAAAAAGCTCTGTGACACTTTAGGGTTCACTCATTCAGACTGCTCTTACTTCTTCATTTTTCAGAATACAAGCCTGAAACAATTTCTAAAGACTGTTGACATCTAGTGGAAGGTATAGAAACTGCAATTTGAGTCCTAAGTCAATGGATACTGTAATGGCATTGAATAGAAAACTACAAAACCAAAAAAAACGACTTCCTGAATGGATTTTCTCAGGTTTTCGCCTGCCAAATCAGTTCTGTTATACTCACAGACACTATTTTAACAATTTCTGAAACTTTAGAGTGTTTTCTATCCAAATCTACCAATTATATGCATATCATATCTTCTGGGCCCGAGAAGCAGGTAGTTTAATTTGGGCATGCTTTTCATCCAAAATTCCGAATGCTGCTGCCCCCTACTCACCCTACCAGACGAAAAGTAAAAAAAAAAGTGCAATAAAAGTTAGTAGAAATATGCCAAACGATGTTTAAAATCAATCCTCCGGTTGTTTTTGTCATAAATAATCAATCATATTTCAACCGGACAAAAGCTTGGTCAATAGGAAAGGAAAAACAAGAAAGGCGTGTTCCCGATCAGGCGCATGGCTGATAAATGGACATTTCCACTGGCCACTGATTGAAAGTGCGGTATCTCCCTCATTTTTCAGAGTAAAAGCCTGAAAAAATGCCTAAAGACTGGCCACATGTAGAGGAAGCCACAGAGCTCGTGAACTGGGTCCTAAGTCTTTGTATGGTGGATAGGCTTTCAATGGAAAAACAGCCTTTCAAAATAATAGTACTTCCTGGTTAGATTTTCCTCTGGTTTTGCCTGCCAAATCAGTTCTGTTATACTCACAGACACTATTTTAACAATTTCTGAAACTTTAGAGTGTTTTCTATCCAAATCCACTAATTATATGCATATCATATCTTCTGGGCCTGAGTAGCAGGCAGTTTAATTTGGGCATGCTTTTCATCCAAAATTCCGAATGCTGCCCCCTACCCTAGTGAAGTTAACACAGTGTCCAAAGAAGGGCCAGAGGTATACAGAATGGTGTTGTTTGCGTAGAGGTGGATCAAAGAATCACCAGCAGTAAGAGCGACATCATTGGTGTATACAGAGAAGAGAGTCGGCCCGAGAATTGAACCCTGTGGCACCCCCATAGAGGCTGCCAGAGGTCCGGACAACAGGCCCTCCGATTTGACATACTGAACTCTATCAGAGAAGTAGTTGGTGAACCAAGCGAGGCAATCATTTAAGAAACCAAGGTGGTGAGTCTGCCAATAAGAAGGTGGTGAATGACAGAGTCGAAAGCCTTGACCAGGTCGATGAATACGGCTGCACAGTAATGTCTCTTATCGATGGCGGTTATGATATCGTTTAGGACCTTGAGCGTGGCTGAGGTGCACCCATGACCAGCTCTGAAATCAGATTGCATAGCGGAGAACTTATGGTGAGTTTTGAAATGGTCGGTGATCTGTTTGTTAACTTGACTTTCAAAGACCTTAGAAAGGCAGGGTAGAATAGATATAGGTCTGTAGCAGTTTGGGTCTGGAGTGTCTCCCCCTTTGAAGAGGGGGATGACCGCGGCAGCTTTCCAATCTATGGGAATCTCAGACAATACGATGGAGAGGTTGAACAGGCTAGTAATAGGGGTTGCAACAATTTCGGCAGATAATTTAGAAAGAGAGAGTCCAGATTGTCTAGCCCGGCTGATTTGTAGGGGTCGAGATTTTGCAGCTCTTTCAGAACATCAGCTATCTGGATTTGAGTGAAGGAGAAGTGGGGGAGGTTTGGGCGAGTTGCTGTGGGGAGTGCAGGGCTGTTGACAGGGGTAGGGGTAGCCAGGTGGAAAGCATGGCCGGCCGTAGAAAAATGCTTTTTGAAATTCTCAATTATTGTGGATTTATCGGTGGTAACAGTGTTTCCTAGCCTCAGTGCAGTGGGCAGCTGGGAGGAGGTGCTCTTATTCTCCATGGACTTTACAGTGTCCCAGAACTTTTTGGAGTTTGTACTACAGGATGCAAATTTCTGTTTGAAAAAGCTAGCCTTAGGTTTCCTAACTGCCTGTGTATATTGGTTCCTAACTTCCCTGAAAAGTTGCATATCTGAAAGGTTGCATATCACGGGGGCTATTCAATGCTAATGCAGAACGCCACAGGATGTGTTTGTGCTGGTCAAGGGCAGACAGGTCTGGAGTGAACCAAGGGCTATATCTATTCCTGGTTCTAAATTTTTTGAATGGAGCATGCTTGTTTAAGATGGTGAGGAAGGCACTTTTAAAGAATAACCAGGCATCCTCTACTGACGGGATGAGGTCAATGTCATTCCAGGATACCCCGGCCAGGTCGATTAGAAAGGCCTGTTCGCTGAAGTGTTTTAGGGAGCGCTTGACAGTGATGAGGGGTGATCGTTTGACCGCAGACCCATTACGGATGCAGGCAATGAGGCAGTGATCGCTGAGATCTTGGTTGAAAACAGCAGAGGTGTATTTGGAGGGTGAGTTAGTTAGGATGATATCTATGAGTGTGCCGTGTTTACGGATTTGGGGTTGTACCTGGTAGGTTCATTGATCATTTAAATGAGATTGAAGGCATAAAGCTTAGATTGTAGGATGGCCGGGGTGGTAAGCATGTCCCAGTTTAGGTCACCTAGCAGCACGAGCTCAGAAGATAAATGGGGGGCAATCAATTCACGTATGGTGTCCAGGGCACAGCTGGGGGCAGAGGGTGGTCTATAGCAAGCGGCAACGGTGAGAGACTTGTTTCTGGAAAGGTGAATTTTTAGAAGTATAAGCTCTAATTGTTTTGGTACAGACCTGGATAGTAAGATAGAACTCTGCAGGCTATCTCTGCAGTAGATTTTAACACCGGCCTTTTTGGCAGTTCTATCTTGGCGGAAAATGTTATAGTTAGGGATGGAAATTTCAGGGTTTTTGGTGGTTTTCCTAAGCCAGGATTCAGACACGGCGAAGACATCCGGGTTGGCAGAATGTGCTAAAGCAGTGAATAAATCAAACTTAGGGGGTAGGCTTCCAATTAACTTCTTATGGATCAGTGGGACGCTAGCGTCCCATCTCGACAACTTCCGGTGAAATTGCAGAGCGCCAATATTCAAATTAAATTACTATAAATATTTAACTTTCATGAAATCACAAGAGCAATACATCAAAATTAAGCTTAACTTGTTTTTAATCCAGCCGCCGTGTCAGATTTCAAAAAGGCTTTACGGCGAAAGCAAACCATGCGATTATCTGAGGACAGCGCTCAGCACACAAAACATTACAAACAGTTAGCAGCCAAATAGATTAGTCATGAAAGTCAGAAATAGCAATAAAATGAACATGCATGAAACCAAGGCTTTTACGTTTACAGAAGTCAACAAATGAGAGTACCTGGGGAGTAGGAGTGGAGCTAGGCACTGCAGGTCCTGGATTAACCTCTACATCACCAGAGGAACTGAGGAGAAGTAGGATAAGGGTACGGCTAAAGGCTATAAGAACTGGCCGTCTAGCACGTTCAGAACAGAGAGTAAAGGGAGCAGGTTTCTGAGCACTACAGCATAGATTCAAGGCATAATGTACAGACAAAGGTATGGTAGGAAGAGAGTACATTGGAGGTAAACCTAGGCATTGAGCAATGATGAGAGAGATATAGTCTCTAGAGACGTTTCAAATCAAATCAAATCAAATCAAGTTTTATTAGTCACATACACATGGTTAGCAGATGTTAATGCGAGTGTAGCGAAATGCTTGTGCTTCTAGTTCCGACAATGCAGTAATAACCAACAGTAATCTAACCTAACAATTCCACAACTACTACCTTACACACACACACAAGTGTAAAGGGATAAAGAATATGTACATAAAGATATATGAATGAGTGGTGGTACAGAACGGCATGGCAGATGCAGTAGATGGTATAGAGTGCGGTATATACATATGAGATGAGTACTGTAGGGTATGTAAACATAAAGTGGCATAGTTTAAAGTGGCTAGTGGTACATGTATTACATAAAGATGGCAAGATGCAGTAGATGATATAGAGTACAGTATATACATATGAGATGGGTAATGTAGGGTATGTAAACATTGTATTAAGTGGCATTGTTTAAAGTGGCTAGTGGTACATTTTTACATAATTTCCATCAATTCCCATTTTTAAAGTGGCTGGAGTTGAGTCAGTATGTTGGCAGCGGCCGCTAAATGTTAGTGGTGGCTGTTTAACAGTCTGATGGCCTTGAGATAGAAGCTGTTTTTCAGTCTCTCGGTCCCTGCTTTGATGCACCTGTACTGACCTCGCCTTCTGGATGATAGCGGGGTGAACAGGCAGTGGCTTGGGTGGTTGTTGTCCTTGATGATCTTTATGGCCTTCCTGTGACATCGGGTGGTGTAGGTGTCCTGGAGGGCAGGTAGTTTGCCCCTGGTGATGCGTTCTGCAGACCTCACTACCCTCTGGAGAGCCTTACGGTTGTGGGCGGAGCAGTTGCCGTACCAGGCGGTGATACAGCCCGACAGGATGCTCTCGATTGTGCATCTGTAGAAGTTTGTGAGTGCTTTTGGTGACAAGCCGAATTTCTTCAGCCTCCTGAGGTTGAAGAGGCGCTGCTGCGCCTTCTTCACAACGCTGTCTGTGTGGGTGGACCAATTCAGTTTGTCCGTGATGTGTACACCGAGGAACTTAAAACTTTCCACCTTCTCCACTACTGACCCGTCGATGTGGATAGGGGGGTGCTCCCTCTGCTGTTTCCTGAAGTCCACAATCATCTCCTTTGTTTTGTTGACGTTGAGTGTGAGGTTATTTTCCTGACACCACACTCCGAGGGCCCTCACCTCCTCCCTGTAGGCCGTCTCGTCGTTGTTGGTAATCAAGCCTACCACTGTAGTGTCATCCGCAAACTTGATGATTGAGTTGGAGGCGTGCATGGCCACGCAGTCGTGGGTGAACAGGGAGTACAGGAGAGGGCTCAGAACGCACCCTTGTGGGGCCCCAGTGTTGAGGATCAGCGGGGTGGAGATGTTGTTACCTACCCTCACCACCTGGGGGCGGCCCGTCAGGAAGTCCAGGACCCAGTTGCACAGGGCGGGGTCGAGACCCAGGGTCTCGAGCTTGATGACGAGTTTGGAGGGTACTATGGTGTTAAATGCTGAGCTGTAATCGATGAACAGCATTCTCACATGGGTATTCCTCTTGTCCAGATGGGTTAGGGCAGTGTGCAGTGTGGTTGCGATTGCGTCGTCTGTGGACCTATTGGGTCGGTAAGCAAATTGGAGTGGGTCTAGGGTGTCCGGTAGGGTGGAGGTGATATGGTCCTTGACTAGTCTCTCAAAGCACTTCATGATGACGGAAGTGAGTGCTACGGGGCGGTAGTCGTTTAGCTCAGTTACCTTAGCTTTCTTGGGAACAGGAACAATGGTGGCCCTCTTGAAGCATGTGGGAACAGCAGACTGGGATAAGGATTGATTGAATATGTCCGTAAACACACCGGCCAGCTGGTCTGCGCATGCTCTGAGGACGCGGCTGGGAATGCCGTCTGGGCCTGCAGCCTTGCGAGGGTTAACACGTTTAAATGTTTTACTCACCTCGGCTGCAGTGAAGGAGAGCCCGCAGGTTTTGGTAGGGGGCCGTGTCAGTGGCACTGTATTGTCCTCAAAGCGGGCAAAAAAGTTGTTTAGCCTGTCTGGGAGCAAGACATCCTGGTCCGCGACGGGGCTGGTTTTCTTTTTGTAATCCGTGATTGACTGTAGACCCTGCCACATACCTCTTGTGTCTGAGCTGTTGAATTGCGACTCGATTTTGTCTCTGTACTGAGACTTAGCCTGTTTGAATGCCTTGCGGAGAGAATAGCTACACTGTTTGTATTCGGTCATGCTTCCGGTCACCTTGCCCTGGTTAAAAGCAGTGGTTCGCGCTTTCAGTTTCACGCGAATGCTGCCGTCAATCCACGGTTTCTGGTTTGGGAATGTTTTTATCGTTGACATCGTCAATGCACTTCCTAATGAACTCGCTCACCGAATCAGCATATTCGTCAATATTGTTGTTGGACGCGATGCGGAACATATTCCAATCCGCGTGATCGAAGCAGTCTTGAAGCGTGGATTCAGATTGGTCGGACCAGCGTTGAACAGACCTGAGCGCGGGAGCTTGTTGTTTGAGTTTCTGTTTGTAGGCTGGAATCAACAAAATGGAGTCGTGGTCAGCTTTTCCGAAAGGGGGGCGGGGGAGGGCCTTATAAGCGTCGCGGAAATTAGTATAACAATGGTCTAGTGTTTTTCCAGCCCTGGTAGCACAATCGATATGCTGATAGAATTTAGGGAGTTTTGTTTTTAGATTAGCCTTGTTAAAATCCCCAGCTACGATGAATGCAGCCTCAGGGTGTGTGGTTTCCAGTTTACAAAGAGTCAGATAAAGTTCGTTCAGGGCCATCGATGTGTCTGCTTGGGGGGGAATATATACGGCTGTGATTATGATTGAAGAGAATTCCCTTGGTAGATAATGCGGTCGACATTTGATTGTGAGGAGTTCTAGATCAGGTGAACAGAATGACTTGAGTTCCTGTGTGTTGTTATGATGATCACACCACTTCTCGTTAATCATAAGGCATACCCCCCCGCCCCTCTTCTTACCGGAAAGATGTTTGTTTCTGTCGGCGCGATGCATGAAGAAACCAGCTGGCTGCACCGACTCCGTTAGCGTCCCTTGAGTTAGCCATGTTTCCGTGAAGCAGAGCACGTTGCAATCCCTGATGTCTCTCTGGAATGCTACCCGTGCTCGGATTTCATCAACCTTATTGTCAAGAGACTGGACATTGGCGAGTAGTATGCTAGGGAGTGGAGCGCGATGTGCCCGTCTCCGAAGCCTGACCACGAGACCGCCTCGTTTTCCCCTTTTTCGGCGTCGCACAGGGTCGCCGGCTGGGATCAGATCCATTGTATTGGGTGGAAGGCAAAACACTGGATCCGTTTCGGGAAAGTCATATTCCTGGTAGGAACGATGATGAGTTGACGTTAATCGTATATTCAGTAGTTCCTCCCGACTGTATGTAATGAAACCTAAGATTACCTGGGGTACCGATGTAAGAAATAACACGTAAAAAAACAAAATACTGCATATTTTCCAAGGAACGCGAAGCGAGGCGGCCATCTCTTTTCGGCGCCGGAAGTAGTAGGTGATGTCATCGCATATGTGGGAGGTGGAACAACATGGTTGATTAAGGCATGTTGAGCAGGGCTAGAGGCTCTACAGTGAAATAAGACAGTAATCACTAACCAGGACAATAATGGACAAGGCATATTGATATTAGGGAGAGGCATGCGTAGCCAAGTGATCGTATGGGTCCAGTGAGTGGTTGGGCTGGCTGGGGACACGGCGATTCAGACAGTTAGCAGGCCGGGGCTAGCAAGCTAGCATAAGGGCCTTAGAGGGACGTCGCGATGGGGGAAAGTCTGTTTTCTTCCACGTGCGGTGACGTCGATAGACCAGTCGTGGAATTAGTAGGGTTCCAAGTAGCAAAGGGGTCCAAGTCCAATTGGCAAAATTGGTATAGTGGTCCAAGAAACTGGCCGATGTATCAGCTAACAGTCCAATATGCTCTAGATAGCTAGCAGGCCGAGGTTAGCAGAATGGGCCTTTCGGGGGACGTTGCGCCTGAGGGGCCTGTTGGGATCCTCGGGCAGATTATGTCGGTATTCCAGTCGTGAAGGATCGGCGGGGTTCCGTGCCCCGTACCGGCAGTAGAAGGTGTCCAGATAGTGTAGCCGAGGAGTGGGCTTCAGGAGTAGCCCAGGAGCCCTAGCCGGGAGATGGGTCTAGCATGGGCTAGCTACAGGCTAGTTGGTGCTTGCTCCGGGACGGAAACGTTAGCCAGGAGAAGTCAACCCGGGTTGCGGTTAGCTAGCTGCAATGATCCAGGTGAAAAGGTTCAGAGTTTGCAGTAGGAATCCTGGTATATGGAGAGAAAAATAGGTCCGTATACTCTGGTTTGAAACGCGTTGTACGAACCGGCGAGAGCTTTCTGAGCTAAAGGTCAGCTGATGACCACTAGCAGTAGTTAGCTGACTGATAGCTGATAGCTGGTAGCTAGTTAGCAAGCTAACTTCAGTTGAGGGAATTCCAGTTCGGGGGTAAATAGAAATACTTTAGAAAAAAACAGATCCACACCACATTGGGTGAGGCGGGTTGCAGGAGAGTATTTTGAGGTTGAGGTTTAGGAAAAATATAAAAAAGAATGCGAAGGAAATATATTAAAAGATATATACATGGGACGAGACAAGACAAAGACAAAGACGTCTGACTGCTACGCCATCTTGGATACTCAATATATGATGAACAGAGGGTAGCAGTAGCGTAAAGAGGGGTTGGCGGGTGGTGGGTGGTGGGACACAATGCCCAGTTAGCCAATGTGTGGGAGCACTGGTTGGTCGGCCCAATTGAGGTACGCTGGTTGGCTTGACAAACAAGACGACTGGCAACAGACAAACAGAGAACACAGGTATTAGTACACAGGGGATAATGGGGAAGATGGGTGACACCTGGAGGGGGGTGGAGACAATCACAAAGACAGGTGAAACAGATCAGGGTGTGACACATCCGATCGTTAGGGAAATGACAGCCCTGGAGTTTCCTTTTGTGTGCTTATTTTTTTTCAAACCAAGACATAAAGAAAAAAAGACACTCAAATGAAGCCTGCTATGTATAAGCACCAGTTTGATTTTAATGACTCTAACACAGCTGGAGGTTCTCAGATGAGCACAGAATTACTCCCTAAAAACACAACACACGCTGACTCATCACCCTGTGAAATCAGCAGCAGTAGAAGACAAGTAATAATGTGGTGTATGTCTTAATTAGAGTTCCACAAAGAGTACAGATTTGAATTTAAAAGGCACCAGCATAGAACCAAACAAAAGGCAGGGCACAATGCTTTTGTAAGTTGACTAGTTTGCCCCAACAGTAGCTGTAAATCGAAGATGTTTTAAAGTAAAACAAAAGGTTGTATCATCCCCGCAGGTGTGAAAGTAAGGCGGTACGGCCTGGTATGGCTTTCCGGCAAAATAAATAGTGTGGGTACGCCATACCGTTAAAACGTCTGCCCATCACAATTAATAAATCATGCCCAAAAACTATAGGCAATTACCATTACTTAACATTACCGCACATCAGCCGCATGAAACATTTGCGAATTGACTGGAAACCGGGTGGTATACACACCAAATTACATTTGTGGTTTGAGGAGAACACATTTTTTCAAGGTGGAGATGAGTGGCCGAGATGCTTGCAGACAAGGCAGAGATGAGTGGCCGAGACAGATGAGTGGCCGAGACCGAGGAGTGCTTGGGCAACAGTTGATGCATCAATTCAGTGTAGACTTATGACAATCGCAGAATGTAATTTCAATACATGTAGGTGTTTTCTTTCCATTCATCAAATTGCGGGTGCACATTGCACTGTTGGGGTTAGGATGCTGAAATGATATTGTGAGTGGACTAATGTGCACAGGTCGCCTACAGGAGCGCTTGTTGTTGATTGTTTGACAATCAGATGAAAACATCATGACTGGCTGTGTTTATGCCACATTAAAAGGCATCGGCGGCATGTCCATATAGGCTAAGGGAAGCTCAGCTTTCTCTGAAGTAAATATAATTAAATTCCCCAAATAATATAGCCTAATTAGCTTACTCATGTCAATACCGAAATAAATAAAATCATTCAAAATAGGCTACTATACCAGAAAGCATGATTTGGGCACAGAGGATCATTCATTAGCTTCTGTAAAAAAAAAAAACGGTGTATTGTTTTAAATCGCATAGCCTACAGTCTGAAGGGCCCACAATTTGCGCAGGGCGTGTTGTAAATACCAAGTAGACGATTGTTGAGTTGCGACTGTCAGTGAAAAGCAGAGAGACCCAGCCAGGCATGTCACAATATTTAAAAATACATTAGCAGAAAAACTGTTTGGAGAGCAAATGGCTATTGCTGTGAAGAGATGATAATGAAAAGACTCCAATCTGTCTTTTTCTTAACTAAATTGAGCAAACTATAGCCTATCTTATTGGCACCAGCGGAGAACATTGGCCATATCCCCGATGAGTGTCCATATTCACTGTCTTTATCATTAGGTCAGTGCCACTTTTGTTTGTTTTTGGACAATAATTTCTTCCTCCAGGTTAGATGGACATCATACAGTGGCAAACCGTCATTCAGGGCAGGTGGGGCAGTTTTGGCAACAAAAACAAAACGGTTTTGCATGTTATTTTGGCATTAATACGTGTCACATATCAGTTTGCAAACAATGTAAAAAAAATATATATATAATTGAGTTAATAAAGCCGCATACAAACATGGTCTCTTTTTAGTTTTCTTGAGAAAGGCCGCTTCAAAATGTAGGTGTTTCAGCCTAGCTCAGTGCCTTCTGTGGTGGGGCAAGGCAGCAGAAAATACAGAGTGTTTTGCCGTGATTGGCTCAGTGTTCTGTCACTCATGGGGACGCTACGTCACCGCAAAGTCTAAGGGTAGAGTTAGAAAAATATAGCCCATTGGGTGCTGCTATAGAGTTACATTAGAAGTGCCCATCCAAGAAGGCTCAAAGTCATTGGCCACAGATAAAATCACGTCAAATCACGTTATATGTACAGTAGCTTTGATTGGACTGATCATGTCAACATCATACTTTCAAAATCTTAGCTAGCAGTCATCATCATGAATCAAGTCAACAATCTACTTCCAACTCCTTTTTAATCCTTGTCATATGAAGAGAAATAATGAACCGGCCATTGGACATGAACATTACACAGCAAGTTGGAAATTGCAAATTCAACAATAAGTGGTTTGGAAGGAATCAGTGATAGTGGCTAACTGCAAGCATTGCTAAGCAATCACTAGCCTGCTATTCAGTGGAGTGGCTGTGTTACCCAAATCTGGGATTAGGGGGCTCTTTTCCAAGTTTAAAATGATAAACATTCAACATTGGCCATGCTGTCAATGAAGCATGATTTGTGCCACGCTCAAATCAACTGTTAAATGGGAACTGCGAAAAACTTGACTTCAGTGAGTTCAAAACAACTGGGAAGACGGGAATAAATGAGCTCCGACTGGGAAAATATGTTTGAACGGTCATCAAACTTGGAATTGTAAATCTGGCCTCTTTCTAGAGCTATGACCTGAAGATCAATGACGTCATCATGATTCGACCATGTTTTTTTCCAAGTTCACAGTTGTTTTGACAAAATTTCCCCATGAAGGACTGACGCCATCTTCCTGTTCAAGTGAGCACAGCACAACAAGGTGAGTCCAAAAATGTATTGTATGCTGCTGCATAAATGATGTAATATGCCAGGGAGATATATATACTGTAGCTAAGAAAGTAATACTAAGAGTATGTTGTGTAGTAAGATGTTAGTAGCCCATGTGCTTCACCCTAATAATTTGGTCAATTTACCCCTCTTAATTTCGCCAACTGTTCTGACTTGGTGGTGCACATGTAGCTTATAACCTGTTTTAGAGAAATGTAATCATTGAATATTGTAAGAGATTTCATAGTCTGCTTATATGCCCCCTTTATGTATCCTACTGACTTGGTGGACAGGGGAACACTGTAAGAACGGCCCATGTTCTGAATTCTGTCGCTGTACATTTTAAAAGTGCTAATCAAATAGTTATATTGACTATGTCCGTCCTAGCTCACTTATTAATGTTTTAATCGAAATTACGGTTTGACTCTAATCCGCTTGTCATCACCTTATGTGTCACGTATACTCCCTCTCCAGCGCTCGAGGTCGCTACGCACACCTGTCACCATCGTTACGCGCACCAGCGCCTCATCAGACTCACCTGGACTCCATCACCTTCCTGATTACCTTCTCTATATCTGTCACTCCCTTAGGTTCTTTCCCCAGGTGTTATTGACCTGGTTCGTGTTTCATGTCTGTATGCTTTTCTTGTTTTGGTCTATGTTAATTTATTTATTAAATTATTCACTCCCTGTACTTGCGTCCCGACGTACACGTTACATTATGCCATAGTTTGTACACCTCAATTGACATTACATTTGTTTAAGCAAGTCAGCCATATCAGCTATGTTTTTTTTAAAGGCAGTAAATGAGGCTGAATGAACTGTTTTGCTGCCAGACAAGGCTCAGCTGATAGCCAGGTGTAGCAGTGGAAAGATTTTGGGACAGCTTTATGTAGGCCCTAACAGTTTGTGGGCATCGTTTGTCACCGCTATAGTGCAATTAATGTGTTGTTTAGTGTTGTGTAGTGGCTTAGTTGGCATCCATCCCACTTTTTTTGTTTTTGCCCCACCAAGATTTACATTCTGAAATCGCCACTGACGTCATATTGTATTTATGTCGCCCCTTTTCGTAGGACGATTATATGGATCAGGCAACATTGTTTTTATTGATCTGTTTGTCAGTGACAGCAGAGTAGTCTACACTGTAATTTTTGTAGTATAAAAAAACTATGAATTTAATCTATTTTCACCCCGGCCTCTGCGAGGCTTTAAAAGCCCTTCATTACCACTAATAGTACCATAATGACATCAATCATCATGTTTATTCATTGCATTTTATCCAGTCAGTAAAGCACAGTGAGATCAAAGAGGTGAACACTATTTTAAATGATTGACTGGATTTCCCATTGTTGCTGTGAGAGCGCAGAGGAAAACATCAAATCACTTGACATGTAACATAATATAATATGAAGGTTTGATGCTGCTTAACTTCACAATTACAGAGTATCTAAACTATAGGCACAAAAGCAGTTTGTTATATAAATAACGGTTTGTTGCCAGTGCCTTCAGAAAGTAATCATACCACTTTAATTATTCAACCACTGTGAAATAAATAACAATTTTCAGAAATGACTGAAAGCAACAAAGTAACTAGGTCTTTACAACGATGGTGAAATTACATTTTGGGGCTAAGTGGGTGTAACGGCTCTCGTCGAAAGGAGTGGACCAAAGCACAGCATGGAAAGTGTTCATGATTTTTATTTTCAAAAAACACTTAATATCATTATGGATGGCGCTAAATACAGGGAAATTCTTGAGGGAAACCTGTTTCAGTCTTCCAGAAATTTGAGACTGGGATGGAGGTTCACCTTTCAGCAGGACAATGACCCTAAGCATACTGCTAAAGCAACACTCGAATGGTTTAAGGGGAAACATTTAAATGTCTTGGGATGGCCTATTCAAAGCCCAGACCTCAATCCAGAGAATTTGTGGTATGACTTAAAGATTGCTGTACACCAGCGGAACCCATCCAACTTGAAGGAGCTGGAGCAGTTTTGCCTTGAAGAATGTGCAAAAATCCCAGTGGCTAGATGTGCCAAGCTTATAGAGACATACCCCCAAGAGACTTACAGCTGTAATTGCTGACAAAGGTGGCTCTACAAAGTATTGACTTGGGGCAGAGGGATGAATAGTTATGCACGCTCAAGTTCTCTTTTTTTGTTTTGTTTCAACATAAAATATTTTGCATCTTCAAAGTGGTAGGCATGTTGTGTAAATCAAATGATTCAAACCCCCCAATAAATGTTTTTAATTCCAGGTTGTAAGGCAACAAAATAGGAAAAATGCCAAGGGGGGTGAATACTTTCGCAAGCCTCTGTAGGTGCCCTTTGCGTGGCATTGGAAAGCCTCCCTGGTCTTTGTTTGAAATACACTGTTCGACTGAGGGACCTTACAGATAATTATATGGGGTACAGAGATGAAGTAGGCATTCAAAAATCATGTTAAAGACTATTGCACACAGAGTGAGTCCATGCAACTTATTTTGTGACTTGTTAAGCACTTTTACTCCTAAACTAATTTAGTCTTTCCATAACAAAGGGGTTTAATACTGATTGCCTGAAACATTTAAGTTTTATATTAATTTGTAAAAATGCCGCTTTGATATTATGGGGTATTGGGGTTAGGCCAGGAACACAAAATGTAAATGTAATTCGTTTTTAAATTCAGGTTTTAACACGAGGGAGAGATTATGTCTACATTAAAACACAAGTTTCCTTAAACTGTCTGCTTAAAAACAAGATTTAAAATTGCTATATAATATGTTGTCATGGCGAACAAGTTTCCTCCTTTTGACATGGGTACCAGTGGAGGCTGCTGAGGGGAGAATGGCTCATAATAATGGCCGGAATGGCTCAAGTGAAATCAAATCAAATCAAAGTTTATTTGTCACGTGCGCTGAATACAACAAGTGTAGACCTTACAGTGAAATGCTTACTTACAGGCTCTAACCAACAGTGCAAAAAAAGGTATTAGGTGAACAATAGGTAAGTAAAGAAATAAAAACAACAGTAAAAAGACACTGAAAAACAGTAGCGAGGCTATGTACACTAGCGAGGCTATAAAAGTAGCGAGGCTACATACAGACACTGGTTAGTCAGGCTGATTGAGGTAGTATGTACATGTAGATATGGTTAAAGTGACTATGCATATATGATGAACAGAGACTAGCAGTAGCGTAAAGAGGAGTTGGCGGGTGGTGGGTGGCGGGACACAATGCAGATAGCACGGTTAGCCAATGTGCGGGAGCACTGGTTGGTTGGGCCAATTGAGGTAGTATGTACATATGTATTGGTAAAGTGACTGTGCATATATGATAAACAGAGAATGGTATCAAACACCTGGAAACTACGTGTTTGATGTGCAGTATTTGATTCCATTCCAGTCTTAAGGTGCCAATGGCCACCTGTGATGGGAATATGTGTGTTGTCATAAGGGAGTGTTGGAGGACAAAAAGTGAATTAGCAATGGTTCCATGAGTTTCTGTTCATCTGTTCAAACGCATCCCCCAGTCATTGACTCCAATTAAGAATGGCAGTCTACAAAACATCAACATTGGAATAAACTGAAGTCTGCTATTTTTTATAACACTGGGTCAATCTTGAAATATATTCTGATGTAGCTTAATTAAATCGTTTGAATACCCAGCTAGCACATTTGACTCCTTAGAAGTTGTGGGAATGTACGTTTTGGTTGACCATTGGTTCTGTGAACGAAGCCATATGTTTCCTGGCAGTTAAAATGGAAGTGCAAATTTCCCCTGTTCTGGGAATGTACATTTTTAGTTTACAGAAGGTTCTGAGAACGTTTTTCTATGGTTCCCTGAAAGTTTCCCTGGGAGGCATTATTAATGTTCTGAGAACCAAAATGATTGTTATTTGAAGATAATTAAATAATGTTCTGAGAACATGTTTCAGTAAGACTTTTAATAACACCGATAGCTTAAATTAACTGTTTTTAAATCCAACCACAGACAGGATACATGGAAATGAATTTGGCATTAATCATGCAAACACCTTTTTTTTGTGGCATGGCTTTAGTTAGATTTGAATCTACAGTACTATCCATGGAATTAGTCCACTGCGCCACCAGGTTGGAGCTAGCAAAGATGGTTTTAACTCAAACAAAGCTGTTTATTTTAGTCTACATAAACTGACCCTATTTCAAATTAAACAAACACTAATTAAGATCAGATGAGTTCAGTTAGTGGGTGCGGCCAACACACCTGAACACACTTAACAAGATAAAGGATAGAGAGATTTGTTGATGCTGAGAATGGAATGTATGTTTTTAAATATACTGAACAGAAATATAAACGCAACATGTAAAGTGTTGGTCCCATGTTTCATGAGCTGAAACATAAGATCCCAGAAATGTTCCATATGCACAAAAAGCTTATTTCTCTCAAATGTTGTGCACAAATGTTTGCATCCCTGTTAGTGAGCATTTATCCTTTGCCAAGATAATCCATCCAGCTGACAAGTGTGGCATGTCAAGAAGCTGATTAAACAGCATGATCATTACACAGGTGCACCTTGTGCTGGAGACAATAAAAGGCCATTCTAAAATATGCCATTTTTTTCAGAGATTTTGGCAGTACGTTTTAGAGATTTTGGCAGTACGTCCAACCAGCCTCAACTGCATATCACGTGTAACCATGCCAGCTCGGGACCTCCACATCAGGCTTCTTCACTTGCGGAATCGTCTAGACCAGCCACCTTGACAGCTGATGAAACTGTGGGTTTGAACAACTGAAGAATTTTGCACAAACTGTCAAACCATGTCAGAGAAGCTCATCTGTGTGCTTATTGTCCTCACCAGGGTCTTGACCTACTGCAGTTCAGCGTCGTAACTAACTTGAGTGGGCAAATGCTCACTTTAGATGACCACTGGCATGCTGGAGAAGTCTGCTCTTCCCGGATGAATCCCAGTTTGAAGTGTACCGGACAGATGGCAGACTGTCAATGTTGTGAACAAAGTGCCCCATGCTAGGGTTATGGTATGGGCAGGCAGAAGCTACGGACAACAAATACAATTGTATTTTATCGATGGCGTTTTGAATGTACAGAGATACCGTCACGAGATCCTAAGGCCCATTGTTGTGCCATTCATCCACTACCATCAGCTCGTGTTTCAGCATGATAATGCACAGCTCCATGTCGCGAGAATCTGTACACAATTCCTGGAAGCTGGACATTTCCCAGTTCTTCCATGGCCTGCATACTCACCAGACATGTCACCCATTGAGCCTGTTTGGGATGCTCTGGATCAACGTGTACAACATGTTCTAGTTCCCGCCAATGTCCAGCAATTTCGCACAGCCATTGAAGAGTGGGACAACATGCCACAGTCAACAGCCTGATCAACTCTATGCGAAGGAGATGTGTTGTGCGGCATGAGCCAGATACTGACTGGTTTTCTAATCCACTCCGCTACCTTTAAAAATATACAGTGGGGCAAAAAAGTATTTAGTCAGCCACCAAATGTGCAAGTTCTCCCACTTAAAAAGATGAGAGAGGCCTGTAATTTTCATCATAGGTACACTTCAAATATGACAGACAAAATGAGAAAAAAAATTCCAGAAAATCACATTGTAGGATTTTTAATGAATTTATTTGCAAATTATGGTGGAAAATAAGTATTTGGTCAATAACAAAAGTTTATCTCAATACTTTGTTATATACCCTTTGTTGGCAATGACAGAGGTCAAACGTTTTCTGTAAGTCTTCACAAGGTTTTCACACACTGTTGCTGGTATTTTGGCCCATTCCTCCATGCAGATCTCCTCTAGAGCAGTGATGTTTTGGGGCTGTTGCTGGGCAACACGGACTTTCAACTCCCTCCAAAGATTTTCTATGGGGTTGAGATCTGGAGACTGGCTAGGCCGCTCCAGGACCTTGAAATGCTTCTTGCGAAGCCACTCCTTCGTTGCCCGGGCGGTGTGTTTGGGATCATTGTCATGCTGAAAGACCCAGCCACGTTTTTTCTTCAATGCCCTTGCTGATGGAAAGAGGTTTTCACTCAAAATCTCACGATACATGGCCCCATTCATTCTTTCCTTTACACGGATCAGTCGTCCTGGTCCCTTTGCAGAAAAACAGCCCCAAAGCATGATGTTTCCACCCCCATGCTTCACAGTAGGTATGGTGTTCTTTGGATGCAACTCAGCATTCTTTGTCCTCCAAACATGACGAGTTGAGTTTTTATCAAAAAGTTATATTTTGGTTTCATCTGACCATATGACATTGTCCCAATCTTCTTCTGGATCATCCAAATGCTCTCTAGCAAACTTCAGACAGGCCTGGACATGTACTGGCTTAAGCAGGGGGACACGTCTGGCACTGCAGGATTTGAGTCCCTGGCGGCGTAGTGTGTTACTGATGGTAGGCTTTGTTACTTTGGTCCCAGCTCTCTGCAGGTCATTCACTAGGTCCCCCCGTGTGGTTCTGGGATTTTTGCTCACCGTTCTTGTGATCATTTTGACCCCACGGGGTGAGATCTTGCGTGGAGCCCCAGATCGAGGGAGATTATCAGTGGTCTTGTATGTCTTCCATTTCCTAATAATTGCTCCCACAGTTGATTTCTTCAAACCAAGCTGCTTACCTATTGCAGATTCAGTCTTCCCAGCCTGGTGCAGGTCTACAATTTTGTTTCTGGTGTCCTTTGACAGCTCTTTGGTCTTGGCCATAGTGTAGTTTGGAGTGTGACTGTTTGAGGTTGTGGACAGGTGTCTTTTATACTGATAACAAGTTCAAACAGGTGCCATTAATACAGGTAACAAGTGGAGGACAGAGGAGCCTCTTAAAGAAGAAGTTACAGGTCTGTGAGAGCCAGAAATCTTGCTTGTTTGTAGGTGACCAAATACTTATTTTCCACCATAATTTGCAAATAAATTCATAAAAAATCCTACAATGTGATTTTCTGGATTTTTTTTCCTCATTTTGTCTGTCATAGTTGAAGTGTACCTATGATGAAAATTACAGGCCTCTCTCATCTTTTTAAGTGGGAGAACTTGCACAATTGGTGGCTGACTAAATACTTTTTTGCCCCACTGTATATGTTTTATGGTATCTGTGATCAACAGATGCATATCTGTATTCAGTCATGTGAAATCCATAGATCGGGCCAAATGAATGTATTTACATTGACTGATTGCCTTATGAACTAACTCAGTAAAATCTTTGAAATTGTTGAATGTTGAGTTTATATTTTTATTCAGTGTAGCATTCCTCGAATGTTTGAATGTTCATGTTTTTTTATGGAAAGTTTCCTTAATGTTCTGAGAACATGACTGTAAATAGAACTATGAGGAACCCTGAACATTATGCTGAAATTCAGAAATTCCTGCAGAACATTTTTTTTTTAAATGTTCTCTGAACAATTTGAGAACATTCTTTTAAAATGAACCATGAGGAAACCTTATTGGAAGGTTCTATGCAAAAAAAACATAGGACAACCATGCTCTCACCAAGCTTTAAGAAACATATGGTTCCCAGACCATTGTGTTAGCTGGGTATATTAAAATTATTGCAACAAAATTGGACTCAGGGTGATTAGGCCTTCAGGGTCAGTAATTAATAAGAAACACAAATGAACCGACCATTTGACAAAATATAGCATTGAAATAAAACACTATGTAATATTGAGTGCAACACTCTGCAGTATAGGATCTTCCCACTGGGCACATACTGATTGAATCAATGTTTTTTCCCCCTGTCATTTCAATGAAATTGTAGAAGGAAAACACAAAGCGTGGATTGTCTGAAATATCTGATATGCTACAAGAAAGGAACAAAAACAAACATCCAATCTAATTTGTATGGTAAACCACCTAAATTGATTACAAGGAGATGGTTGTCTTGATACCACACAACTATGCAGCTATGTAATCTGTGCATGCATTTGATGATTCACAAAGTGTCAGTATCCCACATGACACAAAGAAAAATCAGAGCAAGTTATCGGAATGGAACATGTCTCCAATTTGATTTTGAATTTCATTGCATCAGTTGTAGATTTATGCAAAGGCAACAGCGAATTTGGAGAATGTACACTACCTTTCAATTTTTGGGGTGACTTAGAAATGTCCTTTTTTTAGAAAGAAAGCACTTTTTTTATTATTCAATATTTTTTTTGTCCATTAAAATAACATCAAATTGATCAGAAATACGGTGTAGAAATGGTCAATGTTGTAAATGACTATTGTAGCTGGAAAACCGCTATTTTTATGGAATATCTACGTAGGTGTCACACCCTGACCTTAGAGATCCTTTTTATGTCTCTATTTTGTTTTGGTCAGGGTGTGATTTGGGTGGGCATTCTATGTTCTGTATTTCTATGTTTTGTATTTCTTTGTTCTGGCCGAGTGTGGTTCCCAATCAGAGGCAGATGTCTATCGTTGTCTCTGATTGGGGATCATACTTAGGCTGCCCTTTTCCCTCTTTCTGTGTGGGATCTTGTTCTTTGTTTGTGTGCAGGGAGTTTGCACATCGAAGCTGTTCGGTCGTTGTATTCTTTATTGTTTTGTCCTGTTTTAGTTTCACTTCGTGATTAAATTATGTGGAACTCTAAGAACGCTGCGCATTGGTCTCTTCCTTCCGACGACACCCGTTACAGTAGGCGTACAGGGGCCCATTATCAGCAACCATCACTCCTGTGTTCCAATGGCACGTTGTGTTAGCTAATCCAAGTTTATCATTTTAATAGGCTAATTGATCATTAGAAAACCCTTTTGCAATTACTTTAGCACAGCTGAAAATGGTTGTTCTGATTAAAGAAGCAATAATGCTGGCCTTCTTTAGACTAGTTGAGTATCTGGAGCATCAGCATTTGTGGGTTCGATTACAGGCTCAAAATGGCCAGAAACCAAGACCTTTCTTCTGAAACTCGTCAGTCTATTCTTGTTCTGCGAAATGAAGGCTATTCCATGCAAGAAATTGCCAAGAAACTGAAGATCTCGTACAACACTGTGTACTACTCCCTTCACAGCTCAAACTGGCTCTAACCATAATAGAAAGAGGAGTGGGAGGCCCCGGTGCATAACTGAGCAGGAGGACAAGTACATTAGAGTGTCTAGTTTGAGAAACCGACGTCTCCCAATTCCTCAACTGGCAGCTTCATTAAATAGTACCCGCAAAACACCAGTCTCAACGTCAACAGTGTAGAGGCGACTCCGGGATGCTGGCCTTCTAGGCAGAGTTCCTCTGTCCAGTGTCTGTGTTTTTTTGCCCATCTTAATCTCTTCTTTTTATTGGCCAGTCTGAGATATGGCTTTCTGTTTGCAACTCTGCCTAGAAGGCCCGCATCCCGGAGTTGACTCTTCACTCTTCACAAGCCTAAGATCACCATGTGCAATGCCAATCACGGGCTGGAGTGATGTAAAGCTCGCCGCCATTGGACTCTGAAGCAGTGGAAACGTATTCTCTGGAGTAATGAATCACGCCTCCCCATCTGGCAGTCCGACAGAAGAATCTGGGTTTGACAGATGCCAGGAGAACGTTAACTACCCAACTGCATAGTGTCAACTGTACATTTTTGTCGAGGAAGAATAATGGTCTTCCCGGCACAGCCAAAAGAGGACTGGCCATTCCTCATAGCCTGGTTCCTCTCTAGGTTTTTTCCTAGGTTCTGGCCTTCCTAGGGAGTTTTTCCTAGCCACCGCGCTTCTACACCTGCATTGCTTGCTGTTTGGGGTTTCAGGCTGGGTTTCTGTACAGCACTTTGAGATATCAGCTGATGTAAGAAGGGCTTTATAAATACATTTGATTTGATTTGAATGGTCTGGGGCTGTTTTTCATGGTTCGGGCTAGGCCTCTTAGTTCCAGTGAAGATATTTTAACGCTACAGCATACAATTACATTTTAGACCATTCTGTGCCTCCAACTTTGTGGCAAGAGTTTGGGGAAGGCCCTTTCCTGTTTCTGCATGACAATGCCCCCGTGCACAACGCGAGGTCCATACAGAAATGGTTTGTCAAGATCGGTGTGGAAGGACTGGCCTGGATTGCCAGTCCTTCCACACAAATTGGAATGCCGACTGCAAGCCAGGCCTAATCGCCCAACATCAGTGCCCAACCTCACTAATGCTCTTGCGGCTGAATGGAAGCATGTCCCTGTAGCAATGGTCCAACATCTAGTGGAAAGCCTTCCCAGAAGAATGGAGGCTGTAATAGCAGCAAAGGGGGGGACCAACTCCATATTATTAATGCCCATGATTTTGGAATTAAATATTCGAGCTGGTGTCCACATACATTTAGTCATGTAGTGTATAGCAACACATAACCCAGTGGGAATACGACGTGATAAAGACGTATTTTACTGGTTGAAATCTGGTCGGGACGTCTAACCAGATTAAGACGTCTTCGTCTTTTTTACGTCATGAAAAATGTGTTAACAGTTTTTTTTTTTTTTAATCTGATTAAACCAGTTATCTATACTGAACAAAAATATAAACGCAACATGCAAAGTGTTGGTCCCATGTACTGAAACAAATGATCCCAGAATCTTCCATATGTACAAAAAGCTTATTTCTCTCAAATTCTGTGCACAAGTTTGTTTCACCCCTGTTAGTAAACATTTCTCCTTTGTCAAGATAATCCATCCACCTGACAGGTGTGGCAAATCAAGAAAGTGATGAACAGCATTATCATTACACAGGTGAACCTTGAGCTGGAAACAATAAAAGGTCACTCTAAAATTCACACAACACAATGCCACAGATGTCTCAAGTTGAGGGAGTGTGCAATTGGCATGCTGACTGCAGGAATGTCTATCAGAGCTGTTTTCAGAGAATTTTATGTTCATTTCTTTACCAACATCGTTTTTAGAGAATTTGGCAATACGTCCAACTGGCCTCACAACCGCAGACCACGTGTAACCACGCCAGCCCAGGACCTCCACATCCAGCTTCTTCACCTGTGGGATTGTTTGAGACCTGCCACCTGGACAACTGATGACACTGAGGAGTATTTCTGTCTGTAATAAAGCCCTTTTGTGGGGAAAAACTAATTCTGATTGGCTGGGGCTGGCTTCCCAGTGGGTGGGCTTGGCTCCCAAGTTTTGCGCCCCTGCTCAGTCATGTGAAATTTATAGATTAGGGCCTAATTTATTTATTTCAATTGACTGATTTCTTTAACTGTGACTCATAAACGCAACATTTTCAATGATTTTACTATGTATGTTCAGTTAAAATTCCTCTCAATTAATATAAACAATCTATATAAACATGTGCATAGTGTTTCATAGTGTTTGTGGGCCATGAACCTATTGCATACAGTATAAGACAATTGCACCATTACAGTGATTCAAAGTGGAGTAGTCCCAGTGGGCAAAACCTGGTTAAAAAGATGTCAGTAAGAAATATTTTTGTTGACGTCTTATTCTGGTACGTAAACTGGTTGAAAAATGAAGTTTAAAAAAAACAACGTATTTTTACTGATCAGAATAGGATGTCTTTTTCTGACCACCATCTGACCAGTGTAAAAAACCTGGTTGAAAATACATATTTTTATGACGTCTTATTATGGTCACTTTTTTATTTTTTACTGACCATGTTAAAATGTATTTTTCTGACCGCCATAAGACCAGTTGCTCATAATTGTTACCACTATTGTAACGGTCGTCGTTGCATGAAGGAGGATCGGACCAAAGCGCAGCGTGGTAAGTGTTCATGATATTTATTAAATCAACAAACACTCGAACAAAATAAACAAAGTGAGAAACGAAACCGAAACAGTCCTGTCAGGTGCAGAACACTAAACAGAAAACAACTACCCACAAAACACAGGTGGGGAAAATGCTACCTAAGTATGGTTCCCAATCAGAGACAACAATAGACAGCTGTCCCTGATTGAGAACCATACCCGGCCAAAACAAAGAAATACCAAAACATAGAAAAATGAACATAGAATGCCCACCCAAATCACACCCTGACCAAACCAAAATAGAGACATAAAAAGCTCTCTAAGTCAGGGCGTGACAGTGCCCCCCCCCCAAAGGTGCGGACTGCGGCCGCAAAACCTGAACCTATAGGGGAGGGTCTGGGTGGGCATTTCTCCTCTGGTGCGGGACGTAGACCCCGCTCCACCTCTGGCTTGGCCCACTTAGGTGGCGCCTCTAGTGCGGGGACCCTTGCCGCCGACCCCGGACTGGGGATCCTCGTAGCGGGCCCCGGACTGGGCACCCTCGTTGCGGGTCCCGGACTAGGCACCCTCATTGCGGGCCCCGGACTGGGCACCCTCGTTGCGGGCCCCGGACTGGGGACCCTCGTTGCGGGCGCCGGACTGGGCACCCTCGTTTCGGGCCCCGGACTGGGCACCCTTGTTGCGGGCCACGGACTGGGCACCCTTGTTGGAGGCTCCGGACTGGAGGGCGTCGCTGGAGGCTCCGGACTGGAGGGTGACTCTGGAGGCTCCGGACTGGAGGGCGTCGCTGGAGGGAGGAGACGCAGAGACAGCCTGGTGCGTGGGGCTGCCACAGGGCCCACCAGGCTGGGGAGACCTACAGGAGGCCTGGTGCGTAGAGGAGGCACAGGATGAACCGGGCTGTGGGGGAGCACTGGAGCTCTGGTGCGCAGCCTTGGCACCACTCCTCCAGGCTGAATGCCCACTTTAGCCTGGCCCCTCCAGAGTGCAGGCACAGGTCGAACCGGGCTGTGGGGAAGCACTGGAGATCTGGTGCTTACCACTTGCACCTCTCCACTTGGCTCAATGCCCACTTTAGCCCGGCACGGGCGGAGTGCAGGCATAGGATGAACTGAACAGTCCCAGCGCACCGGAAACACAGTGCGCAGAGCCGGCGCAGGATACCCTGGCCCAAAACGGCGCACCGGAGATGCCCACTCTCGCATGGCACTTGCGGAGGGCTGGCATATAGCGCACCGGGCTATGAGCACACCCTGGAGGCACCGTGCGCTTTACCGCATAACACGGTGCCTGACCAGTACCATGCTGCTTTCGGTCAGCACGGGGAGTTGGCTCAGGTCTATAGGCTGACTCCGCCAATCTCCCCATGTGCCCCTCCCCCAACATTTTTTGGGGCTGCCTGTCGTGCCTGCTTCGCTCTTTTGCCTCATATCGCCGCCTCTCAGCTTTAGCTGCCTCCAGTTCCTTTTTCGGGCGGCGATATTCCCCAGCCTGTCTCCAGGGTCCCTTTCCGTCCAGTATATCCTCCCATGTCCAGGAGTTCTGAACCCTCTGCTCCTCCATACCACGCTGCTTGGTCCCTTGGTGGTGGGTAGTTCTGTAACGGTCATCGTTGCATGAAGGAGGATCGGACCAAAGCACAGCGTGGTAAGTGTTCATGATATTTATTAAATCAACAAACACTCGAGCGAGTTAGAACCAGTGTTTTTCTGGATTAAACATGCCAAATAAATGGAGATTTTGGAGATATAACGACGTACTTAATCGAACAAAAGGACCATTTGTGATGTTTATGGGACATATTGGAGTGCCAACAAAAGAAGATCGTCAAAGGTAAGACATGAATTATATCGTTATTTCTGAGTTTTGTGTCACGCCTGGCGGGATGAAATATGTCTGTGTTTGTTTGATGGAGTGCTATCCTCAGATAATAGTATGGTTTGCTTTTGCCGTAAAGCCTTTTTGAAATCTGACACAGTGGCTGGACAAACAAGAAGTTTATCTTTAATCCTATGTATAACACTTGTATCTTTCATCAATGTTTATGATGAGTATTTCTGTAATTTGATTTGGCTCTCTGAAATTTCACCGGATGTTATTTGAGACAATGCATTACTGAACATAACGCGCCAATTTAAACGGAGGTTTTTGGACATAAAGAGGGACTTTATTGAACAAAACAAACATTTATTTTGTAACATGGAATCCTGGGAGTGCCACCAGATGAAGATCATCAAAGGTTAGTGATTAATTTAATCGCTATTTCAGACTTTTGTGAGCCCTCTCCTTGGCTGGAAAATGTCTGTATGGTTTTTGTGGCTAGGCGCTGTCCTTACATAATCGCATGGTGTGCTTTCGCCGTAAAGCCTTTTTGAAATCGGACACTGTGGTTGGATTAACAAGAAGTGTATCTTTAAAATGGTGTGTAATACTTGTATGTTTGAGGAATTTTAATTATGAGATTTCTGTTGTTTGAATTTGGCGCCCTGCAATTTCACTGGCTGTTGTCGAGGTGGGACGCTAGCGTCCCACAAATCCCAGAGAGGTTAAAGAATTTTGTGGCAGTTACAGTGCCTTCGGAAAGTATTCAGACCCCTTGACTTTTTCCACATTTTGTTAGGTTACAGCCTTATTCTAAAATGTATTAAATAGTTTTTTCTTCTCATTAATTTACACACAATTCCCCATAATGACGAAGCAAAAACAGGATTTTAGAAATGTTTGCTAATTAAAAAAAATAACTGAAATCACATTTTCATAAGTATTCAGACCCTTTACTCAGTACTTTATTGAAGCACCTTTGGCAGCGGTTACAGCCTTGAGTCATCTTGGAATGACGCTACAAGCTTGGCAAACCTGTATTTGGGGCGTTTTTCCCATTCTTCTCTGCAGATTCTCTCATGCGCTGTCAAATTGGATAGGGAGTGTTGGTGCACAGCTATTTTCATCTCTCCAGAGATGTTCGATCGTGATCAAGTCCGGGTTCTGGCTGGGCCACTCAAGGACATTCAGAGACTTGTCCTGACCCCACTCCTGTGGTGTCTTGGCTGTGTGCTTAGGGTCATTGTCCTGTTGGAAGGTGAACCTGAGTACTCTGGAGCTGGTTGTCATCAAGGATTTCTCTGTACTTTGCTCTGTTCATCGTTATAGCATAGAGATGTCTTCAACAAAGAGCAACTTGATCATAATGATTTGTAAAGCAAAACAAATCCTATTTAACTTGACTTTTTTCCAGGTGCAAGACCCTTGTCCTGATTCAGACACCTCATTTGAGTCATGTAAAGTTTCTCCCATTTCTCTTTTGCTCGTTCTCCCTGTTGTTCACTAAAACTCACACACGTGCACAGTTGTAGAGAAGAGGAAGAGATTTGCGAAGTATACCCATTTCTAACACTGTTTGTGGCAGGAATAATATGACAGACAACTTTTGAACAATATAATAGTTCTTTGCCTCTTTACAGATACTTACATGTTTGTATATAACTTTCTTCTTTTAAGACTGCCAAGCTGTCCTCAATTGGAGAACCTCAGGATTAATCCTCAGGATTATGGAGCGGTGTGTTTATAAAAAGTTGTTAGAATATTACATCATGTATTATTATTAAGCAAAACATTACCATTTAGAGAGGTGTTAAACATTTTCATTATCCAACTGTCAAATTTTAAAAGCCTCTTTCTTAATGTTTCAGATTGATTACCAATTAATGAATGTCCCACTTCAATATGAAGGGACAGAGGAGCAAACATGCCTTTGATACCACTTTTAGTAGATTCTGACTGTTAAATATATTTTACTGCACGTTACTGTTATGTCGTATCCTGCATGCCCACATTATGCCAATCGTTAATTTAAATGTTTTATGCTTACAGTAAGCATGTGTTTTCGTGTGTTTTCATGTTTTCGTGTGTTTTCATGTGTTTTCGCAAAACACTGATTCGGGCCTAGTAACACATCAAGGAACTGGCACCCATTTTAAGCCCAAAAGCAAATTCTGTCCTATGGTTAACAACTCCTCGATTAATACCTATTGTAGGTTAGTCGAACAAGAAGCCATGTCAGTATATACAAGACAAACAAAACATATTCAGAAGAATCTCACGAGAACAGAAGAACTGGCACTCAAAGAATTAATGAAAGATTCATCTTTGGTTATAAAACCTGCAGACAAGGGTGGTGCTGTGGTTGTTTTAGACTATGACAAATATAAAGAAGAAATTCAGAGACAACTCAGCAATGAACGTTTCTATAGAAAACTGAGTGTTGATCCCACACAGGTGTTCCAAAGGGATATTTGCTCTAATTTGGAGCAAGCCCTATTAAACAACCTTATCTCAAAACCTGAATATGAATATCTTTGTTGCAAATGTGCCATACGTCCATGCTTATACATTTTACCGAAATTACACAAACCTAAAACACAACAAGGCAACTATCCAGGCAGACCAGTGGTTGCAGGAATAGGCTCAATGCTAGAGCCATTGTCAAACTTTGTAGACTATTTTATTAAATCTCATGTGCAATCATTGCCATCATATGTAAAGGACTCTATAGACTTCATAAACAAGATCTCACCAATAACGGGTTTAAAAGAAGACTGTATTTTGGTCACATTAGATGTCGAGAGTCTTTATACCAGCATTCACCATGTGGGGGGGCTGGCAGCACTAGCACACTATTTGGGAGACAGAGATACTAATGAATATCCACCAACAAACTTCATTCTAGAGTTGGCTGAATATGTTTTGACGTACAACTATTTCAGGTTTGATGATGAATACTATCTCCAAACGAATGGAACATCGATGGGCTCTACATTTGCTCCGAGCTATGCCAACCTCTATATGGGTCTTTTTGAAGAACGTTTTGTTAATAATGAAAACGAGAATCCATTTTTGAATAAAGTCCTTAAGTGGTATCGATATATTGATGACATTTTTTGTATATGGGTAGGAACTGAAGAAGAACTGTCAGATTTTATGGCACTACTCAACGACATTGACCCCAATCTCAAATTCACTATTGAACGTGACACTAAACGTGTTCATTATCTCGATATGTGGATTGAGAAATCAAATGGAACCTTGTTTACAAGTCTATATAGAAAAGAAACGGACAGAAATACTCTATTACAGGGTGACAGCTTCCACCCTGAGCCATTAAAAAGAGGACTTCCAAGAAGCCAATTTTTTAGACTGCGCCGTATATGCCACTCCACAGATGATTATCTAGAAAAAGCAGCGGAGATGCGCATGAGGTTTCTAAAAAGAGGCTATTCGTCACAATGTGTGGATGAAGCTCATAACTTGGCATTGGAAAAAACACGAGATGAACTGCTACAAAAAAGACCCGCTAAAGCTACAGAACATTCCGTAATGTTCACAACTACATATACTTTGAATTCGCGAAAAGTGGGAGAGGTGGTCAAGAAACACTGGCATATTTTATCATCGGACCCAGCTTTGCCGGCTGAATTTAAATATCCACCACGTATTGTGTATAGGAGAGGTCGCAATTTACGCGATAAATTGGTTCATGCCAACTGCCAGCCACTTAAGAAAATTAGCCAAGCACTTTTACGCCCTCTACCAAATGGTAGCTATAAATGCAGAGGATGCGCACAGTGCAACAATATGATGAAGTGTCAATATTTCTGTCACCCACACACAGGAAAAAGGTTCCAAATAAATGACATTATTACGTGTTCCACCACCCATGTTATTTACATTATTAAATGTCCATGTGGGCTCTGTTATGTCGGTAAAACCACCCGCTCTCTCAAACAGAGAATTAGTGAACATAAAAGTTCAATCAGGAGAAACGACAGGGATTATCCAGTCGCTGTACATTTCAATGACATGAAGCATGACATTTCCACCTTTAGATTTTGTGGCATAGAGAAAGTTAAGATATCAGACAGGGGAGGTGATATTAATAATACTCTGAGTAAAAGAGAATGTTTTTGGATTTTCACCCTCCAGACATTGTTTCCAAAAGGACTTAATGATGAAATGCCTTTGTATGTTATGCTGTGAATTGGAACATGAAATGTGTGTCTCTTGTAGATTATTCTGACGTTTTTCATATGATGTACCCAATGACTAATGAACTTGCTATGTCCTCATTGAGATTATACAGAAGAGTTCAATACGCCTTATTTATACACTTTTGTAATATTTATGAATTGCACATTGTTATATTTGGTAGCACTTATTTATTTTCCTTTGCCTCCAACCCCCTTCGATGTGTAGAACGGATGTGGGTGGAGCCAGGTCTACATAAGGGTGCAACTTTCAAAAAATCCCAAAAGCTCTGACGAAGGCCGTGTGGCCGATACGTAAGCTTATTAAATATCGGTGATACTATCAAGAGCAGTGTGCGGTTTCCTTTTCCTTCATGCTTACAGTAAGTGTCATGAAGTGTTGCGGGCCCTCTGAAAAGTCCCCAAATATGCCCCTGAGCCGTGTTGGAGAAGAATCAGGACAAGGGTTTTGCACCTGGGAAAAAAGGTGAGATAGGATAGGATTGGATTTGATTTGCTTTGCAATTATATATTATTAGAAGCGGTGCTATTTCAATTGGAACTACTTACACTACACTCTTAGAAAAAAGGTTTCTTTGGCTGTCCCAATATGAGAACCCTCTTGGGAACCACAAAAATGGTTCTTCAAAGGGTTCTCCTATTGGGACAGCCGATGAACCCTTTCAGGTTCTAGATACCACATTTTCTTCTAAGAGTTTAAGATCAGAATCTTGAGCAGCTGAATAGCATGTCTCTTGGGGAATCCAGTCTTAGTGAGACCTGATGCAGAGAACTTTTATGATCATCAGCACAGCAAGTACAAACCTTGCTCTTACAATGCTGGTTAGTAGGAAGCAATACACATTGAAGATCAAAGTATCAAAAAATTTGGCACACAACTTACTGTAAATTAGTATGGATTTCAGGAGGGGTGGTTCTGATCTCTCCTTTCCCTGGGATGTGCCAGAATATGTCACTGGTCCCCCTGAGTGGGTGGCCAAGCACTGCTGTAGATGCCATGCATCCAGTCACTGACGTGTTTGCAGTTGACTTTACTCTTCAATGACACAGACCCCAAAGCAAATCAGGGGGAGGAAAATTGTTTTTTTCAAATATGTTATGCAGAGGGGTAGATGTTCATTCTCCCCTGTCCAGTCATTGTAGTCAGTCATTCTCTCCACAGAACAAAGGGACAGGGTGTACTTTATAACCCAACCCTAGCCTGTGGTTGACCAATTAGAATTCCTTGCAATAAAACTGGGCCAATGGCCAAATAACAAGTATCCTATTTCAGGGTCAATGTATAAACAATTTGGACCAAAGAGAACTTGCCATGTAGCTATGAGTCCCGGACTGAAATTCCTCCCATGTCTCTGAACCATTGATCATTAATCCCCTATTACAGAAAAAACACTTTCCATCTATCGTTAGTACTCCAAAAAACAGTTATGAACCAAAATAGAAGGTATTTTTCATGATTCAAAAAGACATCATAAAGAAGACGTCTTAATGTGGTTATATGACGTCCCGACCAGATTTCAGCCCGTAAAAGACGTCTAAATCACGTCGTATGCCCACTGGGATTGATTTATGAGTGTGTGATACAAATGCTTTAGCCTGTTTTGGTGACATTTTATTGATGACAGAAAATGTTGTGTTGACAAATTATGATGGCATAATGTATACATCAATGCAATGTCAAAGAAATGTCAAACTTGAGATGTTAAAAGATTTAGCATGTCATCTTTGACATCTTAAATAGGATCCAAGCCATAAGTGGTTGACTAAAACATTGTCGCTATCTACTGGTAAGCATTGTTTATGGTGACTCGCTGTTATAAAATGGGTGGCAATTTGTATATGGCTAAATTCTTAAAGGCACTATATGTAATTTCAACAGCCTGACACTACTACTTTGTTTGGTAACTTGATTGATGGCGCTGGGGAAATACAGCCTAGTATGGGATAGGGTAAGGAATTTTTACTAAACATTATTCAGATATTCTTCAAGAATTAACATGTAGCCTATAATGAGCAATTGCAATTATTATTGAACAGCACGAAATCTTCAGGTTGTGCCCCTGAACACAAACAGTTCCAAGGCACTGATATTATCGGTTTCCACTAGTTACCACAGCCACAAAGTAAAAATAGTCTATAGGCCTATTGTAAAAAATCATAAATTAAGATCAAAAAGCTCATTTTTGTTTTTAGGCATAAAGTTAGCAGTGTGATTAAGGTTGGGGTTAAGTTTAGGGTTAGATTTAAAATCAGAATTTAAGAAGATAAATTGTAGAAATGGGCGGGGTTTGACGTTGTTGTAACTAGTGACGAACAATATTCTTTAGACTTCAATTCCCATGCACCACCATCAGGAGTTGGACGTCATCAGGAAGTAATATTGTCAGAAATATTTTGTTCATGGTTTGTTGTTGTTTAGCAATGGTAGGTGTTTCTATGAAATAGAGTTAACAGAACACAATTTAATACTTTATACATTGGCACATCGCTATTTCTCTACATAGAATGCCAAAAGATAATTTAGCCTACGAAGCAGCAGTCATTGATTATGTTTAGATTTTAGAAAACCTTGTATCAACATCAGTGTGTCTCCTATGCTACCTGCCCGACTGCATAGTGCCAACTGTAAAGTTTGGTGGAGGAGGAATAATGGTCTGGGGCTGTTTTTCATGGTTTGCGCTAGACCTCTTTGTTCCAGTGAAGGGAAATCTTAATGCTACAGCATACAATGACATTCTAGACAATTCTGTGCTTCCCACTTTGTGGCAACAGTTTGGGGAAGGCCCTTTCCTGTTTCGGCATGACAAAGCCCCCATGCACAAAGCAAGGTCCATACAGATTTCTTTTTTTGAGATTGGTGTGGAAGAACTTGACTGGCCTGCACAGAGCCCTGACCTCAACCCCGTCAAACACCTTTGGGATGAATTGGAATGCCGACTATGAACCAGGCCTAATCGCCCAACATCAGTGCCCTATATTTGTGCACGTGCTGCCCATACTGCAGCCTTCCCGACTGTAGGCATACCAATAACTGACAAAATAAAGGAAAAACTTGAGTAAATGATGGATACAAATGATGTTGAGGGGTGTATTTTCCTGGCATTGTTTAGGTCCACGTGTAGAATCTATGTCGAGGAGCATTGAAGCTGTTCTGACAGCTTGTGGTGGCCAAACACCCTTATAAGTCACTATGTTGGTGTTTCATTTATTAAATATTATCTCAAGCACATACAGGCAGTTACCTGTATGTGCTTGAGATAATATTTAATCCACAGTTCTTTTTTTCTTTTTTAACTATTGATCCTCTGTGGCTAAATTATGCTCTCTGGTGTATTTTGAACATTGAAAGTGGGTTCCTGTGGTTGTATATATATATTTTTTGCCTCAAAGGGCCCTCTATGGGCTTGGGGCCAGCCACCGACACACAATTGACCAGTCACATTTATTCAATAAATGTAGGCCCCCCAGTTACCCATGTGTGTTCCTACCTCCTCTCCTTCCCACCCCATTTGATGATTAGCAGAGCGTCAGCAGGCAGCAGCAGGCTGTCTACACTCATTGAGAGCCGGCTCCTGAATTTTCCTATGGTTGGCGGTTGCAGTAAAAATGGTGGCATGGGGCTACCCTTTATTTTGTTATGTTTGAGTCACTCAGATAGCATAAGAACATAGCATAAGGACATAACATAAGCCATGGCAAAATGTGTAGAATTGCAGGAAATGAGCTATAAAACTGCATATTTCCTGTCATCCCCATGATAAAATGTGTAGAATTGCAGGAAATTTGCTTTAAAGCGGCAATAAGTGTCCTCCTCCTTGTTTCAGGAAAAAGCTAAGGGATAGGGCTGGAGAAATGTAACCTGTCTCAAATTCATAGACAGAGCCACCGGATGGAAGGACTGACCATCCATGATATCAAAATTATAGTTTTAACCATGTTTACATTTACTTTGTTTACAAACATTGGAGTACAACAAGCTTATCTTTTGGGTTCTGATTGGTATGACATTTGAACTAAGCTCATGAGGCATTTATACACTGAACAAAAATATAAATGCAACATGTAAAGTGTTGATTCCATGTTTCATGAGCTAAAATAAAATATCTCAGATATTTTCCATGCGCACTAAAAGCTTATTTCTCTCATTTTGTGCAAAAATTGTTTACATCCCAGTTAGTGAGCATTTCTCTTCGCCAAGTCAATCCATCCACCTGACAGGTGTGGCATATCAATACACTGATTAAACAGCATGATCATTACACAGGTACACCTTGTGCTAGGGACAATAACTGCACAATTTAGAGTTGCCTTTTTTGTCACACAGCACAATGCCACAGATGTCTCAGTTCCTGACTGCAGGAATGAAAATGTTATGTTCATTTCTCTGCCATAAGCAGCCTCCTACGTCGTTTTAGAGAATTTGGCAGTATGTCCAACCGGCCTCACAACCGCAGACCACATATATGGAGTCTTGTGGGTAAGCGGTTTGCTGATGTCAGTGTTGTGAACAGAGTGCCCCACGGTGGTGGTTGGGTTATGGTATGGGCAGGCATAAGCTACGGACAATGAACACATATCACTGGAGCCAAGCATCCTGCCATCCAGGACCTCTATACCAGGCGGTGTCAGAGGAAGGCCCTAAAAATTATCAAAGACGCCAGCCAGGATAGGGACTACTCTTTTTATTCACACCCACACAAGACACACACACGCATAGATAACTTTTTAATATCGACACAACTGTTTCATAGAGTGTTAGATGTCGAGTATCTCCCCAGATTGCTTAGTGACCATTCTCCCCTGGTATTATCAATCTCCATTCCTACCAAGGTAAATGGAGCATATAGATGGAGACTAAATTCTACACTCCTAAAGCAACCTGAATGTTGTGCATTCATCAAAGAGCAGATCAATATTTTCACTTTGACAAACAAACCCTCCGCTCCTGACAGTTTCATTCTTTGGGACACATTGAAGGCCTATCTGAGGGGACAGATCATTTCCTATACTAAAGGGCTGAAGAGAAAACACGGTGCGGAACTGAGTGCCCTTGAATCTGAAATCTCAGAGCTAGAGAAAACCTACCAAAGAGGCCCGACTAAAGATCTATACAGGCTTTTGGTAAATAAAAAACTGAAATATAATATTCTGAACACATATCAAGCTGAGAGGGCCATCACTAAATCAAAACAGCGTTATTACGAGCTTGGAGAGAAAGCTCACAAAGTATTGGCATGGCAACTGAAAGCAGAGGAAAGTAAGAGGACAATTAATGCTATAGAAACTCTTACTAATGAGATATCTTTCGACCCTACTGAAATTAATAATACTTTTAAGAAATACTATGAAGACCTCTACACTTCCCAATCAAGCGATGATCTATCAGAGATCGACTCCTGTCTCTCCTCTCTCAACCTCCCATGCCTGTCAGGGGAAGACAGCGAGCGCCTGAGTGAACACTTCTCAGTTCCTGAATTGTTGGAGGCCATTAAATCCTTACCTTCTAATAAATCTCCTGGGGAGGATGGCTTCCCTCCAGAGTTCTATAAAGAATTTAGGGAGCTGTTGGTCCCCTACCTTATGGAGGTACTTAAAAAAGCCAGGGAAGACAACTACTTTCCAGAGTCTTTCTCTCAAGCAGTGATTACTGTAATCCACAAGAAAGGGAAAAATCCACTAAAGTGCGCCTCATATAGACCAATCTCTCTCCTTACCACAGATTGTAAACTGGTCACCAAGATGCTATCTAAGAGACTGGAGTCATGTCTTCCCCTGTTGGTCAACCCAGATCAGACTGGCTTCATAATTAATAGATTGTCCTCCAATAATCTCAGAAGGTTCTTTGATATAATTCACCTTGCTAACAAAAACAAAATACCTAGTGTCGCAGTCTCCCTCGATGCTGAAAAGGCCTTTGATAGGGTTGAATGGCCATACCTCTTTCGCGTCTTGGAAAAGTTTGGTTTAGGCACCGTGTTTGTAAATTTGATAATATCACTCTACAAATCTCCTAAAGCTAGGATTGCTACCAACGGGATTACTTCCTCCTCTTTCCCTCTCTATAGGGGGAACAGACAAGGTTGCCCAATTAGCCCCCACCTCTTTGCCCTCGCCATCGAACCGTTGGCTGAGGCTATTAGAACGTGCCCTGACATACATGGCTTTGAGGTGGGCCCTCATACCCATAAATTATCACTCTTTGCGGACGACCTTATCTTATTTCTAACAAACCCAGAACACTCCCTCTCTCACTTGCAGATCCTACTACAGTGTTATAGTTCTTTCTCTGGATATAAGGTCAATTTAGATAAAAGCGAAATCTTACCGTTGTCTGTCTTTGACCATCATACCATCAAGCACAAGTTTCCTTTTAGATGGTCGCCTATGGGCTTCACATATTTGGGCATAATGGTGGATGGTAACCTGAACAACCTCTATAAACTCAATCTGGCCAGTTTGTTACAAAAGGTGGAGGGTGACCTTTGTAAATGGATGGACTTACCTCTCACTCTACTGGGTAGAATCAATGTAATTAAAATGAATGTCCTGCCCAGATTTCTATATCTGTTTCAATCTCTCCCTATCCCTGTCCCCGCAGCATTCTTTTCCTCTCTCGACAAGATGACCAGACGGTTTATCTGGCACGGCAAAACCCCCAGGGTTGGCCTGGATAAACTGACCCTGGATTACAGTCAAGGAGGCTTAAACCTCCCCAATTTTAGAATGTACTACTGGGCAGCACAGTCTAGGTTTCTGGCTCAGAGGTTTGATAAGGGTCCCTCTCCCTCATGGTTGAACATTGAAAAGCTTGAGGTAAACGATGACACTGGGGCAGAATTGTTTTACAAATGGGACAGAAAATCTATAAAAACCATCACAGACAACCCTTTAATCATACATTCTGTCCTGACATGATGCAAACTGCAAGAGCTGTTCGGACGAGGGGGATTCCTTTCCCCTAAAACCCCTTTATGGAACAATAGATTGATTCCTATGTTTTTCCAGAATAGTAACTTTAGACCATGGTCTGATAAGGGGATCACTCTTCTGGAACATTGTTACGAGGAGGGAGTTCTTATGTCTTTTGATCAGCTAAAACAGAAATACCACTTGCCTAACAGGGACTTCTTTAGCTACCTACAACTACGAAACTTTATTAGGGTGTCTCTCAAGGGACAATGGAACCTACCTAAGATGTCACCTATTGAACAACTCTGCCACGCAGACCAACCACTGTTCAAGACCATTTCCCGTGTTTACGATGCTCTTATGTCAGGACTAACACTCCCTGGACTAGATAAACCCCGACTTAGATGGGAAAAAGATCTGGGTATTGATCTTGATGAGGGTCTATGGAGTGACCTATGCAGGAATGGTGTTACATCCACACTGAACTCCAGATACAGACTGATCCAGTTTAATTTCCTCCATCAGCTCTATATCACGCCATCTAGACTGCACAAGTTCAACCCTGATATCTCCTCCCTATGTTTTAGATGTGGCTCAGATGAAGGAACATTCCTCCATTCCACTTGGCAGTGTTCAAAACTACACGGTTTCTGGCAGGGGGTATGCGATACCATATCCTTAATTCATGGGGTTGCATTCCCTTTAGACCCGGAGGTCTGTCTACTGGGCAACTTTACTAACACCAATCTTAGGCAAAGCCATACTATAAAGCTAACAGAAATATTGCTAGCGATTGCCAAGAAATGTATTGCCTTGAAATGGAAATTGGATTCCCCCCTGCCAGTTGCAATGTGGCTATCAGAAGTTAATAGTTGTATCCCACTGGAGAAAATCACTTACCGCTTGAGGAATAAGTTAAACACATTTTACAGAATTTGGCAACCTTTTATTGACTATATGGAGAATCTCCCCCCACATCACATTGAATGAATCTCTATATTATCCTTATATAATGTTTCACACGTGATGTATAATATGTAGCCTACGGCAGGTGACCATATGATCCAATGTCTCATTATAATCTTTTTTTATTGTATGTTTGTTTGTATATATAATTATAATTTGTTTGATTTTTACTTTCTTTGTTACGCTCATCTGTTACTGTCACTTTGTCCTATTGTTGTCTAATATCTTTTCACGTTTGTCTTGAATGTTGTTAATTGGAAAATGCAAAAATAAAATATTAAAAAAAAAAAGACGCCAGCCACCCTAGTCATAGACTGTTCTCTCTGCTACCGCACAGCAAGCGGTACTGGATTGCCAAGTCTAGGTCCAAAAGCTCCTTAACAGCTTCTACCCCCCAAGCCAGTACATCACTGGAGCCAAGCATCCTGCCATCCAGGACCTCTATACCAGGCGGTGTCAGAGGAAGGCCCTAAAAATTGTCAAAGACTCCAGCCACCCTAGTCATAGACTGTTCTCTCTGCTACCGCACAGCAAGCGGTACTGGAGTACCAAGTCTAGGTCCAAAGGCTCCTTAACAGCTTCTACCCCCCCCCCCCCCGCCCCCCACTGCGCTGTTTATTGTAATGATGGAGCAGTGAGTCGGAAACAGGTGAAACGTTTTTAATTTCTTGCCACTATAGGGGGTGCTGTTTCGCATTAGCATAATTTGCTCAACAGATTAAACGGCTTCCTAATAAATTCTTGCTCGTACAATATGCATATTATTGTTATTATTGGATAGAAAACACTCTCTAGTTTCTATAGCCGTTGGAATTTTGTCTCTGAGTGGTACAGAACTCAATCTACAGCACTTTTCATGATAGGGAGTCAGATTTCAGACATCCTGGCCCCTGATCTGGAGTCAGTTTAAAGGTCCCTGTAAATGCTATGGAGAAACAGACACTTCTTACGTCTTCCCCTGGATGTCAGTACGTGATGACGCTTTGAATGGAGTCGATTGCGCAATCAGGGGCTGCATAAAAGAGCAAATACCGGAAAGCATCCCTTTGCTGCCTGCGTCTTGCGCACGGAGGACGTCGGACTCGCCTCCTTCCAAGCGTTTGTTTAGCCAGTAATATTTCTCTGGTCATGTTTTTACTCGTTAGAGGTGTTAAAAACATCATAAGGTAGTTAATTTAAACCGTTTTATAGCAATTTATATCCGTTTAGTGCGATTTTGACCCATTTATTTCTGAGGCACTTTGAACAGCTGGGCACGTTTCCAGTTCATGCCGAACGTTAGTGGGCATTTCCACATGGCAAGAGGACAGCTTTCGACCAAAAGACGATTAGACCCAAGAAAGGATTCTTTGCCCAAGATTCTGATGGAAGAACAGCTCACAGTAAGAACAATTTATGATGATAAATCGTGTTTCTGTCGAAAAATGTTAAACGCTTATGTCGCCATTTTGTTTTGTATAGCTTCGCTTGGCGCAACCTGTATTGAAAAGTAAGGATAATTTAAAAAATGTAAATCAGCGATTGCATTAAGAACTAATTTGTCTTTCGATTCCTGTCAACCCTGTATTTTTTAGTCAAGTATATGATTAGCTTTTGATTAAACTAGATCACTAAAAGATGGCGACCGACATTTCCAGGCTTGTTTTGCTACTATTTTCATTGTATAACCACGGTTTTTTATGGCTAAATATGCACATTTTCGAACAAACTCTATATGTATGTTGTAAAATGATGTTACTGGAGTGTCATCGGAAGAATTCTGAGAAGGTTAGTGAAAAAATTAATATATTTTGGCGATGATAACGATATCGCTCTCTTTAGCTTGAATTCATGCTGGGGTAACGTTTGCATATGTGGTATGCTAATATAACGATTTATTGTGTTTTCGCCGTAAAACACTTAGAAAATCAGAAATATTGTCTGAATTCACAAGATCTGTGTCTTTCCAATGCTATGCTTTGTCTATTTTTAAGAAATGTTTTATGATGAGTAAATTGGTAATACACGTTGCTCTCTGTAGTAATTCTAGTCGCTTTGGTGAGATTTGTGATGGTGGCTGCAATGGCAATCTATGATTTATACCTGAAATATGCACATTTTCTAACAAAACCTATCCTATACCATAAATATGTTATCAGACTGTCATCTGATGAGGTTTTTTCTTGGTTATTGGCTATCAATATCTTAGTTTAGCCGAATTGGTGATAGCTACTGGTGGAGAGAAAAAATGGTGGACAAAGAAATTGTGTATTTTGCTAACGTGTTTAGCTAATAGATTTACATATTGTGTCTTCCCTGTAAAACATTTTAAAAATCTGAAATGGTGGCTTTATTCACAAGATCTGTATCTTTCATTAGGTGTCTTGGACTTGTGATTTAATGATATTTAGATGCTACTATTTAATTGTGACGCTATGCTAGCGATGCTAATCAGTGTGGGGGGGGGTGGGGGGTGATCCCGGATCCGGGGTTGAGGCTCGTTAGAGGTTAATAAAACAACAAAACCAGGAAATCGACACTAACCTAAGGCAGAACACCGATACACAAGAACAATAGCAACTGGTGAGTGAACCTGGGAGAGTGACATATAAAGGGGAGGAAATTATGAAGGTAATGGAGTCCAGGTGATGTGCATAATGATGAGTGCCAGTGTGCGTAATGATGAATCCCAGGACCGGTGGTTAGTACTCTGGCGACGCCGTACACCGGAGGTGAGAAGCAGGAGCAGATGTGACAGTACCTCCCCTCTGACGTGCAGCTCCAGCCGCAGGACAACGCCGACCAGGGGGACAACCCCGAGGACGAGGAGCGGGTCGGTCCAGGCGGCGAAGGTGGAAATTCCGGATGATGTTGGGGTCCAGAATGTCCTCCACCAGATCCCAACACCGCTCCATACCCCTCCCAGTCCACCAGATACTGGGATCCAGGGATCTGACAGTGTACACTGGGCTACCCTCAATGTCCAGGGGGGGTGGAGGTGTGTCGTGGGGGACAGCATCAGCTAGGGGACAGGGAGATATGAAAAGAGGGTGAGATATGGTAGTGACTGGGTAATTGTAACCTGTATGTCACCTCATTGACCCTCCAGAGAACCTTGAACGGCCCCACAAACCGGGGGCTCAGTTTCTTGCAGGGCAGGTGGAGTGGGAGGTTCCTGGTTGAGAGCCAGATGCGATCCCCAGGATGGAACACAGGGGTCTCACTGCGGTGACGGTCTGCCTGCTCCTTCTGATGATGGACGGCGCGCTGGAGTCTCACGTGCACATTGTTCCACACCTCCTCCGCAAGCCGGAACCACTCATCTACCACAGGAGCCGTGGTCTGGCCCAGGGTCCACGGGGCCAGGGCCGGCTAGAAACCCAACACACACTGGAAGGGGGTCAACCTAGTGGAGGTGTGATGTAGAGAGTTCTTGGCGTACTCTGCCCAAGGAAGGAAACGTGCCCACTCACCCTGCCGGTCCTGACATTGACGCCTCAGGAACCTCCCCAGCTCCTGATTCATCCTCTCCACCTGCTCGTTAGACTGAGGCCGATACCCGGATGTGAGGCTAACCGTGACCCCAAGCTTCTCCAAGAAGGCTCTCCATACTCGGGATGTAAATTGGGTGTCGATGTCCTCCGGAAGGCCATAATGCAAGAAGACCTGCTGGAAGAGTGCCTCAGTGACCTGGAGAGGAGTGGGAAGACCAGAAAGAGGGATTAAATTACATGACTTGGAGAATCTATCCACTACCACCAGAATGGTGGTGAAACCATCAGAAGGGGGAATATCAGTAACGGTCAATGGAGAGATGGGACCAAGGTCGCTGAGGCACGTGAAGCGGCAGGAGCTTCCCTGCTGGAGCATTCCGGGGGGACATGGTTTGAGCACACACGGAACAGGAGATGACATACCGCGTAACATCCTGCACCAAGGTGGGCCACCAGTACTTCTCAGTGATGGAATGGATGGTGCGAGAAATACCTGGATGTACAGCGATGACAGCTGTGTGCCCAGGTCAGCAGCCGATCCCATATCCCTGTGGGAACGTAGATGCGCACGGGAGGACAATTCTGGGGTGTGGGCTCCCTCTCTAGAGCCTGGCAGATGTCCACATCTACGTCCCAAACAGCTGGACCGACGACTCGGGAGGATGGGACTATTGGTGCCTTCTGGACAGGAGCCTCTCCCGAATCGTAGATACGAGACAGGGCATCGGCCTTGATGTTCTTAGAACCTGGGCGATAGGTCAGCCTGAAGTCGAACCTGGTGAAGAAGAGGGCCCACCTGGCTTGGCGCGGATTCAGTCTCCTTGCACGTGAAGCGTGCAAGGAGTATGTACTCAAGGTTCCGATGGTCAGTGAGGATGACAAATGGTTCCTTGGCACCCTCGAGCCAGTGTCTCCACTCCTCTAATGCCAACTTCACCACAAAGAGCTCCAGATGTCGTAATTCCTCTCTGCGGGGGACAGTTTCTTGGAGAAGAAAGCACAATGATACAATTTTTGTGGGTCCCCCTGTCTTTGTGACAAAACTGGCCCCACACCCACCTCCGATGCGTCTGCGTTAACCACAAAAGGTAGCGTGGGATCTGGTTAGGTGAAACGCCCCTTTAGACGAAAGGCCTCGCTGAGACCAAACCGACCTACGAGGCCCACCCTTGAGGTGAGAGGGGAGGCGACGGCACCTAAGTTCCTGATGAAGCGGCGGAAAAAGTTGGCAAATCGCAAAAAACGTTGTAACCCCTTGATGGTGGTTGGGACTAGCCATGACTTTACCGCATCTTCCTTCTTGTCCTCCATCCTCACTCCCTGCGGGCTGATTTGGTAGCTCAAGAAGGAGACAGCCCTCTGGAATTGACACTTCTCCGCCTTGACGAACAGGTGGTTAGCCAAGAGGCATTTCAGGACTGCTCGAACGTGAGTGATGTGATTCTCCAGGTTGGTCGAGAAAATCAGGATGTCATCGAATTACACAATCAGCTGATATCCGAGCATGTCCCTGAACACCTCGTTGACGAATGCCTGGAACACTGACGGAGCATTGGCTATGCCAAAGGGCATAACCAAGTACTTGTAGTGACCAGACATCGTGCTGAACGCCGTCTTCCACTCATCCCCCTCCCGGATGCGAATGAGATTGGACCTGCGGAGTGCCTACAGTTTGTTGAAGAACCGGGCCCCGTGGAGCTGCTCGATGGCTGACGGCACCAGCGGGAGAGGGTACCAATACTTCGTGGTGATGTCATTGAGACCACGGTAATCGATACAAGGGCGTTATCCTTCCTCCCTCTTGGCCACGAAGAAGAAACCAGCCGAAGCAGGGGACGTGGACCTGCGGATGAAACCCTGTTGGAGCGCCTGTTGAATGTAGTCCTCCATGGCCTGGGTGGAGGGTAGATGCGTCTGCGCAGAGGTGTAGCACCGGAAAACAGGTCAATGGCACAGTCCCAGGCGTGATGAGGAGGGAAACCGGTAGCGCGGGTCTTGGAGAATACCTCCCTTAGATCCTGATATTCCTCCGTGATGTTGGGCTGGAGGGCAACCACAGGACTCTCAACCGACGTGGAACCACAGGGGACAGGAAAGCAGGTCTTCCGGGCATTCAGGTGACCAGTCGGTGATTCTCATCCTCGACCATGAGATGGTAGGGTTATGGCGCTGAAGCCAAGGTAGGCTGAGGATGATCTTGTGAACTGGTGCACCGGTGAATGAAGGGGATGTTTTCCTGGTGATTGGGCTCCACGGTGAGGGTGAGTGGTTGGGTGATGTGTGTGATGGTTCCGGATCCTAGAGGCCGACAGTCGAGACCTTGAACTGGAAAAGGAGAGAAGAGCGGGTAGGTAGTAATATTGAGAGCAGAGACAAGGGTCTGATCCACTAACGCTGTAGACACAGGGCATGAGGGACAGTCAGCCAGAGTGATGGGTACTAAAGAGTCTAACAGGAAGAGCAATAGATTGAATACTCATTCCTGGTTCAGGGGATGTAACATCACGTGACCGTCCATCTACTTTTTTTGACCTTGGAATCAGAGTCCTCCCTGCTAATCAAGGGAGCAAACTTAGCTCTTTATTTTTGTGTAGAAAGCCTTTGCATTTTTTTCTGAATCATCGTTGTCCAATAACGAATGTAGTCCACTGATTTCCCTATAATTTGTGTCAAAGCGGCGATTACCCAACCCTGCAATTAAACCCAGAGTGAAATCAATTGCACTCTTCTGGTCTACTACTGTGCCGGGTTCCAATTAATTAAGTTTCTCTCCTCCTTTGGCCTAAAAAAGGCTAAGCTTTCTGCATCTCGGTTGTTTTGAGTCTGAGAAAGGGTTTATATGGAGACTGCTTGGTTAGCTGAAGTTACTGTCCCAGTTAGCTGGTGGCTGTATTGAAAAAACATTTTTTCCCAGGGTTTGCAGTGGTCTGTCTATTTGATGGTTATGAGTGCAGGGTCTATAGAAATAGACAGTGTCCCTGGCCCAACCTCAACTACATGACTCTGACGGTAGTTGTTTGCAAGAGGCTTTAGTTGCTTAGTGATGCATTGTCTTCTGTTTCTGGGCATGTGGTGTGGGTGTTTGGTTCTGAATAGGTCGCACCTGACTAATGGTACACTTTCATGTTGCTTCTCAGTACTTGTATTCCTTTTTTGAATGTATCTAAAGTCTGTTCCTCTCCATTAACTGTGTTTCTGTGTAGGAGTTATGGAGAAGCTGGGCATGAGTCCAGAGGAGTTACTGAAGGAGAGCCCTCGTCTGAGCTACTCATGCCTCACTGGCTACGGCTTGAGTGGAGCCAAGGCTGCTGGCCATGACATCAACTACCTCGTCATGTCAGGTGGAAACAACTTCACTGTAATAAAACTCGTATTATTTCTCTTGACTTTCCATCAGTGACATAAGATGTGGAACGGCTTCAGTTGAAAATCAAATATAGGAAAAACAGACCATTCAATGTTATTACTTACGATTGATAGCTCTGTAATAATTGAATAGTCTCGATGGCAACCATCTGGGTCGTTCCACGAATAGAGTACCTTTTTGCGTCCCTTTGATATTTTCAGTAGAACTTGTGTACCAATATTGAATTTTAAAAGCCTGTTACAGTGCCTTCAGAAAGTATTCACACCCCATTACTTTTTCCACATTTTGTCGTTACAGCCTGAATTTAAAATTGATTAAATTGCTTAAAAAAATATATATATTTACAAATGAATTATAAATGAAAAGTTAATGTCTTGAGTCAATAAGTATTGAACCCCTTCTCCCCTGATTGCTCAGCTCTAGGAAGAGTCTTGGTGTTTCAAAACTGGAACGAACTACAAAAATCTCTGAAACTGGAAACACTTATCTCCCTCACTAGCTTTAAGCACCAGCTGCAGAGCAGCTCACAGATTACTGCACCTGTACATAGCCCATCTATAATTTATCCCAAATAACTACCTCTCCCCCTACTGTATTTATTTATTTTGCTCCTTTGCACCCCATTATTTCTATCTCTACTTTGCACATTCTTCCACTGCAAATCTACCATTCCAGTGTTTTACTTGCTATACTACTTGCTATATTGTATTTACTTCGCCACCATGGCCTTTTTTACCTTTACCTCCCTTATCTCACCTCATTTGCTCACATTGTATATAGACTTATTTTTCTATTGTATTATTGACTGTATGTTTGTTTTACTCCATGTGTAACTCTGTGTTGTTGTATGTGTTGAACTGCTTTGCTTTATCTTGGCCATGTCACAATTGTAAATGAGAACTTGTTCTCAACTTGCCTACCTGGTTAAATAAAGGTGAAATTAAATGGATGGAGGCCACTGTGTTATTGGACACCTGCAGAAATGTTTTGGTACCCTTCCCCAGATCCGTGCCTCGATACAATCCTGTCTCAGCGCTCTATGGATAATTCCTTTGACCTCATGGTTTGGTTTTTGCTCTGATTAACACTGTGATCTGTGGGACCTTTTATATAGACAGGTGTGTGCATTTCCAAATCATGTCCAATCAATTGGATTTACCACAGGTGGACTCCAATCAAGTTGTAGAAACAGCTCAAGGATGATCAATGGAAACAGGATGCGCCTGAGCTCTATTTTGAGTCTCATAGCAGAGGGCTGAATACTTTATGCTAAAATTTCTAAAAACCTGTTTTCACTTCGTCATTCTGCGGCATTGTATGTAGATTGATGAGGAAAATGTGTTTAGTTACTCAATTTTAGAATAAGGCTGTAACGTAACAAAATGTGGAAAAAGTGAAGGGGTAAAAATGTGTCATAATATGTTGCATGGACTCACTCTGTGTGCAATAATAGTGTTTAATGTTTAACATGATTTTTGAATGACTACATCATTGCTGTACTCCACACGTACAATTATATGTAAGGTACCTCAGTCGAGCAGCGAGTTTCAAACACAGATTCAACCACAAAGACCAAAGAAGTTTCAGAAATGCCTCGCAAAGAAGGGCACCTATTGGTAGATGGGTAAAAATAAAGCAGGAATTGAATATTCATTTGAGAATGGTGAAGTTATTAATTACACTTTGGAGGGTGTATCATTACACACACTCACGACAAAGATACAGGCATCCTTCCTAACTCAGTTGCCGGAGAGGAAGGAAATGGCTCAGGGATTTCACGATGAGGCCAATGGTGACTTTAAAACAGTTACAGAGTTTAATGGCCGTGATAGGAGAAAACTGAGGATGGATCAACAACTGTATAGTTACTCCACAATACTAACCTAAATGACGGAGGGAAAAGAAGGAAGCCTGTACAGAATAAAAATATTCCAAAACATTCATCCTGCACTAAAGCCACTAAAGTAATACTGCAAAAATTGTGGCAAAGCAATTCACTTTTGGTCCTAAATACAAAGTGTTATGTTTGGGACAAATCTAATGCAACACATTACAGAATAATAATACATGGGACTTATATAGTGCTTTTCAAGGACCCAACGTGTCTTTACAACTGAGTACTACTCTACATATTTTCAAGCATAGTGGTGGCTGCATCATGTTATGGGTATGCTTGTAATTGTTAAGGACTGGGGAGTATTTCAGGATGAAAAAAACTGAATGGAGATAAGCACTGGCAAAATCCTAGAGGAAAACCTGTTTGTCTGCTTTCCACCAGACACTGGGAGAGGAATTCACCTTTCAGCAGGACACTAACCTAAAACATGAGACCAAATCTACACTGGAGTTGCTTACCAAGAAGACAGTGAATGTTTCTGAGTGGCCTAGTTAGAGTTTTGTCTTAAATCTACTTGAAAATCTATGGCAAGACCTGAAAATGGTTGTCTATCAATGTACAACAACCAATTTGACATAGCTTGAAGAAAAAATTATAATGGACAAATGTTGCACAATCTAGTTATGGAAACTGTTAGACTTACCCAGAAAAACTCACAGCTGTAATTTCTGCCAAAGGTGCTTCTACAAAGTATTTACTCAAGGTGGTGAATAGATATTTCTGTAAATCAAACATTTCAAAAAACATGTTTTCATTTTGTCAGTATTGGGTATTGTGAAAAGATGGGTGAGAGAATTTTAGAGAATTCAAGCTGTAACACAATAAAATGTGGAATAAGTCAAGGGGTAATGAAATGCCCTTTAATATGGAACACGAGGGAAATTCAATTAATCTGATTTTTATCCCACTTAACCCAAAAATGTAATTTCACCATCGTTGTAAAGCCCTAGTTACTTTGTTGCTTTGACAAAGTCATTTCTGAAGACAATAATTTATTTTGCGTGATTAGTGATTCATTTACATTTCCTCTTATTTTAAGGTCTAACCTGTTAAGTGAACTGAACTCTGGTTTGAAAATTGTGAAATGATATGTGCAAAAGAAAAATGATATTGTTTTGTTTTGTGGTGGAAAACTGAGCAGGTTAAGCATAACACATCAACCCTGTTAACTATAGATAGATAGGCTAGAAATGTTTTAAGAATACATTTTTTCGGGAAGCTTGCATTCAATTGCCCCTCCATTCCCCCTGTCACAATGGGAGTTATGGTGGATTTAAGATGAAAACTTCAACCCTGTGTCACGCCCTGACCTTAGTTCCTTTTTTATGTCTCTATTTTGGTTTGGTCAGGGCGTGAGTTGGGGTGGGCATTCTATGTCTGGTGTTCTATGTTGTCTATGTGATGTTGCATGTCTGCACTCGTGTCATTTAGCGTTCACGTTCGTTTTGTTATTTTGTATAGTTTGTTCAGTCTTCTTCGTTATTAAAAAGAAGATGTATTATCATCACGCTGCGCCTTGGTCTCCTCACTACGACGACCGTGACACCCTGTTACTTTAATTGCCACTTACTATAGCCATGTTTCTATGTGCTCTTTATGACAGAATGTAAACATTTGGTGAAATAACGTTTTTTGGGGGGAGGGTCATTTACATTGCCCAAAAGGCACTTTATTGGTGGAATGACACTTCTTTTGAACTCAAGCTAATTCAAACCTATTGTTATTAATAATGTATCATATTTCAATTATCATCTGGAATATAATTGAAGGCTATAAATTCAATGACTATGGTTTATTACGTAGCTAATGACTTTCTGTTAGACTAGATGTTTATTTTAGATCATTTACAGCATCCTTTCTATGTACTGTACCATTGTCCATACAGACATAAAGGAATCTCCCTCCAATTCTGCCTCGCTTACTCCGTGTATTCCCCTCCTCCTGTGTCAGTCTTGTTGTCCATGCTGGGCCGGAGCCATGAGAAGCCCTACCCTCCTCTGAACCTGGTGGCAGACTTTGCGGGCGAGGGTCTGACGTGTGCCTTCGGGGTGGTCCTGGTCCTGCTGGAGAGGACCAGGTTGGGCAGAGGGCATGTCATTGATGCCAGCATGGTGAGAATGAGATCAGCCCAGTTGAGGTCTGAGCAGATCACGACCCTCAGTCCACTTCTACACCCACAGTGCTGTTCTCAGTACACCTACAGTAAATGCTTTCTAAAGAGCAATAGTGAAATAATGCTCTGTAGCTCCAGGTACATCTGTACAATGCATATCATAAGATGATACACATACTGGTTTGTACATTGCAGCATATTGTTTTTTGCCTAAAGAAGGCCGTAGGATATAATGTTTATTTAATAGAAGAAGACTCTGAACCAGGGCCCTCAACAACAACAGAAACTTCCAAACTTTTTTCTCTGCTCCTGAAACCTGAACTTCATTTGCTAGGGTGCTGGCCCACGTGGGTAGAAATATAGGAAAAATAGTGTGGCACAGCTTCATGAAAACAGTCGCTTTTAAACTAGGGATTTCATGGCTAATTGAGGTATGTCATTCATTCTGCTCATAGATTATGCATGTATGAACTACACATTGGCTACAAATCCAGCCAAAAGCGGTATGTTAAAAAAAGTATTTCTTAGTTGCCAAAAAAACGGAGCATGTCTTTAATAAATGCCAGTCAAGTCTAGTACGTAGATTAGGTGGGATGTAGGATGTGCTCAAGGTTTGGTTTTATTGACTTTTGCCGCAGCTCACTGTCATATTTTATATGTTGTTAGAGCCCTAGACGCTATGCCGCCTGAAGCCCCATTTTTATTTTTCAATTAATATATTAACCTCCCCTCCATGATCGCTGTAAACAACATTACGTTTTGCTTAAGGCTTGTACTTTCTTTTTACTCCAGGGATTGTGGGCACTTTTCCAAAGATAGAGATCACAATTTTAAGGTTAATACCATGCTGTGAAGAGATCTGCAAATGCAAAAAAAATCACGGTTTTAGTTACGGGAAGAATCATAATATTGTAGCTCCCATATTCAAGGATTTAATAACCACGTCATGTCTTACCATTCCAATCTCACTGAGTAAATCATTTATGTAAACTACATATGTTGGTATGCAAACCTTAGGTATGCAGTCGGCTATTTCCTATTCATGTCTGTGATGTAGATGACTGCTCTTTTGTCAGTAAGAAGTACACGTAATCTGCTGATAACTGCCGCGGTGACGGGCCAAAACAGTCACATTGTTGGTTGGCAAGGCAATTAGCCCTAGTGATGGGCATTCCGGCTCTTTTTAGTGAGCCTGCTCATTCGGCCCAGCTCACCAAAAAGAGACGTCTCTTTTGGCTCCCAAACGTCTCTTTAAAAAAAATATGTGTTGTATTTTTTCAAGTCAAACAGTTTGCAATAGTTTGACTATGATTAGTGTTAAAACAATTATAATAAAATTATTAAATTAAATCACACCCTACCTTAACCACAATGTATTTAAAAATGCATTGGTTTGTTATGAAAAAGAATGCTATTAAACATTTGCATTTAAAGTATAACTTTTTAATGTATATGAACAAAGTGCATATTAAATCTAACCATTCAAAACGAATACAATCTGAACAGCATAATTGAATATTGCACCATAACAAAGAAAAATAAATAGGGGCTCCTCCAAATAGGATCGGACCTCCATAATGGCATCTGCTGAGGGATTCCTTCGTGCTGCATCCCCAGCTGCTCTCTCGTCAAACAGCATCCAAACAGCAGACGTTTGTGGCACTACTGCTGGTGCTTCTGCTCCATCTGATCCCTCTTCTTCCTGTTGCCCTGGTGCCTGAGCCAGCTGACTGATGGGACTGTCCCTCCCTGCTGCTGAGGTTATTCTTTGAAGAGCCTCATCAATCACTCTGGCGTCACTGAAGGCTAACATCAATGAAGTGACATGTAACCGACATGTAAGAAGTGGTTACCCTTGATGTCCAGCAGTCAGTGGTAAGGCAAACTGCAGAATCTTTTTGGACTCTTTCCCACACTGAAGCCTGTGTGCTCTCGTACAGTTGTGGAATAAGTGATTTTGAAAGGGTTTTCCTACTTGGAATTGTGTACATTGGATTTAGACTATTGCTAATACTTCTAAAACCTCTGTCCTCCAATGACTGGAAATCGGTGGCAATCATTTTAGCCAATGCAATATCAATTTGGGCTTGTTTTTCTGCAGACATAGTCCTTTGGCATAAACTGGTCCATAGAAGACTGCGTTGCTGTGGGTCGTGGAGTAGGCCTACTTGACTGAGTGGATACATCCCCACGTGTGGAGGTGCTGGCTCCACCACTATCACTAGCAAGCCCGCTAGTTTCTCGAAGCTCCGCTACAGCTAGCTTCACAGTTGGGTGCACAGTTCGCATACGCCGGTGTAGGTTGTGCGTTGAACCGGCTTTATATGAGATTTTATTTTGGCAAATTCTACACTGTGCTCTAACATTGTCTACATTATTAAAATACATCCAAATGCTACTGTGCTTCTGACTCATTTTCCAGCTGTTGTTTTCATAGCTGTCCTTCCTCTCTCTCCTCAGTTGCTAAGTGTGTGACTGTGAGTGAGTTGGCTCGGCCCTCCCTCACGCATCTTTGGTTCATTGGTTGACACTGCATGTCTGATTGACAGGAACAAAATGTGAGGTTGTTAGTCTGAGCAGACAGTCAGAACGTATGTGTGCGCTTGAGCATTTAGGCCTATATTATTTAATTTATTTTTTTGTTCTTTGAATTACTTAATTATATTCATTTAAGTCTGTTGATTAATCATATCTTAATTTTTTTATATTTAATGAATAGATACGGCTCTCTGAAATGTGAGCCGGCTCCCAACATTCACCTACAAGAGCCGGCTCTTTGAGCCGACTTGTTCGCGAACGACCCGTCAGTAATTAGCCCTGACATTTTTTTTAATGGCAATCATCTTAGAAGATGTCCTTTACCTAACGCCACAGCCAATCAAAACCAGGCAAATATGAGCACAGCTGTGATCGTTGAAATCCTTAATGCAATAATATTATTTTTATGCAGACATAGTTTGTCTTCCCAAACTGATTTCACAACTGAGATGGCAGTTTTATTTCCTATAATGGTTACTTATTCTAGGCTAGGGCCAGTGACTCTATTGCATTATTATCTGCAGTATACTAGTTACATTGAAGAAGCAAACTCTAAACTTGTGTTAACTCTGTCTTTTTGTCAGATTAACCATTTTGGTTAATTACTCATTCATAAAACATTCCTTACCCCAGAACACGTCAATGGGAGACTATCCAGGAAAAGAAAGAAAAAGGAGAACTCTGTGCCTGCATTGATCTGAGTTTTATTCACGGGACAAACAAACAGGCTTACGTTTCGGGCGTAGGACGCCTTCATATGTAATGAAGAAGATGGCGCCGACAGACATGGCAGCTCTGCTTCTAGCTGCTAAGCAACTTCGCAGTATATATTATATATATATTTTTTTCTTCTTACATTATTAGCCCAGAACATTTTTTGTGTTATTACATACATCTGGAAATATCTTTTGGATATCAGAGCGACAGTAACTCACCAGCATTCTGACCAGATACGACTTTCCCAAATTGGATCCTTTGTTCGTACCCCCAAGGCAATTTAACTTATCCCAGAGTCTGCTCCAAGACGCCGCCGGCGGAGAAGAGGTATTCGGAGTGGACTTCTAGTCCGACTTAAGAGGCTGCACATCATCCACCGCTTCCGAGTATAGTACTCGCTAATGTTCAGTCCCTGGACAATAAAGTAGACGAGCTCAGGGTGAGGATCTTCTTCCAGAGAGACAGGGACAGTAACATACTCTGTTTCATGAAATCATGGCTCCCTCCGGATATACTGTCCCCGTCCATACAGCCAACTGGGTTCTCAGTACGTCGTGCGGACAGGAATAAAGAACTCTCCGGGAAGAAGAAAGGCGGTGGAGTATGTTTCATGATTAACTACTCATGGTGAGATTGTGATAACGTACAGAAACTCACTCCTTTTTTTCAAACAGGAAGTACCCATGCTGAGGTCTATTCAATGCTGGTCTGACCAATCGGAATCCATCCTTCAAGATTGTTCTGATCACGTGGACTGGGATATGTTCTGGGTTGCCTCTGAGAATAACATTGACGTATGCACTGATACGGTGACTGAGTTCCTCAGGAAGTGTATAGGGAATGTTGTTCCCACTGTGACTATTAAAACCTACCCAAACCAAAAACGTCGATAGATGGCAGCATTTACGCAAAACTGAAAGCGTGAACTACCACGGTAAGGTGACTGGAAATATGGTCAAATACAAACAGTGCAGTTATGCCCTCCGTAATGTAATAAACAGGCAAACCGTCAGTACAGAGACAAAGTGGAATCGCAATTCAATGGCTCAGACACGAGACATACAGTACCAGTCAAATGTTTGGACACAACTATTCATTCTAGGGTTTTTCTTTATTTTTACTATTTCCTGCATTGTAGAATAATAGTGAAGACATAAAAACTATGAAATAACACATATTGTCACGAACGTCGTAGAGAGGAGACCAAGGCGCAGCGTGATTAATATACATCTTCCCTTTTAATAAATAAGAAGACTGAACAAACTATACAAAATAACAAAACGAACGTGAACGCTAAATGACACGAGTGCAGACATGCAACATCACATAGACAATAACCCACAAACCAAACTGGAAAATGGCAACCTAAATAGGATCCCCAATCAGAGACAACGATAAACAGCTGCCTCTGATTGGGAACCAATCTAGGCCACCATAGACCTACATATGCCTAGACTACACACACACACCTAGACATACAAAAACCCTAGACAATACAAAACAATCATATCCACCCTCGTCACACCCTGACCTGACCAAAATAATACAGAAAACATAGAATACTAAGGTCAGGGCGTGACAGTACCCCCCCCCCCCCCAAAGGTGCGGACTCCCGACCGCAAACCTGAATTTATAGGGGAGGGTCCGGGTGGGCATCTACCCTCGGTGGCGGCTCTGGATCTGGACGCCGCCCCCCTTCTTTACACTGAGTTCTCAATTGTAGCACTGACCCGTGGATCATCACCGGAGGCTCTGGACTGCGGATCCTTGTCGTAGGCCCTGGGCTGGGGACCCTCGCTGCGTGGATCATCGCCGGATGTTCTGGGCTGGGGACCGTCGCTGGAGACCCCGGGCTGGGGACCGTCGCTGGAGGCCCCGGGCTGGGGACCGTCGCTAGCAGCTCCGGACAGGAGGGCGACTCCGGACAGGAGGGCGACTCCGGACAGGAGGGCGACTCTGGCAGCTCCGGACAGGAGGGCGGCTCCGGACAGGAGGGCGGCTCTGGCAGCTCCGGACAGGAGGGCGACTCTGGCAGCTCCGGACAGGAGGGCGACTCTGGCAGCTCCGGACAGGAGGGCGACTCTGGCAGCTCCGGACAGGAGGGCGACTCTGGCAGCTCCGGACAGGAGGGCGACTCTGGCAGCTCCGGACAGGAGGGCGACTCTGGCAGCTCCGGACAGGAGGGCGTCGCTGGAGGCTCCGGACTGAAGGGCGTCGCTGGAGGCTCCGGACTGACGGGCGTCGCTGGAGGCTCCGGACTGGAGAACGTCTCTGGAGGCTCCGGACTGGAGGGCGTCGTTGGAGGCTCCGGTCTGGAGGGCGTCGCTGGAGGCTCCGTACTGGAGGGAGTTGCTGGAGGCTCCGGACTGGCAGCCTTTGTTGGAGGCTTCGTGCCATGACTCCTCACTGGAGGCTTCGTGCCATGGATCATCACTGGAGGCTTCGTGCCATGGATCATCACTGGAGGCTTCGTGCCATGGATCATCACTGGAGGCTTCGTGCCATGGATCATCACAGGAGGCTTCGTGCCATGGATCCTCACTGGAGGCTTCGTACCTTGGATCATCACTGGAGGCTTCGTGCCACGGATCATCACTGGAGGCTTCTTGCCATGGATCATCACTGGAGGCTTCGTGCCATGGATCACTGGAGGTACCGGGCTGGGGACATGCACCTCAGGGCGAGTGCGGGGAGGAGGAACAGGACGTACTGGACTCTGGAGGCGCACTGGAGGCCTGGCGCGTGGTGCCGGAACTGGTGGTACCGGGCTGAGGACACGCACCTCAGGGCGAGTGCTGGGAGGAGGAACAGGATACATGGGACCGTGGAGACGCATTGGAGATCCAGAACATAGAGCTGGCTCAATATGTCCTGGCTGGATGGCCATTCTAGCCCGGCAAACGCGAGGAGCTGGAATAGAGCGCACCGGGCTAAGAATGCGAACTGGAGACACCGTGCGCATCTCTGCATAACACGGTGCCTGACCAGTTACACGCTCCCCACGGTAAGCACGAGGAGTTGGCTCAGGTCTCCTACCTGACTCAGCCAATCTCCTCGTGTGCCCCCCCCCAAAAAAAGGGGCTGCCGTGCTAGCCGTGTACCTACATATCGTTGCCGTTCCTCTATTCTCCGGTATTTTTCCTCGTAGTATCGACGTTCCGCTTTCGCTGCCTCTAACTCCTCCTTAGGACGGCGATACTCCCCCGGCTGTGTCCAGGGTCCTGCTCCATCTAATATCTCCTCCCAGGTCCATTTCCCCATTAAGAGCTCTTCCTCCTTTTCACGCTGCTTGGTCCTGTTATGGTGGGTTATACTGTCACGAACGTCGTAGAGAGGAGACCAAGGCGCAGCGTGATTAATATACATCTTCCCTTTTAATAAATAAGAAGACTAAACAAACTATACAAAATAACAAAACGAACGTGAACGCTAAATGACACGAGTGCAGACATGCAACATCACATAGACAATAACCCACAAACCAAACTGGAAAATGGCAACCTAAATAGGATCCCCAATCAGAGGCAACGATAAACAGCTGCCTCTGATTGGGAACCAAACTAGGCCACCATAGACCTACATATGCCTAGACTACACACACACACCTAGACCTACAAAAACCCTAGACAATACAAAACAATCATATCCACCCCCGTCACACCTTGACCTGACCAAAATAATACAGAAAACATAGAATACTAAGGTCAGGGCGTGACACATATGGAATCATGTAGTAACCAAAAAAAGTGTTAAACAAATAAAATATATTTGAGATTCTTCAAAGTAGCCACCCTTTGCCTTGATGACAGCTTTGCACACTCTTGGCATTCTCTCAACCAGCTTCAAGAGGTAGTCACCTGGAATGCATTTCAATTAACAGGTGTGCCTTGTTAAAAGTTAATTTGTGGAATTTCTATCCTTAATGCGTTTGAGCCAATCAGTTGTGTTGTGACAAGGTAGGGTTGGTATACAGAATATTGCCCTATTTGGTAAAAGACCAAGTCCATATTATGGCAATAACAGCTCAAATAAGCAAAGAGAAATGACAGTCCATCATTACTGTAAGACATGAAGGTCAGTCAATCCGGAAAATTTCAAGAACTTTGAAAGTTTCTTCAAGTGCAAAAATCATCAAGTGCTATGATGAAACTGGCTCTTATGAAGACTGCCACAGGAAAGGAAGACCCAGAGTTACCTTTGCTGCAAAGGATAAGTACATTAGAGTTACCAGTTTGACACCCCAGCTCTACTGCATACATATATTTGTGTTCCTCATATCTTATCATTTGCATATCACTTTTTTTAGGCCTGGGATTGGATGCTGTCAATCTTCCTCCCCAGATGAGCATTTGTGATTGGCCAGAGCTGAGGCAGATCTTCACTTAGCAGTCTGCCACTAAGACCCAGGTAGGAGTGTGGTCGAGTGTTCGATGGGACGGACGCCTGTGTGACTCCCGTTCTCTCTGTTGACGAGGTGATCTCCCACCCCACAACCAGGAGAGGGCCTCCTTCCACAGGGACGCCCAGCGAGAGGTGACCCCGAGCCAAGCACCTGTCCTGTCCCGCACCCCTGCTGATCCCTGCCTGGCCCGGGACCCCTTCATAGGGAAACACACACGTCCCGTTCTAGAGGAGACAGTTGCTCTCAGCTGGTATTATTGAGTGTAACGCAGCCAAAGCACAATTGTAGCCAGGCCTTTCTCCTTCTACTGCCCCCCCTTAAGAAAAACACCTACGGCTCTCAATATACGCTTCCAGTGTTTAACAGTTAGTCAACCGTCTTTGATACATGGTGCGCCATGCATTGCTGGTATGGGTGCTACTCAAGCATAAAGTACTTGGATCCCTTGAATGGATTGCACTGCAATTGCAATTAATTCATATAATTGTTATTGTTGTATTTAGCTCACAGATGTTTGTAGTAATAGTGTTCCTCTAATTGCTTCAGTAGTTAATTAATTTTCATGAGAACATCTTCCATCTACTGTAAGCCCTGTTGACTCATAAAGGGTTTGTACTGTACCATTCAATTGTAATTGGGTTAATAGCAATGGCAATATGTCATTGCGAGACTAAGGGCAAACAGAAGGAGGAGGAGAGAGTGATGACCCTTAACTGTAAGTACTCTTTCCTAGTAGTCATAATATTGACCTACGGTTAATGATGATTCTACATGATTGTGTCAATGTGCCTCTGAATTGTCTTAATATGATATTCTCAGGTTTTTACTGAGCTGCCTGTATTTTATCTATAATTTTTTAAAGGTGAATGGGCACCTTTATTAATAATATTTTTTGACAATTTGTATTAAAATACTTTAAGGTTATGTTTCTTGGTTATTTAACTGTGTAGTACTACTGTTAGAACAATGTAATGCATGATGTTCTGGAGCCTATAATGCTATTTGATTATATCATTATCACCCCAAACTGTAGCTTTAGGGCAGGAATATAATTGCTACATGCATAAACTATATAACAATCAACAAGTTGTAAACCGATAATATACTACGGATTTTCATCTACAATGGATGGAAACATTTTTTTATTTCCCCCATTTTTTTTTACAATGCTACTTAGAGATGGATAATGTAAAGTCTCACCTCCCTCCTAATCTGATTCCATTGGATTAGGAACCACCTGTTGGAATTCCGGAATCCCATTTCACATTCCCTGCTTTGAGCATATCCTTCATAGAGGATAATGTAACTACTACTATTAAGATTACCACTGCTTTGCCTTTCCACCTTATAAACCATGACATTTAATATAATTCTAAAATTGCAGAGTAAATACTGAACTTGAATACATTTTTTTTCCTGCACATTATCAGTTTTGACATGCCAAACAGGGTATAAAGGAAACTAAATTACCATAGAGATGGTGTGTTTGTACACAATCTCACTGTTTCAAATGCAACTAGCATAATTCATCTACTGTAGCCTGATGGAATTGTCTTCCGACGGGTGGTATCACTCCTACGCATTGCTGGTCTCTTACTGTAACCACCTTGATAAGAATGTTCGCTTCATCCATAAAGGTAAGTCAAAGACCGTAGAGGCTGTTTGTTTGAAGTACAGTTCACAATTATACTGTTTTCAAATGCCTCTAGCATAACTCATCAATGTGGTCCCTCATGGTTAGTTAAGAATGTTCACTTCCTCCCCTCAAAGTAGTCTATCTATTGTCCCCTCAAACAAGTGACCATATTGTAAGAATATTTCGAAGATAAATGCACAACGCAGAGGACGAGAGATCAATAGAGTACTAACGGTCAATGGAAATGTTTTTTCTGTAATATCAATGGGTCAGAGACATGGGAGGATTTCAGTCCGGGACTATAGATACATGGCAAGTTCTCATTGGTCCAAATTGTTTATACATTGAACCTGAAATAGGATACTTGTTATTTGGCCATTGGCCCAGTTTTATTGCAAGGATTTCTAATTGGTCAACCACAAGCAAGGCTGGGTAATAAAGTCCCTTTGTTCTGTGGAGAGAATCACTCTGAAGAGAATCACTGAGGACAGGGGAGAATGAACATCTACCTACCGCATGATTTGTTCTCTTTGAGTAAACCTATTTTCCTCCCCCTGATTTGCTTTGGGGTCTTTGTTATTGAAGAGTAACATCAACTGCTAACAGTATGTAGGCCTCACTCATTGGTATGCTTAACTCTGGAACACAATGTGACTATGTTAGTGTCCCAAGGACTCAAGGTCTGGTGAGAATGTGGCCTTTTAATCTGTCTGACTCTAAGCATCTGACTGCCTCTCCGGGTTGAGTGCCTCTAACGCCTCCTCAGGTTCCTCTGACGGGGGCGGCAGGAGGACAGGAGAGGGGTGGCGGGCAAGGCTCCCATGAGAAACTCTGTGAATTGCCTCAACGTCTCACATGACTGGCAGGACGAGCTAGCTAGTGTCAGGAGAAATACAGTATTATGACGTATTATAAACTGAATAACCTTGTTTTCTCAATGGAGATGCAGTCTTATCAGGTGAGAGCCCATGGCTAACAGACACACTGTTCTAGAACTAGTCTTTGTTTTGTTAATAGTGGTTATGGAGTCGGGCAGCTTGGGTATGAGAAACCAAAATACTTTCAGGGCTCATATTCCCATGTCTTTTGCCTAATGGGCTGTTTTATAGAAAGTCACCTCTGAAATTATTGAGCAAAAAAGACTGTGTATAAAATAAATAATACAAATACTGAGCTATTTTGCATGCTAAAAACATTTCGATTTTTTTTTATACTAATACATTTTCTCAGAGAAAAATATTTTGTTTAATGGAAAATTCCACCCAAAAACAATCTTTAGGTATTTGTTTCACTAGTTCATTGTTGACAAAGTCCCAAAATGTTTTGCTTGTCAGCAATCAAGTTTTCACGATGCAGTATGTAACTTACAAAATACATAAATCAACCCATATGATGCATTTTGTTGGAAAGCAGATTGAACCAGGTTTTCTTCTGGGATTTTGCCTGTGCTGTTTGTCTGGCAGTTTAATGTGTTTCATAACAAGTAATGAGAGGGTTTCCTCAGCGTGTCTCGACAGAAGGTTAAATGTTCCTGTTATTTCCGCAGTTTCCCTCCACCCAGTTGATTGCACAAGATGTTCAGCAATTATTCCAGAAAGCTCAATAGTGACCTTGAACAATAACAATTAGAGAAACCACCTCACTGAGATGTGGACAAAATCCTGAGTGGAACTGAAGTCTCTCAACACCTGCAAAGAATAGGAATGCAAGAGATGGCATATCCTTACACCTGCCAATACTGAGACGTACATGTTTGGCCCATACTTCTTTTCAGAAACTGTATATCGTTGTTAATTTTCACGTCCATGTAGATAGACTGAATTTCTGAAAAGAGGTTGTTTCATTTATTAGGGTGTATGGTAAGCTGGTAAGACCTGGGTCAAGTACATATGTCAAATACTTTAAATATTTTAGCTGTTCCTATGGATTGAAATGTATATATTAAAGTAGAATACTACTGTAAATGCATTCACTCGATAAGGGATTGTCACGGCCGTCGTCGGAAGGAGACCAAGGTGCAGCGTGGTGGGCGTACATTTTATTTTATTTGAGTAAATGTCGCCAACAAAACAAGAAAACAAAGAAACGACCGTGAAGCTAAACAGGGCATAGTGCCACTAACAAAGATAACTACCCACACCCTAGGTGGGAAAAAAGGCTGCCTAAGTATGATTCCCAATCAGAGACAACGATAGACAGCTGTCCCTGATTGAGAACCATACCCGGCCAAAACATAGAAATACAGAAACATAGAAAACAAAACATAGAATGGCCACCCCACATCACACCCTGACCTAACCAAATAGAGAAATAAAACAGCTCTCATAGGTCAGGGCGTGACAGGGATTGTATTTGCTTTTGCAACAGTATTGTACATAGACCTGACAACCTAACCTTTTTGTTTTCAGTGAATGCCTACTTTGTTGGTTGATATCCTCAAAATAGTTTTCAGTTATGCCGGATTTCACCTTCTCTGTAATAATACTACAATAAAAAGTGTGACCATTTACAGTACTTTTGTTAAGATGATTATCTCCATTCTTCAACAGTTAGTGCTATTTGGGATCCTTGGGTTTCCCTACCCTAATACTTGGGATGTGCCTACCCTTATCCTAACCCTAACCTTACACTTACCATAACCAATTAAAATGTCAACTTAAATTGGGTAGAGACGTACCAATGATCCCAGATAGCAAGGACCATTTTTCAACACTGTTGTAAAATGGGATCTGTGATATAGTAAATTGGGATCTGGGATATAATCATAATGCCACTGGGCCGTTATGTGTTAGCTAGAGTACAATATATTGTGATTTTCCTACAGTGGATGAAACTAAGCTTTGATGAAAGTTCTTGTATTTCTTTGAGATCAAACCTAAGCCACAATGCATCTGACATTCCTAATAAGACTTCAACACAACACCCAACTGGGATTTACTATGTGATTTGTAATCCCCTAAACTTGAATACCGCTGTGTAGGTTTTTTTGCCATTGCAATCTGTCAGACATTTGTTTCTCTCCCAAGATAAAGGATATTATTCCGTTTATTTGTGCTCTACTGTGCACAACATGATTATGACAATCTGATTCGCTACAGTATTTAGTTTTGATGAGCATGAACACTAAATAACTCTTGTGACAACTAATACTAATATTTATGCAGTGTTAGATGGGGGGGTATTAGCATAAAATTGATTAGGAGTTGTTTTTCTAGCCAGACAGACAGTCATGCTGGCAATGTGTTGTTTTTCAGATTGAAATGCAAATTGAAAACTATTTCTAATGGAGTTTGGAATTTAAAATGGCCTTTACATTATGTTCCAACATAATGCATGTGGTTTCAAAACAAACTCTTCCCTCCTATGTGGTAAATTAATGGTTGTATTAGCCCCAATCATGCTCTTGATGAAACAGTAAGTATAATGATGATCAAATGTATTTACGTGATATCAAGGTGTTAACAAATCCACTGACTCACTGTTTACCTCAGAAGCCCTGTAATATACACTGAGGGTACAACACATTAGGAACACCTGCTCTTTCCATGACATACTGTAGACTGACCCAGTGAATCCAGGTGAAAACTACGATCCCCTATTGATGTCACTTGTTAAATCCACTTCAATCAGTGTAGATGAAGGGGAGAAGACGGGTTAAAGAAGGATTTTTAAGCCTTGAGACAATTGAGACATGGATTGTGTGTGTGCCATTCAGAGAGTGAATTGGCAAGACAAAATGCCTTTGAATGGGGTATGGTAGTAAGTGCTAGGCGCACCGGTTTGAGTGTGTCAAGAACTGCAACCCTGCTCAAGAATGGTCCACCACCCAATGGACATCCAGCCAACTTGGCACAACTGTAGGAAGCATTGGAGTCAACATAGGCCAGCATCCCCGTGGAACGCTTTTGACAGTCCATGCCCCTACGAATTGAAACTGTTCTGTGTCTTCAAACTAATTGCTGAGGGAAAGATGTACCTCCTAAGGCAAATTAAAAATATTCAGCTGCAATACTCCACCAAAAACGAACACAGAGCATTCAGAAGTATTTCAGTTATTGAAAGTGATATTAATGAGTAATCTGTCACACTGTCTTTCTCCTCTTTTGCAGCGTTAGTACAGGATAGGTCACTGAAGAAGATATGGGCCATCATCATAGTCATGTTTGGAGTGGTGCTATTTGACTTTGCAGCAAACTTCATCGATGGGCCAGTCAAGGCCTATGTCTTTGATGTCTGCTCGTACATAGACAAAGAAAGAGGACTGCACTACCACACCCTTCTCACTGGTAAGCAATGGCTGATGACATGCAGTAGCCTCCCTCCCACTTTGTCAGAACCTGGTGTTGGGTTGATTGGCTGACATATATGCTGTCTGGATTGATATAGGTTTACTTTGATATGTATTTATACTAAACAAAAATACAAACACAACATGTAAAATGTTGGCACCATGTTTCATATGCACAAAAATCGTATTTCTCTCAGCTTTTGCGCACACATTTGTTCACATCCCTGTTAGTGAGCATTTCTCCTTTGCCAAGATAATCTATCCACCTAACAGGTGTGGCATATCAATAAGCTGATTTAAACAGCATGATCATTACACATGTGCACCTTGTGCTGGGGGCAATAAAAGGCCACTCTAAGATGTGTAGTTTTGTCACATAAAACTTGAGACATCTGTGGCATTGAGTTAAGGGAGCATGCAATTAGCATGCTGACTGCAGGAATGTTCACCAAAGCTGTTGTCAGAGAACTTAATTTTAATGTGTCTACCATAAGCTGCCTCCAATGTCATTTTTTAAAATTTGGCAGTACGTCCAACTGGCCCACAACCGCAGAGCACGTGTAACGACGCCAGCCCAGGACCTCCACATCCGGCTTCTTCACCTGCGGGATCGTCTGAGACCAGCCATGCAGACAGCTGATGAAACTGAGGAGTATTTCTGTCTGTAATGAAGCCCTTTTTGTGGGGGAAAACTCTTCTGATTGGCTGGGCCAGGCTCAGCAGTGGGTGGGCCTGGCTCCCAAGTGGGTGGGCCTATGCCCTCCCAAGCCCACCCATGGCTGCGCCACCCGCCCAGTCATGTGAAATCTGTAGATTAGGGCCTAATGAATTTCTTTAAATTGACTTATTTCCTTATATGAACTGTAACTCAGTAAAATCTTTGAAATTGTTGGATGTTGTGTTTTTTTGTTCAGTGTAGTTTGATTATTTATTGTTAAAGAAAAGTACCACTCAAATGTTTTGGTGTTTTATTTCATTAGTGCACACTCAAAATGTTTCGCGTGTCAGCAGTTAACTTTTCAAGATGCAAAGTGTCACTTCAGCATCATGATGGTGTGTTTTGTATCATATGATGGTGTGTTTTGCAGCATCATGATGGTGTGTTTTGCATCATCATGATGGTGTGTTTTGCATCCTCATGATGGTGTTTTTTGCATCCTCATGATGGTGTGTTTTGCATCATTATGACGGTGTGTTTTGCATCATAAACTCAGCAAAAAAACAAGTACTGTCAACTACGTTTATTTTCATAAAACTTAACATGTATATATTTGTATGAACATAACAAGATTCAACAACTGAGACATAAACTGGACAGGTTCCACAGACATGTGACTAACAGAAATTGAATAATGTGTCCCTGGACAAAGGGGGGGGGTCCAAAAAAAAATCAAAAATAACAATCTGGTGTGGCCACCAGCTGCATTACTGCAGTGCATCTCCTCCTCATGGACTGTATCAGATTTGCCAGTTCTTGCTGTGAGATGTTACCCCACTCTTCCACCAAGGCACCTGCAAGTCACAGGACATTTCTGGGGGGAATGGCCCTGGCCCTCACCCTCCGATCCAACAGGTCCCAGACGTTCTCAATGGGATTGAGATCCGGGCTCTCTGCTGGCCTTGGCAGAACACTGACAGTCCTGTCTTGCAGGAAATCACGCACAGAACGAGCAGTATGGCTGGCGGCATTGTCATGCTGGAGGGTCATGTCAGGATGAGCCTGCAGTAAGGGTACCACATGAGGGAGGAGGATGTCTTCCCTGTAAGGCACGGTATTGAGATTGCCTGCCTCAGTCCAGCCTCTCTCAGCCATCCTGTACCTGTCCCGCGGGTGTGATGATCGGATGTACCGATCCTGTGCAGGTGTTGTTACACGTGGTCTGCCACTGCGAGGATGATCAGCTGTCCGTCCTGTCACCCTGTAGCACTGTCTTAGGCGTCTCACAGTACGGACATTGCAATTTTTTGCCCTGGCCACATCTGCAGTCCTCATGCCTCCTTGCAGCATGCCTAAGGCACGTTCACGTAGATGAGCAGGGACCCTGGGCATCTTTCTTTTGGTGTTTTTCAGAGTCAGTAGAAAGGCCTCTTTAGTGTCCTAAGTTTTCAATACTGTGACCTTAATTGCCTAGCGTCTGTAAGCTGTTAGTGTCTTATCGACAGGTGCATGTTCATTAATTGTTTATGGGTCATTGAACAAGCATGGGAAACAGAGTCTAAACCCTTTACAATGAAGATCTGTGAAGTTAATTCATAAAAATCCAAATATCTTTGAAAGACAGGGTCCTGAAAAAGGGACGTTTCTTTTTTTGCTGAGTTTATGATGGTGTGTTTTGTATGGAACGCCGTTTGGGTATTTGCATGTCAAAAAAGATACATGTCAAATAACACTATTTGACGTGTCAAATAAGCTTGTTGACCAATCAGGTCCTGAATATGACTGCACATCTTATAATAATTTAATGCGTTCATACATTTTTTATGTAGTTATTACACATTGATTACACAATCACTCGCATTTCATATGTCACAACGATTCATCGATACGTGTGCTATGACGCTGGTAAAGTTGTCTCGCGCACCTACAGTGCTGGTCATAAAATGCTAGACAATGTTCTTCCTCAAAAACATAGCAAAACGGCAATCTGTTTCAGTAACTATATAGCTTGGTGTCATCATCTAAAATAACCTTAATTTATAAGACCGTTCTTATTTGATTAATGGGGGTCGGACCCATCTATGTGAAGCTAGCCACAATAAGGATTAGCCACAATAGTCACTTTGCGGTTTGTCTTCAAAAGTATGTCATTGACAAGTGATGCAATTGAATACAAATAGTAGAATTATGGCATAGTTGAATAGATAATGCTAAACGAGGTTGGAATGTTGTTTATATAAAATCAACAAAAGACAATTAGTTAATTTGACAATCTGTTGAAATCACACTGGATGTATTATACTTCAGAATTGCATTTGGGGCATTCTTATTTCACTGTACAGCCTTACCTATGAATTGTGGATCAATGACATGGGGTATCAGTCTACTCAGTGACACCCAGAGAACATTAGCGTCGTAGCTCTTATTGCGGGACTCTGAAACAACTGTGAATTGAGCCACATTTATTGTCAAGTGTATTGAACACTATTCCAGAGGAAAAACAATACTGCGTGGATGTTTTGGAGTCTGAACTCTGAGGAGGACGTTGGTAAAAAAATATATTGGGTATTGAATAGACTGATACCTCATTTCATTGATCCCCAATCCTTAGGTAAAGATGTACAGTGCAATATGAATGTCAACACACACAATAGACTGACTGGGGAGGTGATTTCACACAGTCACAGTCCCGCGATAAGAGCTACAATGCTAATATTTGCGTAAACTCGTCACAGTTGTGTTCTGTGGGTGTCACCGAGTAGACTGATGCCCCATTTCATTGCTTCACATTCCAACCTTGTTTAACATTATCTAGTCTATATATGGCTTGATTCCACCAATTGTAACCTTCTGCATCACTTTCAAAGAGGTACTTTTATTTTGAAGGAAAACTGCAAATTCACTATTGTGCCTAACCCTTATTGTGGCTAGCTCCACAACACATAACCCAGTTCGGTCGAGCGTCACTAGCCAGATGAAGCTAGCTGGCTGCTTATAATGTTAGCTTTGGGCAACACGGTTAAGTAGCTGGCAGGCTATTTATTTTCATGAACTGAATTTCAATTTCAATAGGCGAACATCAAGTGGCTACCTAGCTAATACTTACACACAAGGGTTCCTAAATCATTGCTAAGAATAATGAAAATGACTGCAGTTTCTACTGGTCATTGTTTTCAGACTGGTTGTATTGGTTCTAGCTAGGCCTCCAAGCTAAAGCTAGCTAGCTAGTCCAGAAGTTGTGGTCGAACAAATAATGCTTTATTACCAATGTGGTATTGAAAACACATCGTTTGTGGCCGGTGTTTGCTTGTTTGCAGACTTTTTTGTACAGCTTTGACAGTGCTACTGATAGTAGTGGTGGCGCTAGGTTTGCACGTGCAAATTCAGAACACACAACATTCTATAATAGAACTGTGTTATTTGACGAGTCAAATTAAAGCTTATTTATTTGACGCGTCCTTCATTTCACGTGTATCTTTTTTGACATGCAAAGGCCCAAACGGCGTTCCATAGTTTTGCATCATCATGATGGTGTGTTTTGAATCATCATGATGGTGTGTTTTGCATCATCAGGATGGTGTGTTTTGAATCATCATGATGGTGTGTTTTGCATCATCATGATGGTGTAACATCTGCTCCTGCCACACCCTCTAGTGGACATCCGGTGTCTCCTTGACCTGCAGTCACTCCTCCAGTACACACACTCTCTCTCTCCCCATCCCTTTCTGTATGTTTGTGATTGTGTGGTTGGAGACAGGTGTGCTGGAGCCAGAGCGGATCCTCACCAGCTGTAACCCGTTCCATAATCAAGACCTCTACAAATACTCAGTCCTGCCACTTCCACTCTGCCAGATCGTAATCTCTGCTAAGTCAGTTTATGATTCTAGCTATTTATGATTATTCAAGATCCTGTTACCCTGCTGTGTCTGTTTCCCTACCTAATGCTCTTTATCCTCTCACTGCAGTTTTGCCACTCTGGCTCCTGTCTCCTGTTCCACATCTCACCACCCTGCTACCCTGTTCTGGATTCACCACACCACCACTCCATTGGATTCCTCTCTGGACCTGTTTACCCTGTTCCAACTCAGCTCACTCCAACCTCAGCCTCCACATCTAGTTTCCTACCACTCATCCGAGCTTCCCCGGATCTGCACTCCATATCTCACTGTGTTACAATAAATACCTTGGTTAATTCATCCCTGTTTCCTCGTCCGAGTCTGCTCTTGGGTTCCCCTGTGTCGCACCGCCTAACAGATGGGGTGGTTTGCATCATCATGATGGGGTGTTTTGTATCATCTGCCCATTCAGCACTGAGTGCACATTCAATGTGATGTAAAGACCTTTCAATGTGCTCTAAGGTTTGAAGCGCCTATTTAGTAACATGCAGACAACCCTCAGAGCTTGCTCAGTCAGTCAGTCAGTGAACAAGCATGTGAGGAGGTATTTGAGTGTACTAGCGAGCGAGTAAGTGGACTCAGTTGATTTTTATATTTTAAATGTTTATTTAACCTTCATTTAACTAAGCAAGTCAGTTAAGAACAAGTTCTTATGTACAATGACGACCTAGGAACAGTGGATTACCTGCTTTGATCAGTGGCAGATCGACAGATTTTTACCTTGTCAGCTCGGGGATTCGATTTAGCAACCTTTCGATTACTGGCCCAACGCTCTAACCTCTAGGCTACCTAGAGGCAGGGAAGCCGGCACAGGGTGGTGTGCGTGTGTACAGTAGGCCCTAATCCAGAAGATACTCAGTCATGGTTTGGAACTGAGAGAGGGGAAGCACATGCCCTGCTAGTTACCATAGCTCTGGTATGTGGAGGTGTGTGTGTGTGTGTGTTTTTCATCATATGATGGTGTATTTTGCATCATCATGATGGTGTGTTTTGCATTATGATTAAAAATATATATATATTTAACCTTTATTTAACTAGGCAAGTCAGTTAAGAACAATCAATCAATCAATCAATCAAATTGTGACATCGGCTGATGTAAAAAAGTACTGTACAGAAACCCAGCCAAAAAACTCAAACAGCAAGCAATGCAGATGTAGAGGCACGGTGGCTAGGAAAAACTCCCTAGAAAGTCCGGAACCTAGGAAGAAACCTAGAGGAACCAGGCTATGAGGGGAGGCCAGTCCTCTTCTGGCTGTGCTGGGTGGAGATTATAATAGAACATGGCCAAGATGTTCAAACTTTCATAGACGACCAGCAGGATCAGATAATAATAATCACAGTGGTTGTAGAGGGTGCAACAGGTCAGCACCTCAGGAGTAAATGTCAGTTGACTTTTCATAGCCGATCACTCAGAGTTAGAGACAGCAGGTGCGGAAGAGAGAGAGTCCAGAACAGCAGGTAGCACGTCCAGTGATCAGACAACAGTGGGTTAAATGCCTTGTTCAGGGGCAGATCGACAGATTTTTACCTTGTCAACTCTGGAACAGGGTGGTGTGCGTGTGTACAGTAGGCCCTAATCCAGCAGATAGTCATGGTTTGGAATTGAGAGAGGGGAACCACATGACCTGCTAGTCACCATAGCTCTGGTATGTGGAGGTGTGTGTGTTTTCTTCATACAGAGAGGATGGTTGTAATGATATTTGTCTTTTGTGTTGTTCATTAGCTTTGCAGTCACACGGCCTGAACAAAAAATATTCCTTGACCTTCATTTTGACTACCCTCACAACTCACAAAAATGTATTAGCCTGTGAATTTAGTGGTGACAACTTGAGTCAATTAGTGGATAAATGCATGGAAATATACAAATAAAGAAACCAAAACATTTCATATTGTGTTGAAAAAGGCCATGTCCAAGAGCTTTGAAGTATCTATTGATTATTATTTTAGAACTAGAGTTGTTTCCATCTCTAGATGTTTTTAGAGATTAGTGAAATGTATTATTTTTGAGCATGTGGAATGTTAATGGGATTTATGGTTTTGGTTTTATATCCATTAATTCTAACTCGCACTGTATCTCCAACCATCAAATTAGAATACTGTACAACTTCAATTCCTTGACAGAATAATTATTCTCATCTATGACTCTGCATTTTCGGCCGATTTATAAGGGTCTGTACTCCCAAAGTTGTTGACTGTTTTTATTCTTGGCAGTAACTGTAGCTAGCGGTTCAAGACACATTTCAGTTGAATGTATCCAGTTGTACAACTGACTAGGTATCCCCTTTCACTTTCTCAGCTGTTAGCAGCCATTGGCTAGCAGTTTCTTACTGGCGATAAAAACGGATGATTGCCACCATTTTTTGTTGTTGTTGTCATTACTCAATTGTTTAATGTTACAAATCAAACATACAATCTCAAAAATTCATGGTAATTAATGGTAAACGTATAAACAATTCATTTAGACTCTGTGTTTATTTGAAACAGGCAATTATTTGCTGAAATGTATGCTGTTGCCCGGTTGTTTGAGACTTTTTATTAGATTTTTTATGGTAATGCAGATGTGACTTTTTCTAAACAGCTTCTTTGGATGGATACAAAATGGATAAAGTTGTACTAGTTTCTCTGTAATACCATACCGTTTACCATAATGGAAGGAGGGGGCTAGGGTTGCAAAATTCCGGGAACGTTCAATAAATGCCCTGGTTTTCCTGAAATCCCAGTTGGAGGATTTTCAGATTAAGAAGGGAATAAACAGGAAATCTAGAATTCTCCAACCAGGATTTCTGGGAAACTAGGGAATTTATTGAAAGTTCCCTAGAGGGGGCCAGTGATACTATATATACATTACATACCTAGCCTACCATGTCTTTCTCTATATATGGCTCTAGAGAGGGTTTTTGATATTATAGTCAGGGAGTAGTGCAGTGACATTCGTGGTACACAAAATGCGTAATTTATGAGAACGTTTCATTTGCAAGACACTCTTATCCAGAGCAATTTACAGTAGTGAGTGCATACATTTTCATACTGGTCCCCCGTGGGAACCGCGCCATGCTCTACCAACTGAGCCACACAGGACCTGGGCTATGACTGGTGGCCTTGGGCACCCATCACCTGACCTGATAACCAATCGGTATTGTGCCTGTTGCAGGGCTAGGGGGTGCCTTTGGGTACCTCGTGGGAGCCATGGACTGGGGTCATTCGTCCCTGGGCCGACTGCTGGGGTCAGAGTACCAGGTCATCTACTTCTTCTCTGCTCTGACCTGGACAGTAATTCCTCAATGTGCATCTATCTCTTCAGCATCCAAGAGACACCGCTGGTCAAGGACGGTAGTTTGGACTTGTTACCCCCCAATGCCCTCCTCATCACACACAGTAGCAGTGGTGGCTATGGATCCCTGCATGGTTCCATGTCCAAAGAGTTGGAGCCAGAACGCCGGCCTCGTTCATTCTCTGCCCTGACGGAGGCCAATTCAGTCACATCCAGCTCCAAACAACCTAACAAAGAGGTCTGTCATAGACACAGGAAGGAGTCTAGTCTGGCTGACATTCTCTACACTGTGGGGGGGAAAAGTTGTTGATTAAATTTACAATTGTAAGGCACCAGCTGCAATAGGATTGTGAGTTTTCTCAACAAAAATGTCACACACCAACTTTTTGTTGTGTGTTTGCTCAACAAAATGTTTTGTTGAGCAAACTCAAAATCTTATTGCAGCTGGTAGCATTACAATTGTACCTTGAATATTATTATTTGTATTTGTTTTACAGTGTACAGTATGAAATCCTGTCTTCAAATCAAATGTAATTTGTCACATGCGCCGAATACAACAGGTGTAGACCTAAAAAAAAATAAAAAAAATCTTATGGCTCTGCTAACGGGATCGATATGACAACAGCCAGTGAAAGTGCAGGGTGCCAAATTCAAACAACAGAAATCTCATAATTAAAATTCCTCAAACATACATGTGTTTTATATCATTTTAAAGGTAATCTTGTTGTTAATCCCACCAAAGTGTCCGATTTCAAATAGGATTTTCAGCGAAAGCACCACAAACGGCCAAATCACAGACAAACACAGTCATTTTTCCAGCCAAAGATAGGAGTCACAAAAAGCACAAATAGAGATAAAATTAATCACTAACCTTTGATGATCTTCATCAGATGACACTAATAGGACTTCATGTTACACAATACATGTATGTTTTGTTTGAACAAGTTCATATTTATATAAAAAAATCTGAGTTTACATTGGCGCGTTACATTCACTAGTTCCAAAAACATCCAGTGATTTTGCATAGCCACATCGATTCAACAGAAAAACTCATCATAAATGTGGATGATAATACAAGTTATACACATGGAATTATAGATATACCTCTCCTTAATGCAACCGCTGTGTCAGATTTCAAAAAAACTTTACGGAAAAAGCAAACCATGCAATAATCTGAGACGGCGCTCAGAACAATAGTCAAATTAGCCGCCATGTTGGAGTCAACAGAAACCAGAAATTACATGATAAATATTCCCTTACCTTTGATGATCTTCATCAGAATGCACTCCCAGCAATCCCAGGTCCACAATAAATGCTTGATTTGTTCGATAATGTCCGTTATTTATGTCCAATTAGCTACTTTTGTTAGCGCGCTTGGTAAACAATTCCAAAGTCACGAAGCGCGTCCACTAAAACCTGATGAAATGTCCAAAAGTTCCGTAACAGTCAGTAGAAACATGTCAAACAATGTATTGAATCAATCTTTAGAATGTTGTTAACATAAATCTTGAATAACGTTCCAACCAGAGAATTACATTGACTTCAGATGAGCGATGGAACGGAGCTCCCTCTCATGTGAACTCGCATGGTCAAAGAAGGGTCACCTCATGGCAGACGTGACTAATTCTCCTCTCATTCGGCCCCCCTTCTGTCACACCCTGGCCTTAGTTATCTTTGTTTTCATTATTATTTTAGTTAGGTCAGGGTGTGACATGGTGTAGTATGTGTTTTTGTATTGTCTAGGGTGTTGTATGGTTTAGGGGGTTAAGTAGAGTAGATGGTTTAGTGTTCAGTGTAGGTGTCTAGGAAAGTCTATGGTTGCCTGAATTGGTTCTCAATTAGAGACAGCTGGTTATTGTTGTCTCTGATTGGGAGACATATTTAAGGCAGCCATAGGCTTTAGCTGGTTGTGGGTAATTGGCTATGTCTAAACGTTAGTAGCTTGTGTGTGCACTTTCGTTTTGTAGCTTCACGGTCGTTTGTTGTTTTGGTTTGTTTTGTGTATAGTGTTCGTTTTTTTGTGTTTTTTCCTCTCGTCTAATAAAAGAAGATGTCTTATTTTTCACATGCTGCGTTTTGGTCCTCTCTCTCTTCACAAGACGATCGTGACACCTTCACAGTAGAGTCATCAGACAAAGTTCTACAGACTGTTGACATCTAGTGGAAGCCGTAGGAAGTGCAAACTCATTCATATCTCGCTGTGATTTGAATGGGATCTTGGTTGAAAATCCACCAGCCTCAGAATTTCCACTTCCTGTTTGGATTTTTTCTCAGGTTTTTGCCTGCCATATGAGTTCTGTTATACTCACAGACATAATTCAAACAGTTTTAGAAACTTCAGAGTGTTTTCTATCCAATACTATTAATAATATGCATATATTAGCAACTATGACTGAGGAGTTGGCCGTTTACTCTGGGCACCTCTGTGCACCTTTCATCCAAGCTACTCAATACTGCCCCTGCAGCCATAAGAAGTTAACGTGAAATGCTTGCTTTACAAGCCCTTAACCAACCATGCAGTTCAAGAAATATAGTTAAAAAAATATTTGCTATATAAACAATTTTTTTAAATAACAAGTAACACAGTAAGATTACATAACAATAACGAGGCTATATACAGGGAGTACCGGTACTGAGTCAATGTGTGGGGGTACAGGTTAGTTGAGAGCATTTGTACATGAAGGTAGGGATAAAGTGGCTATGCATAGATAATTAACAGACTTTCATACCAATGCATGGGTTGCACCTCGCGTCGTTGCCATTGTTATCAACGTTGTACAGATGCCGCAGCATATTGATGACTGACGGAGGGTTGATGCTCAGTCTTTCTGAATGGGGGCTGATCTGCTTCGTCAAATTTACACCATAGTGACCTAGACACACAATGGCTTTGCTAAAGTAGACAAATAATTAGTACAATATCATTTTTCCATCATTATGACGTGGTCAAGTTAACTTTAGAGAGATGGTAATGTTGCCATGAACTAGCAAAGTTAATATGTAAATGTTAGCAATACTAACGTTAGCTAGCAAAAATGTCTGCGCTCGCCCCTCAATCTTAGCTAGATAGATACATTTGTACTGCATTTAATGTCAATCTGGCGATATCACAATGATAGCAAAAACGTATCCTGCTAATTATTTGCCTTTTTAAATATCATCATGTTTCCAAGCCACTGTAATGCACTTTAGACAAAATCTTCATCAGCACACATTGAGAATTCTTAGCTAGGCATCAGTCCTGAAATGAATGTTCAAAACAATATTGTGACGAAGCGTGCAACCATGAATATCGTATTTTAGACAACACCACAAAGCGATTGTCTATGAAACTACACACACCGGTGAAATGTAAAATCCTTTGAAAGACATCCGTGTTTAGTGCCATCAGTGATTATTAGGAAGAACATGATCACATGTTACGGATCCCTCCGGAACTGTCACTACGCACACCTCGTCCCTATTCCCTTTGATTAGTAATTGTATAAGTGTGCCCTTGGTTTACCATTGTCCTGTCGATTATTGTTCCAATGTCCGATGGTTCGTGTGAGTACCTGTGCTATGTTGTTTTGGCTTTCGTGCCACGTATACTGTGCAGATGATCACGGGTCTCGTCCCGTGTGATAATCATTGTGCGATTGTGTATTTAGTCGAGGTATTCCTCGCTCTTTTGTTTGGGTTTCTACACTGTGTTTTGTATACGTGTTTGTTTGGTCTTCGTCCCCGTGCCTTTACACGGCACGCTGTAATTTGGGAAATAAAAACCCCTATTACGCATTCCTGCGCCTGTCTCCCGACCCTTTATACCAACATGACATTACACTAGAGTAATCTTGATGTACTGTCACGTTCCTGACCTTATTTTCCTTTGTTTAGCTTTGTTTAGTTGGTCAGGACGTGAGCTGGGTGGGCAGTCTATGTTGTTTGTTTCTATGTTTAGTTTCATTGTTAATTAGCCTTATATGGTTCTCAATCAGGGGCAGGTGTTTGACGTTTCCTCTGATTGAGAACCATATTAAGGTAGGCTGTTCACACCGTTTGTTTGTGGGTGATTGTCTTCCGTGTCTGTGTATGTACCACACGGGACTGTTTAGTTTGTTTAGTCTGTTCCTGTTCGTGCGTTCTTCGTGTTATGTAAGTTCTCATGTCCAGGTCGGTCTACGTCGTTTATTGTTTTTGTAATTTCTCAAGTGTACTTCGTGTTCGTCTTGTCTAAATAAATTCATCATGTCTTCACAACACGCTGCGTTTTGGTCCGATCCATGCTCCTCCTCAGACGAGGAGGAGAACAATCGTTACAGAATCACCCACCAACCAAGGATCAAGCAGCGTGGGAAAAAGCAGCAGCAGCGATCGCAGGATTTCTGGACATGGGAGGAAATACTGGACGGTAAAGGACCATGGGCACAACCTGGAGAATATCGGCGCCCTCGTGAAGAGCTGGAGGCAGCTAAAGCCGAGAGGCGGCGGTATGAGGAGGCAGCACGGAAGCAGGAGCAAAATCTGGACTACACTACGTGGGAGGAGATCGACAGGTGGGCGATCGACCCAGGGAGAAGGCCGGAGCCCGCCTGGGATTCTCTGGCGCAGTGTGAGGAGGGATACCGGCGAATGGAGGCAGCACGACGATGCGGTAGGAAGCCTGTAAGTCAAGCCCAAAAATTTCTTGGGGGGAGGCTAAAGGGTAGTGTGGCGAAGTCAGGTAGGAGACCTGCGCCATCTGAGCCATCCGTCTGCCCAGCGCCATCTGAGCCGCCCGTCTGTCCCGAGCCATTAGAGCCGCCCGTCTGTCCCGAGCCATTAGAGCCGTCAGTCAGTCAGGAGCTGCCAGAGCCGCCAGCCAGTCAGGAGCTGCCAGAGCCGCCAGCCAGTCAGGAGCTGCCAGAGCCGCCAGCCAGTCAGGAGCTGCCAGAGCCGCCAGCCAGTCAGGAGCTGCCAGAGCCGCCAGCCAGTCAGGACCTGCCAGAGCCGCCAACCAGTCAGGAGCTGTCAGAGCCGCCAGCCAGTCATGAGCTGCCCTCCAGTCATGAGCTGCCCTCCAGTCATGAGCTGCCCTCCAGTCATGAGCTGCCCTCCAGTCATGAGCTGCCCTCCAGTCATGAGCTGCCCTCCAGTCATGAGCTGCCATTAGTCTGGAGCTGCCCTTCAGTCCAGAGCTGCCTCTCTGTCCGGAGCTGCCTCTCTGTCCGGAGCTGCCCTTCAGTCCGGAGTTGCCCCTCTGTCCTGAGCTACCTCTCTGTCCTGAGCTACCTCTCTGTCCTGAGCTACCTCTCTGTCCTGAGCTACCTCTCTGTCCTGAGCTACCTCTCTGTCCTGAGCTACCTCTCTGTTCTGAGCTACCTCTCTGTCCTGAGCTGTCTCCTACATCTAGGGGGGACCTTTGTGAAGGTTCCTAGACCAGGGTCGGGGGCGAGGGTCGCCACTCAAAGGACGCTAAGGGGGGGGACAAAGACAATGGTGGAGTGGTGTCCTCGTCCTGCGCCGGAGCCGCCACCGCGGACAGATGCCCATCCAGACCCTCCCCTTGAGTTTTAGGGGTGCGTTCGGAGTCCGCACCTCAGGAGGGGGGTACTGTCACGTCCTGACCATAGTGCTTATGTGTTTTGCTTGTTTTAGTGTTGGTCAGGACGTGAGCTGGGTGGGCATTCTATGTTGTGTGTCTAGTTTGTCTGTTTCTGTGTTCAGCCTAATATGGTTCTCAATCAGAGGCAGCTGTCAATCGTTGTCCCTGATTGAGAATCATATATAGGTGGCTTGTTTTGTGTTGGGATGTTGTGGGTGGTTGTTTTCTGTGTCAGTGTTTGTGCCACACGGGACTGTGACGGTTAGTTTGTTTTGTTATTTTGTAATTGTATATTGTTTTCATGTTATTAAATCATGGAAACTTACCACGCTGTACATTGGTCCTCCGATCCTTCTCGCCTCTCCTCGTCCGATGAGGAGGACGAAATAGACTGCCGTTACATGTACACCCAGTATATATACACTATACATGCTGTGAGTTTGTGTTTTATGTTCATATATAATGGCACTTATATGATATTGTATATTGAAAATAGGTTGACTACCTCGAGTATGTCCCTGGGTAAAAGCTCTTGATTTGCCCCTGACGAGATATAACGTACCAACTATTTACACAGTATAGTGGAACCTTTGTGTTTTGTGAAACTGTTCTCACAGAATTTCAAGTTTCAATGTTTATTTGCCATGTGAACAGGATACAATGGGTGTAAAACAGTACAGTGAAATTCTTACCTTGAACTCTTTCCCAAAAATGCAGTGATAATAATAATATAGAGTAAAATAATACAAATAAAAACATACAATAACTACGATGTGACTTAAAGAAACTCGAGAATGGAAGTACAGTGCCTTCGGAAAGTATTCAGACCCCTTGACTTTTTCCACATTTTGTTACGTTACAGCCTTATTCTAATTTTTTTTTTTCCATCAATCTGCACACAATACCCCATAATGACAAGGCAAAAACTGTTTTTTAGAAATGTTTGCTAATATAGTACAAATAAAATCGTGAATATCACATTTACATAAGTATTCAGACCCTTTACTCAGTACTTTGCTGAAGCACCTTTGACAGCGATTACAGCATTAAGTATTCTTGGGAATGACGCTACAAGCTTGGCACACCTGTATTTGAGGAGTTTCTCCCATTCTTCTCTGCAGATCCTCTCAAGCTCTGTCAGGTTGGATTAGGAGCGTTGTTGCACAGCTATTTTCAGGTCTCTCCAGAGATGTTCAATTGGGTTCAAGTCTGGGCTCTGGCTGAGCCATTGAAGTACATTCATAGACTTGTCCCAAAGCCACTCCTGCGTTGTCTTGGCTGTGTGCTAAGGGTCGTTGTCCTGTTGGAAGGTGTACCTTCGCTCCAGTCTGAGGTCCTGAGCGCTCTAGTGCAGGTTTTCTTCAAGGATCTCTCTGTACCGTTCAACTTTGCCTCAATCCTGACTGGTCTCCTAGTTCCTGCCACTGAAAAATCCCCACAGGATGATGCTGCCACCAACATACTTCACCCTAGGGATGGTGCCAGGTTTCCTCCAGACGTGACACTTGGCATTCAGGCCAAATAATTCAATCTTGGTTTCAACAGACCAGAGAATCTTGTTTCCCATGGTCTGAGAGTCTTTAGGTGGCTTTCGGCAAACTCCTAGCGGGCTGTCATGTGCCTTTTACTGAGGAGTGGCTTCCGTCTGGCCACTACCATAAAGGCCTGATTGGTGGAGTGCTGCAAAGACGGTCCTCCTTCTGGAAGGTTCTCCCATCTCCACAGAGGAATTCTTGAGCTCTGTCAGAGTGCCCATCAGGTTCTTGGTCACCTCCTTGACCAAGGCCCGTCTCCCCCGATTGCTCAGTTTGGCCGGGTGACCAGCTCTAGGAAGAGTCTTGGTGGTTCCAAACATCTCCATTTAAGAATGATGTAGGCCACTGTGTTCTTGGGGACCTTCAATGCTGCAGACATTTTTTGGTACCCTTCCCCAGATCTGTCCCTCAACACAATCCTGTCTCGGAGCTCTACGGATAATTCCTTCGACCTCATGGCTTGGTTTTTGCTCTGACGTGCACTGTCAACTGTGGGACCTTACT